>NC_134361.1:160492457-160799713 GCF_048569485.1 Anomaloglossus baeobatrachus | reverse complement strand
GGTTGCATGATCCTGGAAGCGTCTGGTATCCATTGTCTGCAATAAGTGATGAGGCCTAAGAAGGCTTGCAGTTGTTTGATATTCCTGGGAAAAGATAAAGCATCAATGGCCTCTTTCCTGTCCTCCGTAAGATGCTTACAGCCTGGTGAAATACAATGACCAAGGAATACGACTTTGGGTTGGCACCACTGAACCTTTGCCTTAGAGACCTTACAATTTTGGGCTGCAAGGAACTGGAGCAAAGATACGGAGAAGTCGTAGCAGTCTTGTTCACTCCCAGCACAGAGGAGTAGATCGTCCACATACTGTAAAAGAGCCACTTCTGGATGCTCTTGCTGCCATGGTGAGAGAATGATAGACATTGCTTGAGTGAACTGATTGGGACTGTTTTGTGCTCCTTGTGGAATGACTGTCCATGTATACTGGCCTCTTTGGAAGGTGAAAGCGAACAGATATTGACAGTCCGGATGTAGAGGTACACTGAAGAAAGCGTTGGCGAGATCAATGACAGTGAAAACAGTCGCTGAGGGTGGGATCTGTCCAAGAAGAGTATGTGGATTAGGTACCACTGGGGTTTCCAACAGAGTAGCAGCATTGACGGCCCTCAAATCTTGCACTAACCGAAACTTAGGAGCTTCTCCTTTAGATGTCTTCTTTTTGACAGGAAACAATGGCGTATTGCATGGCGAAACACAGCGAATGAGGGCCCCGTTTTCAAGGAGAGCGGATATTTGCAGTTTGAGTGCTTCTTCCTGGATGGATTTCAGAGGATATTGCGGCACTCGAGGTAGCTGGGCCCCAGGTTTAAGACGCACCATAACGGGAGGTACTTGCAGACGGCCAACATCTTCGGGACCCGTTGACCATAGAGACTGTGGTATAAGAGCTATAACACTGTCAGGTATTCCATACAAGGGATCGTCTCGATACAAGAGCATCATAGGCAATGCTGAGACAATACACACGTCTTCAATTCCCTCCGGTGTATTGGGATTGTAGAAAGTTACCGTCATGCCATCGGAGTCGAAATTGATGTTGGCTCGGAAACGGTGTAAGAGGTCGGCACCCAGAAGATTAATGGGACAGGTAGGCGACACCAGGAGTCTGGTCAAAACTTCAGGGAAAGGACCGATTGGGACCGGCACTGTAAGTTGGTTTTTAGTTGGTGTGCCATCTACACCAACACAAGTAAAAGTGTCTGAAGTAAGAGGAACTGACAATGGTAAGTCTTGTTGTCTAATAACAGTTTTGGCCGCACCTGTGTCCACCATGAATTTGATTGGGTTCTCATCTACCAGTAGGGTGACTGCAGAGCAAGGAGAAAAGGCACTTGTGGTAGAAGCCATGGTAGGTTCAGGCGTGCCTGACCATCATTGTGGCTGTTGTTGGGCCTGGTTCTGGACAACTTGTTGAGATTCCAGATATGGTCTCCTTAGTTGTCTTTTATCACCGTTCCGAGAGTAATACCTATTAGGTGGCACTCGACAATCCCGTTTGATATGTCCTTCTCTTCCGCACCTGAAGCAAGGGCCTCTGACTCCTCTCTGGTCAGGGTAGTTTTGAAATTGTGGTGAAGGTTCAGCTGTAGTCTGATAGATAGCGGGAGGGTACACTTGCGTAGGAAATGGTGATACATTAGACATAACGTATTGAGGGTTCTCAGAGTCCTCTTCCGCCAGGACAACCATCGCCTTCTTGGAGGGTTTCATATTCTTCTGGAAGCTTTTTGCAATAATAATAGCATCTGTCATGGTAGCATTTTCAATCTCCGGGCGAGTCTTCATTATATTGTTCCTAAGCTCCTCCCTCAGACCAGCGACAAAGGCTTGTGACAAAAGCTGAGCCTGTGGTTTAATCTGTTGTGAGAATCCGAGGTCTGCGAACATCTGGGTGAGTCTGGAAGCGTATTTTTCAACTGACTCTGCTTGATCTTGACTCACATCCTTAAGGCTGGTGGCTTGATCAGATAAACGATCTTGTGCCCAGGATTTCAACTGTTCACAAAAAGTGACACCGGATTGCCAGGTTTCTTCAGAAGACAGGCGAGAATCATTCAGGGCCCCTTCCATGACTGGCCAATAAGAGTCTCCTGCTTTAATTTGGGCCAATGACATTAAATCTTGCCAGGTAGCTGCGTACATCTTCTGGATCTGTACGATACGGCGGTAAAATGGCATAGGTTGGGCCTCTGGGTCTGGCAGTGTGGAGACTAAGGTTGCTGCCTGTCCAGGAGTAAACTTTATGTACATCAAGGGTTCTGAGTCGTCCTTATCAAGTACGGCTTTCTGTGTCCGGACTGGTACTTGATCATCACTTGCATCTTCAACCATAATAGGTAGTTTCCTGGAGATGATAGTGGGTTTGGATGGGCGAACATATCCTTGGAGGGCATCCTGGAGTGCCTTAACAGTCGCTTCCAAACTTCCGACTAGACGAATTTCTTGCAAATTCAACATCTGGCCATGGATTAGGGGCATTATGGTTTTAACAATCTCGTTTGCACAAGCTCGGATAGGGAATCCGAAAATTCCAGCCGAAATGGCGGGCAAGGCTATTGACCGTAAAGGCATCTCGGCCTGAGAGGCCTGGGAAGCGTATAGAATGGCTGCTTCGACTGCCTCTCGGAGGATCCGGCAACTGGTGTCATGTTGATTAGAATCATAAAGTGGGCCAACTGCATGAATGACTAGATTGCAGGGCAGGTTGCCTGGGCCTGTAATAGCAATACGTCCTGGTTGGACAGGGCCTTGTGTACGTACTAGGGCTTCTGAATCACGTTGTATAGATTCGCCTCCAGCCTTGACTATACGAGCAGCTAGGCCACCACTGTGGCGCAGGTGGCCATTGGCAGGATTAACCACGGCTCCTACAGACATGGTAGTGATGTCTCCCTTACCAACTGAGAGGAGGAGTGTGCCATTGGCACAGGCATGATAACGCTGAAAGACAGGGTCCCACTCCTCGGATATGGTAGAAAATGAATCCTGTGAGCCTCCATCTGTATGGGGATTATCATAAGCCACACCGTCCTGTGCATAAGTAACACCCTCCTGTCCGGGTGGATCCAGATCAATAAGCTCATGTGACAGTGCAGAACGGGTAGTATGTGGTAGGGGCCTATGAGGTTGCAAAACTGGAGGTGCCACTGAGGATGCTGAAAGATTAGGACAAAGCAAACCGGGTTCAGGCACCGGGCTATAATAGGTGCCGGCTGGGGTGATGACTGGACAAAGTAATTGTGGTTTATGAGGTGTAGTAAGATGGCCACCACAGGAAGTTCCAGGCATCTGACTTCCGGGAGTATTGCCATGTTGGGACACTATGGGTGTACTGGGAGGGGCAGAAGCTACGGGCGGTGCCAGGGGCGTTACTTTTAAGGGCTCTAAACTAGTTTGCATTACAGCATGCAAAGGAGGGGTTTGGTTAATACCAGATACAGCAGCTCCTAGAGAAGGAGAACGATGGGTCACAGTTGAAGGAAGACATTTAGTGACGTCAGAAACAGCAACAGGCAAAGGGGGGTAAAGGGGGGGACTGTAAGCTATAGCAGGCAGTGAATGAGGTCTTTGTCCTCCACAGTTATAACAAACACCACAATAATCAGGATTTTGGCAATCACAAACAGGGCATATCCATCCACCTGGACCAACGCCTGAATCGGCCGCGGAGCTATTGTAAGCCGGCGGCAATGAGGTTTGTGAATCCATCACTTGAACCTTTGATTTTTCACTTAAAACATAACCATACAATTTAACATCTCCTTGGTCCACTTCAATCTCCTGCCAGCCCTCTTTCTGTAACACCGCAGCTGTCCGAAACCAAGCCCTTGCTGTATCTAACAGATTATTATCTTCAAGTATCCCCTTATTGGCGGTCAATATAGACTTCCATACACTGGGCTGCAGCCTGCCACCTGGTGGTAATCCAACAATTTTACACAATTTCTTACAATTTTTCGTATATTTTTTCCCTTCTCGTTTTCCAACTAGAATACTAGCGCTCTCGGCATCCTCCGGAAGAACCGTTTTCCTTCTGAACAAAGTATACATAGTGCTTAATTGGACCGACCGTTCCAACCGAACCCTCTTCCCACTTCCCTACTATGCAATAAGGACACACTTAGACGTCCAACGCGTGAATACAAAAACCGTTCCTTCACGCGTCCCTATTACCGGCGTCTCACATAGCAGTGCATGAGTTAATACTCAGGGGAATACGCTGGTTCAAAACACTTTTCTCCACCACCGGAATCCCTCCCCCTCTTTCCCGTGTAAGCGGACGCACTTTTTCAGCGTCCAACACGTGGATACTAATACCGTTCTCCACGTGTTCCTATTTCCGGCTATTAACACAAGAATCGATGTATTTTATATATATATATAAAACACTGGGGGACACGCCAATTCCCTTATCTCTCTGTTCCAAAAACAAACCAATAGATTACAAAATGCTGAAAAACGCATAAACTAGTTAATTTCTCTCAAATCCAAACCAAGATAACACTTGTCTTTCTTTCAAATCATTACAACTTGCTGTAATACAAAGGCTGCAGTCACCTCCACTGACCCCTCCTCTCTCCAAAGAGCTGCGCTGTTTTAACACCCGGTGTCTGC
Source organism: Anomaloglossus baeobatrachus (assembly GCF_048569485.1). Lineage (NCBI taxonomy): Eukaryota > Metazoa > Chordata > Amphibia > Anura > Aromobatidae > Anomaloglossus > Anomaloglossus baeobatrachus. The sequence goes on along the minus strand of NC_134361.1, from coordinate 160,795,100 downwards.
CTCTTCACCCTCCACCCCCCTTCTCCTTCACAGAACAAAGACAACAGCTGCGTCTGTGGGCATTCCAACCCCCAGCCCTGCTTTCTAACACACACAAACTTTCCTCTTAGTGAAGAAATGCAGGGGCAAGGGGGGGATTAACTATCAACCCCCCTGCTTCCTTTGTCTAAGACACTGCAGACACAGCGCGTAATACAATTCCCGCGCTCAATCCCTGTCTACCTCCCTTCTTCCTTCGGTCACAGCGAAGAAGAAAAAAAAAAAAACTACAGGCAATTAACTCTTTGAAAACTAGATCAGAGCGTAGAATCTACAAGCTATCTATGAAGCTAAAAACACCGTTCACAATTAGCAATAAAGAAAACAAACGATCAGATCGTATGACCCACGGACCCTATGACGCTATGGGGTCTGGGTCCGTCTCTTTGTTCTTAGACTACCGGCGAAAGATTCAAGCCCGCTAAGGGTCAATAGCGTCAACCCCTTCCTCAGTTCAGAGATCAGACCGTTCGCCACAAGTCTCCGAAACCGCAGGCAAATCTCATATACATTATATATGACACTTACCTGCGATTTTGAGTGATCAGCTCCTGTTTCGGCGGCCTGTGGGTACTAGGAAACGATCCCTCGGATCCGAGATAGAAGTTCGGCCAATCTTTCTTACGGTATCCCAGCAGTGCCTCCAGTTGTTAAGGATGGGATACAATTGATCCCTTTTTCCCGATCTGATCGTTGTTCCGAATTAAAATGTCGTTTGTGCACGGCGAAAAAGAATGATAATTAATTGGAAATCAATTAAAACTCTTCCTCTCACGACCAAGGCTGAGGCAAGACTGAAAATCTTTATTCTCGGACAATTAGACCACGAAGTAAAAGGGGTGTAAACAAAAGTTTCAGTCCAATCAAGTATCGCAGGTCAGGGCTTCATGACGTAGAGAGATCTGCATATTCTCCGTTGATTGGTCAGTCTAGGCTCCAGGAATTTCTCTTTGTCCATCTGTCTTGGGTGTAAACCAGGAAATGGTGGCCATATTCAAGCTATACATATATATATATATTCTAGTATATACTGAGGTTAAGGAAAATACACTGAATATGCAATATACTTATATAAACGTGTTAGTAAAAGAATAAAAGAGAACAAAGACATGCATAGATATGTGTGTTAGTTTACATCTTACTAAACTATATACCTGAGTCTATGAAATGGCTGAATTAAGTATTTTTGGATACTCAATTCTTTATCCTCAACACACATACCTCTAAAGCTTTCACATTCCTGCATAAAGGAGTGGTAAAACATTTTACAAAAACATAGCGAATTATGAAACCAAGGAAAAAAAACGTTTTCAAGCACAAAAAAGTTGTAGCACAAAATGTTCAAAATATTTAATTATTCTATCTCTATCTATCTATCTATCTATCTATCTATCTATCTATCTATCTATCTATCTAGCTATCATTTATCTATCACCTGTCTATCTATCATGATGGATGTGGACGTTTTCAAGTGAATGAAAGTTGCCTAAGCATTCATCCGGAAGACACAATTAGTCTGCCTCACACAAGGTGAGCTGACAGTTTCATTCAGCAGTATCAGCAGGGGCTGACACCTTTTCTAGAGAAGTGTTGCAATCTGCATTTCAAAAGCAAAGGGTTTAGGTAATCCAATCACTAACTTCGATAGCTGAAAAGCGCTGAAATCTTCATAACAAACACAGTGGAAGAGCCATGCTGACTAACTGGCAATTGCCAGATGGGCTGATTCCTACCCTGGGCTGCTCTGACACTTGGCATCTCCAAATATCTTCAGCAGCACAGGGTGGAGAATGGAGGGGGTGAGCTAAGTGCTGGTTCATATTCTACTGCAATGCATGATGGAACTTGTAATAATAGCACACAGTAAGCCTGGGGAGAGAAAGTGATCATTGCAAACATTAAAGTTGCAGCTGCAGACACCAAGTGATGGTATCTGCATGATAAAATGGTTACGTCATTATAATAAGAGTATGGATGCATTTAGGGGCACATAACAGCATGGTTAATTAATAAAAAATGAAATAAGTTAGGGTAGTGGATCACTTCTTTAATACTTGCAAATATCCTCATCGGCAAATCTTGAGAGGCAAAGCTGCATGATGTCCATCAAGTAGAGCCCATTGAACCAAGAGAAATAATACTTTTGTTCATAAAACGTAAGATGGAGGATGAAGAAGAGGGGAGGTACAGACAGATGTCATAGGGAATTGCATAAAAAGATTTTTTTACCCAACCAGAAAATTCCACAGGAAAATTATTAGTGGGAAAAGTGCCCTTAAAATACAAATCCACACTGAAGTTCACATAAAACTCCATGGGAAATCTGAACATATCCTAAGGGTGTTTTTTTTAAAAACTCTACATATTTTGAAGCTTATTTTAACTTTTTTTGCGGTGCTATTGGCAAAAAAAAATTGTTGCTGCCAAATGTTAGCTTATCAATAGGGCAATAAGAAAAACACTAGAAGCTGTGTATTTTGGAAGATTTTTAGGTGGAGTTTTTCCAAAAAATAGTGATGTATGATGTTTTTCTTGCGTCTCTAAGCTTCTGCTCTCTACTGCAATAATCCATATCAGCTTCTGCTTTGGCTAAACTTGATGAACTGTATGAACAAAATTCAAAAGAATACAATGAGTTGTTTTTCAGATCAACTTTACTACATTCTAGTTTGGCATGTCCTAAGGTTGCCCATAATAAGTAGCAAGAAAAATATTCAAGGATTAAACCAAAGTGGATAAATGCTTTATCTGTCAAAGGCAGAACATAAAACAGTGGCGATATGGAGCGATTAATCAAAATAGTAACATAACTCTTGACCAACCTGATAACATTTTGATAGCGCTATCTAACGGAATAATTGCATTGATTTTTTCCGTATAGATATTTGTGTTGCTACATTGCACTTGGCATCAGGAAATACCTGAATTTGCTTTATTTAGTCACTTAATTGCCATCTTTATCTTAATTGCCATCTTTATCAAGTCTATTTATTATCTATTTCATTATCTTATGTGAGGTTTTTTTTATTATTACTAACAACTCATTGCCCTTGCCACCACTTACTGTACAAACACTGTTTTCTCATATCACTGATAGCTAAGACGTTGGCTAATATTTCTGAAGACTGTTCTGTTAAAGTACGCGGTTCCAGTTATTTTAAAAGGATTTGCTTCTCTTAATAGATTTGGAGCCTTTTCAACAGCCTGACAGTAAGAAAATGAAATGCAATCAAAAAGTGTAGACAAGCCTACAAGGTCAGCAATAAAGATATGTTCTGTTGCAGCTCTTCTCCCAGCTTGTAATACTTTCATTACAAGGAGTAAAAACAAGGTGACGTGTCCGTAGAGCACTGTGTGGCCGAGTTTCTTATACAATTTAACAGAAGACCTAAAGAGTCTTCATCATCTTGCAGATGCTACAATATAGCCATCCAACAATCCTCATAACTAGAGGTGAGCGGATCTGTTGAAATTTGAATTCGCCAACTTTGTTGAATTTTCCATCAAATTTCGATTTTGCAGCAAATAAATTTGTGCAAACCTCGATACTAGAAAGATTGTAAAAAAGGAGAGGTGAACAAAGTCCAAATAGTAAATTATTTTTTATTCCAAGGAACAATTATAGGTACAAGATATATGAATAGGGTGGTGAATAATTACTCAATCAGCAATACATATCGTAGGTGGGTATAGCCTGTGTAAACCCCAGAAAAGCATCAACGATAATAAAAGGTGATATTAATTTCATATGCCTTATAACAATTAATGTGTTAATATATACACAAGCTATATAGGTTCATTCAATCTGAAAATATAGCAATTAATAATAGAAAAAGATTTTTTTTTTCTATCATATAAATAACAAGAGCTGTTGGCGAATAGTCACCATCACAATAGATGAATTACACTCAGTAATTCGGGTGCACGACAATTTATCTATTTGCATAGCAATAATAGTAGGATAATTTATTATATAAATAACAAAAATTGTTAATAAAAAATCACTATCACAATGAAAAATTACACATAGTAATTGACATGCACAACAATTAGTCTATTTGCACAGATTTTAAGCATTATAGTGAAAATTAGCCACACTTCTCATGGTATATCACTGTCTCAATCTATGTAATAAGATTGTAATTGGTCAGAAAATATACATGAATGACATACATTACACTCTACAGGAGAGAACCAGAACCCTGCTGACCATAAGAGCTTACACTTTACATGAGAGAAAGGACCCCATTGACCATAAGATTTTACACTCTATGGGAGAGAGAGAACTCCATTGACTATTAGACCTAACACTCCACAGGAGAGAGAGGACCCCACTGACCATAAGAGCTTACACTCTACAGAAGAGAGAGGACTCCAGTAAATATTAGAGATTACACTCTACAGGAAAGAAAGAAGACTACACTGACCAGAAGAGATTACACTCTACAGGAGAGAGGACCCCACTGACCATAAGAGCTTACACCCTACAGGAAAGACAAAGGACCATGTTGACCATAAGAGCTTACACTCTACAGAAGAAAGAGAGGACCCCACTGACCATATGAGCTCACACTCTACAGAAGAGAGAGGACTCCAGTAAACATAAGAGCTTACACTCTACAGGAAAGAAAGAAGACTACACTGACCAGAAGAGATTACACTCTACAGGAGAGAGGACCCCACTGACCATAAGAGCTTACACCCTACAGGAAAGACAAAGGACCATGCTGACCATAAGAGCTTGCACTCTATAGGAGAGAGAGGACCCCGCTGACCATAAAAGCTTACACTCTACAGGACATCCTGCAGTGCCATCTTGTGAGAGGTATATTTGACTGGGCTAAAGTCAGAAGTTATGTCTCAAGCTCCCATAACGAAACCAAAACGAAACCAGAACAAGGCTCTCCTAGACTTGTATTGAGTTGTTACCATGAAACACTGGTGCTACTGGCAAGTCACAAACTGCCTGAGACCGACTGGAGAGGTGGTGGAAAAAGGTGAAGATGCCGCAGGGTGAGTATAGTACAAGGGGGCAGGGGATTTACAGTACATTAAAGCACTTCTCCACCAGTGTAGTAATAAAAAAATCTGGAGAGGTGCTTTAACTATCTGAACTGAGCAAATGTAAATGCAACGTAAATGGTTGAGTGTGATGATGCAATATGTTACCATTTAGAGCCTTACATTAATCCTTTGACCAGGGCCCCACTTTGTCTACAATCGGCTCTGTCTTTATCCTACTTTTACAAAATTCAGAACTTCTACTTCATTTAATAAGGGCTACTAAGAAACACAGAATCACATCTGGCATTGTTTAGCTATTACAAAAAGATGTATAGAATGTTCCCTTCATTCTTCATTACTACTTTAAGACACTATTCAGACAGGTTAAATTGTTGCAATGAAAAATGATCACGGCACTTCTGTGAGGGTGTGGGTGCTCAGGTAGGGTCCAAGTCCATATGAAGAAAAATAAGCACCAGGCATTTCAATTGATGTGAAAAGATAATACATTTTATTACAACTTCAAACTGTTCAACGTTTCGGTCGCTGCTTGGACCTTCTTCAAGAACTGACAAATGAAACAAATACAATTCCATTTAGATAAATACAATAAATTGTCTTCATAATGCTCAGATACAATGTCTAACAGACAAGAGCAGGAAAATTAAAATAAATGGAGAAATGTGGAAGGGATTGGGGAGGAGGGAGAGGAGATCCGAGTGAGTGAAGTGAGTAAAAACGATGTATTAAAAAAATTGTAAGGAAAAAAACCATAACTATAAAAAAAGTGATATTGATAGACTAAATTAATTATGTGCTTACCCAGCTGTGAAGCCGTATAAGAACTACTGGTGAGTAAATAGAAAGGGACAGAAACTATTTACTCACGAGTAGTTCTTATACGGCTTCACAGCTGGGTAAGCGAATAATTCATTTAGTCTATCAATATCACTTTTTTATAGTTATGATTTTTTTCTTTACAATTTTTTGAATATATTGTTTTCACTCCCTTCACTCACTCGGATCTCCTCTCTCTCCTCCCCAATCCCTTCCACATTTCTCCATTTATTTTAATTTTCCTGCTCTTGTCTGTTAGACATTGTATCTGAGCATTATGAAGACCATTTATTGTATTTATCTAAATGGAATTGTATTTGTTTCATTGTCAGTTCTTGAAGAAGGTCCAAGTAGCGACCGAAACGTTGAACAGTTTGAAGTTGTAATAAAATGTATTCTTTTTGACATTAATTGGAGTGCCTGGTGCTAATTTGTCTATATAAGGTTAAATTGTTGCTGCTGAATGATATCTACAAATGTTATGGGTCAGTATTGAAAAACCAACTCCTAAAACCACTTTTTTTTTTCCTTCGAAACCAACTTTCAACAATTTAGTTTCTTTTTCTCCATAAGAAAAACATGTATAGTATATTGGAGGCATCAAAACTATGAATTAACACATGTGGAATGAAATACTTAACAAAAAAGTGTGAAACAACTGAAAATATGTCTTATATTCTAGGTTCTTCAAAGTAGCCACCTTTTGCTTTGATTACTGCTTTGCACACTCTTGGCATTATCTTGATGAGCTTCAAGAGGTAATCACCGGAAATGGTCTTCCATCAGTCTTGAAGGTGTTCCCAGAGATGCTTAGCACTTGTTGGCCCTTTTGCCTTCACTCTTCTACGGTCCAGCTCACCCCAAACCATCTCAATTGGGTTCAGGTCTGGCGAATGTGGAGGCCAGGTCATCTGGCGTAGCACCCCATCACTCTCCTTCTTAGTCAAGTAGCCCTTACACAGTCTGGAAGTGTGTTTGGGGTCATTGTTCTGTTGAAAAATAAATGATGGTCCAACTAAACTGAAACCGGATGGAATAGCATGCCACTGCAAAATTCTGTGGTAGCCATGCTGGTTCAGTATGCCTTCATTATTCATTTTGAATAAATCCCCAAGAGTGTCACCAGCAAAGCACCCCCACACTATCACACCTCCTCCTCCATGCTTCATGGTGGGAACCAGGCATGTAGAGTCCATCCGTTCGCCTTTTCTGCGTCGCACAAAGACACGGTGGTTGGATCCAAAGATCTCAAATTTGGACTCATCAGACCAAAGCACAGATTTCCACTGGTCTAATGTCCATTCCTTGTGTTCTTTAGCCCAAACAAGTCTCTTCTGCTTGTTGCCTGTCCTTAGCATTGGTTTCCTAGCAGCTATTTTACCATGAAGGCCTGCGGCACAAAGTCTCCTCTTAACAGTTGTTCTAGAGATGTGTCTGCTGCTAGAACTCTGTGTGGCATTGACCTGGTGTCTAATCTGAGCTGCTGTTTACCTGCGATTTCTGAGGCTGGTGACTCGGATAAACGTATCCTCCGCAGCAGAGGTGACTCTTGGTCTTCCTTTCTTGGGGCGGTCCTCATGTGAGCCAATTTCTTTGTAGCGTTTGATGGTTTTTGCCACTGCACTTGTGGGCACTTTCAAAGTTTTCCCAATTTTTTGGACTGACTGACTTTCATTTCTTAAAGTAATGATGGCCACTCATTTCTCTTTACTTAGCTACTTTTTTCTTGCCATAATACAAATTGTAACAGTCTATTCAGTAAGGCTATCAGCTGTGTATCCACCAGACTTCTGCACAACACAACTGATGGTCCCAATCCCATTTATAAGGCAAGAAATCCCATTTATTAAACCTGACAGGGCACACCTGTGAAGTGAAAACCATTTCCGGTGACTACCTCTTGGAGCTCATCAAGAGAATGCCAAGAGTGTGCAAAGCAGTAATCATAGCAAAAGGTGGCTACTTTGAAGAACCTAGACTATAAGACATATTTTCAGTTGTTTCACACTTTTTTTGTTAAGTATTTCATTCCACATGTGTTAATTCACAGTTTTGATGCCTTCAATGTAAATATTTAATTTTCAGAGTCATGAAAATAAAGAAAACTCTTTGAATGAGAAGGTGTGTCCAAACGTTTGGTGTGTACTGTACTTAAAGGGTTGTTCACATTTATCAGGTTATCACTTATTTACTCTGTAAGATCCAGAAGTCTCATACACAATTAATACTTTCCCTGACATGGCCAATTTCCAGTAATTTTTTCCCCTTTCCAAACGTTTGGTGTGTACTGTACTTAAAGGGTTGTTCACATTTATCAGGTTATCACTTATTTACTCTGTAAGATCCAGAAGTCTCATACACAATTAATACTTTCCCTGACATGGCCAATTTCCAGTAATTTTTTCCCCTTCATCCAAGAATCATAACATTTTTATTTTCCTGTTAACATAGACATTTCAGGGCTTGTTTTTTTAGCTTGACGAGTTGTACTTTTGAATGACATCTTTCATTTTACTAAATAGTTTACTGGAAAATAAGAAAAAAATGCAAGAGTGATGAAATTGCCCCCTCCCCCAAAAAAAATACAATTTTGACGTTGTTTTGTGAGAATTATTTCTGCGACATACTTTGTGTGGTAAAAATAAACTGAACATCAGAAAATGAGTACAGTTTGTTTACCACTGATCAGACCTGGGGAATAATTCATATTTTAGTTTTATTTTATTTTAAGAGCCTTCAGCTCAATCTTAAGCCATGAACTTGGTGGATGAACGCTCTGTAAGAACATCAATCTTGTGCAGCCCAGATAGGTCCACCAGGGTCTTCTCCACCATTATCTTGATTATATCAAGTCATCGAGTTGATTGTCTTTTTCTTTGAATGTTCCTTCTATTCTTGCAACTATGATATCCTTTTTCAGTGAATGATAGTGAATGTATTTTGATAGATCAGACTTTTATGGATTTGAAGAATACAAATAAATGTATATTTTATTTTTTGTTGTCTATATTTAATGGATGAAAAAAGGGGTGAGTCGAACTTTCATGTATTTTTTTTACAATTTTTTCGAAACTTTTTTTTTACTATATTTATAAGGGGACTTGAACCTGCAATCGTCTGATCATTTGTACTGTACATAGTATAACCATATTATTTCTGCATACAGTAAAAATATACAGCATGATGCAAATAAGCCTAAATTGGAACAACTTGGATGTAATAATATATGTATCACTCTATGAATTAAGAGAAAATTTCAATGTGCCGAATACAATTTAAGATTCTCTGAATTAGACGCCTACTAAATTAAATCTTCTGCCTAATATTAACCATATTTCATATATTGTAAATGGAAAATACAGATTTCTTCTTCACTAGCATGATACAAAAGGATCAAAAAAATCTTCTGCTCTTTTCAACAAACCCATCCATCCCCAGCAAATATCAAATCCTATTGGAACTAAATATAGACCTAAAGCTATAATTAAAGAAGAATAATATTTTGTTTTTTCATGTTCAAAAACATTCTAAATTTAAAACCATTTCAAAATTGGTCATAAGATTCTATGGAAATCACCTTCATAGTTTATAAAATTGTACCTTTCAGTTCCTTTCTACTTCTGACTTCTTATTCACCCCTAAATTACTATTATCACTACTTTTTCTAGAATTTTATAATTTCCCATGGATTTATCAAATTTGTATATAATTTGTATATATATTTTATATATTGATTAAAACTGGAAAATGAAGAAAGCCGAGCTTTGGAGGGATAAAAAATGATCTGATAGTTTACACAGTTGTCTCCCTTCTTCAGAACAGTAATAAACACTGATCTTGTCCAGTATTTTTACCAATTGTCCATATCTGTGTACACAGGCGAATGATGACATAACTGCTGCTTCAGAAGACTTTGTTACCTCTATTGGATAATGTCACATCCAGGTGCTTTGTATTTTGACAGAAACTTTTATCGCATCAACGACTTAGGGGTACTTTGCACGTTGCGACATCGCTAGCATCAGCGCGATAGTCCCCACCCCCATCGCACATGCGATATCTTGTGATAGCTGCCGTAGCGAACATTATCGCTACGGCAGCTTCACATGCACTTACCTGCTCTGTGACGTCGCTCTGGCTGGCGACCTGCCTCCTTCCTAAGGTGGCGGGTCGTGCGGCGTCACAGCGACGTCACACGGCAGGCGGCCAATAGAAGTGCAGGGGCGGAAATGAGCGGGACATAAACACCGCGCCCACCTCCTTCCTTCCGCATAGCTGGTGGAGGCAGGTAAGGAGATGTTCCTCGCTCCTGTGGCTTCACACACAGCGATGTGTGCTGCCACAGGAACGAGGAACAACATCGTATCTCCTATTGGTGCGACATTATGAAAATGACCGACGCTACACAGATCACCGATTTACGGCGCTTTTGCGATCATTTATCGGCGCATCTAGGCTTTACACGTTGCGACGTCGTTACCGTAGCCAGATGTGCATCACTTTCGATTTGACCCCGACGATATCGCAGTAGCGATGTCGCAATGTGCAAAGTACCCCTTAGTCTTTCAAGATGTTCGGTTTGCTACCATTTCCAGTCTCCCTTTCTTTCCATTTCACTGAGTTGTTGTTCTAGAGGTGCTCTGTATATTCTTCCCATCTTACATTGATCTGTTCTGGCTCAATTAGTTTGTTCCCGTTGGCGTCTTTCATCATTTCCATGCTTGGTTGAAACGTTCGTCATATTTGTTTGATCTTTTGGTGCCTTCCTGATTTTGCCCTGCAAATGTTTATTTTCTATCTCTGTACATATCTCTTGGTAATAAAGTCTACTTGAATGGCTTTCTGCAGTCTTTTACTGATGTTGTGTGTGTCCTTGTTACCTTTTGCCGTTCATCAATGATCTTTAGGGTCTCTTCTGCTTCTTGTTTACTGTCTTTCTGGCTTCTTCAGTAATAATAGTCTTTAAATGTGTCCATAATTCCTCAGGCTTCCTTTCATCTGTGTCTATATATAAATATATATATATATATATATATATATATATATATATATATATATATATATATATATATATATATCAGTATTAGAGATGCGTGAGCCTCTAGAGGCTCGAGTTCGGTTCGGCGAACGGCTCGACGTACTTCTCAAGCTCCATTGAAACCAATGGCAGGCAGACACAAACACATAAAAAACACATTATAAATGTACACATACAGTTAATAAACATTGCCATAACACTTACCTGTCCCCGCGACGCGTCCTGCACTCTGTCTCCCGCTGCTTTTCCTTCTGATAATCGTTGCGTCCTCCCGGTAACCAGCACTGATGATAGGACCTTCCGTGACATCAAAAAAGCATGTGACCAGTCACGTGTCTATTATCTCATTGGCTACAGACTGGTCACATGGCTAGACATCATTGCTAGGTCCTGTCAGTGCATCTCTCCGGTACGCGGGGGTCGTTTGTGCATCCCCATGTACCGGCAAGATGCTCTTGAACATGGTCAGCTCCCGGTTCTGCTTCCCCGTTCTGATATTCACTGGCTGTCACAGCTGGTGAATAACGGAGATCACCGTTGCTATAGCAACCCGCCTGTCAGCGGTGACGTCACCGCTTACAGCACGCAGCTTCTGATCACTCACGGAGCAGCAGCGTCTTCCTCCCATGCTGTGCTGTCTGATGTAGCAGAGCTGCATGGGTTGATTCTCCTTCAACCCATGCAGCACTGCTACATCAGACAGCACAGCATGGGAGGAAGAACGCTGCTGATCCGTGCAGTCTATTCACTCAGTGAGCATCTTTCTCCCATGCAGTGCAGCCTAATGTAGCAGAGCTGCATGGGTTGAAGGAGAAAGAAGACAGAAGACCATGGATCGTGGAGGGATAAGAGGGAGTAATAAACATGGAGTCTCTAAGTGTGTCTGTGTATTTATTTCTATTAAAGTCTTTTTTCTCTGTGTGGTGTCTTTTTTTTAACCCTTTATTGGAGATTCTTAATGGCCGGGTCAAACTTGCCTGACATTAAGAATCTCTGGCTTAATACTAGCTAGTAAAACAAAGTTAGTATCAACCCATTATTACCCAGCGATCCACCATCACCAGGGCAGCTGGAAGAGTTGGATACAGCACCAGATGATGGCGCTTCTATGAAAGCGCCATTTTCTGGGGTGGCTGCGGACTGCAATTTGCAGCAGAGGGGCCCAGAAAGCTCAGGCCAACCTGTGCTGCGGATTCCACTCCCCAGCTGCCTAGTTGTACCTGGCTGGACACAAAAATGGGGTGAAGCTCATGTCGATTTTTTTTAATTTCATGAAATTTATAAAATAATTAAAAAAAGGGCTTCCCTATTTTTTTTTTGTTCCCAGCCGGGTACAAATAAGCAACTGGGGGTTGGGAACAGCCATACTTGCCTGCTGTACCTGGCTAGCATGCAAAAATATGGCAAAGCCCATGTCTTTTGTTTTTTAATTATTTCATGAAATTCGTGAAATAATTAAAAAAACAGGCTTCCCTATATTTTTGGTTCCCAGCCGGGTACAAATAGGCAGCTGGGGGTATGGGCAGCCGGTAGGTGCCTGCTGTACCTGGCTAGCATAAAAAAATATGGCGAAGCCCACGTCATTTGTTTTTTAATTATTTCATGAAATTCGTGAAATAATTAAAAAAAACGGGCTGCCCTATATTTTTGGTTCCCAGCCGGGTACACATAGGCAGCTGGGGGTTGGGGACAGCCGTACCTGCCTGCTGTACCTGGCTAGCATACAAAAATATGGCAAAGACCACGTCATTTTTTGGGTGGGCAAAAAACTCCTCCATACAGTCCTCGATGGAGTATGCTGAGCCTTGTAGTTCTGCAGCTGCTGTCTGCTCTCCTCCATACAGACAGACAGCAGCTGCAGAAATACAAGGCTCAGCATACTCCATCCAGGACTGTATACAGGAGTTTTTTGCCCCCCAAAAAATTACGTGGGTTTCGCCATGTTTTTGTATGCTATCCAAGTACAGCAGGCAGCTACGGGCTGCCCCCTATCACCAGCTGCCTATTTGTACCCGGTTGTGAACCAAAAATATAGGGAAGCCCTTTTTTTAATTATTTCATGAATTTCATGAAATAATTGAAAAAAAAAAAAATGACATAGGTTTCGCCCAATTTTTGTCCAGCCAGGTACAACTAGGCAGCTGGGGATTGGAATCCACAGCTCAGGGTGCCCAAGCTTTCTGGGCACCCCTGCTGCGAATTGCAGTCCACAGCCGCCTTAGAAAATGGCGCTTTCATAGAAGCGCCATCTTTTGGCGCTGTATCCAACTCTTCCAGCTGTCCTGGTGATGGGTGGCTCGCTGGGTAATAATGGGGTTAGGACTAGCTGTATATTATCAACTGGCCCTAAGCCCGAAATTCATGGTGTCATGCCAATATTAGACATGGCCACCATGAATTTTTAGTACAGATAAAAAAAAACACAACACAACGAAAAATATTTACAAATAAAGCACAACACAATTAGTGACTCCATCTTTATTGAAATAAAGAACCCCCCTCCACAGTAATTCTGGGTCAAGGGACCCGTGCCGTCCAATCCGGATCAAATATCATCTGATCGGTTTGCTGGAAGGCAAAGCGATCAGATGATGTGTCAGGTTCAAGGGCCTGAATCACATGACACAGCAGCTGATTGTATAGACAGCTTTTATACAATCAGCTGATGCATCAGTGCAAAAAAAACCAACAAACTACACACTTCAGTGCAGACTCCTGTTCGAGAGCATCAGCTGATAGTTTAGCCGGCCGGGCGGTAAAAAGCCGGCCTCACTGCTCGACTTACATTGTCAGCTGATTCCGTCAGGTGACCACATCAGCTGATCATCGCCAGGTCTGAGAAAGAGAGGAGAGAAAGAAAAGAGAGAGAAGATAGAGAAAAGAGAGAGAAAAGAGAGAGGGAAGAGAGAGAAGAGAGAGAGAGAGAAGAGAGAGAGGAGAGAGAGGGAAAAAGAGAAAAAGAGAGACTGAGAAAAGAGAGAGAGAGAAAAAGAGAGGGAGAGAGGAGAGAGATGAGAGAGAGGAGAGAGAGAGAGAGAGAAAGAGAGAGAGAAGAGAGGGAGAGGAGAGAAGAGAGAGGAGAGAAGAGAGAGAGGAGAGAGAAGAGAGAGAGAAGAGGAGAGAAGGGAGAGAGAGAGAGCAGAGAGAGAGCAGAGAGGAGAGAGAGCGAGAGAGAGGGAAAAAGAGAAAAAGAGAGACTGAGAAAAAGAGAGAGAGAAAAAGAGAGAAAAAGAGAGTGAGAGAGGAGAGAGGGAGGGAGAGAGAGAGAGAGAGAGAAGAGAGTGTGGGAAGACTGACAGAAGAAAGAGAAGAGAGAAGAGAGAGAGAGGGAAAAAAAGAGACTGAGAAAAAGAGAGAGAGAGAAATAGAGAGGAGAGAGAGATGGAGGGACAGAGAGAAGAGAGAGGGAGAAGAGGGAGAGAAGAGAGAGAAGAGAGAGAGGAGAGAGGAGTGAGAGAGAGCAAGAGAGAGGGAAAAAGAGAGACTGAGAAAAAGAGAGAGAAAAAGAGAGAAAAAGAGAGAGAGAGGAAAGAGAGGAGAGAGAGAGAAAGAAAGAAAAAGAGAGAGAGAGAAAGAGAGAGACAGAGAGAGAGAGGGATAAAGAGAGAGAGAGAGGGAGAGTGGGAAAGAGAGAAAGAGAAGAGAGAGAGAAGAGAGAGAGAGAAGAGAGAGAGAGAAGAGAGAGAGGAGAGAGCAATGCAGCCTCATTTTGTGAACTGCTCTGATTTTAGAGGTGTGTCCCGCGGCTCACAGCTGATGTCCGGCTCCTCGCTTCAGTGCATAATTAAATTAAATTATAATTATAAATATCTAATAATTATAATTTAAAAAAAAAAAATTACCGGGATCGGGACTAGAACTCACGACCTAATGCTTCTGAGGCAAGTGCTTTATCTACTGAGCTACTGACTCCATTTATTAATCTTGAAGTCTGCATTGCTGAAGTCTCTGCTGACAGCGCTATTCACTTCATTGCTACGTGGAGCTGATACAGACCACTCGTGTTCTGTAGCAGAGCTGACAGTCTCGTGTGGATTACGTCGGACCTGGAGGGGTATTTGGGGATTAATAAAGGGGTGGAATAGGGTGTTTTTTTGTCTTTTATTCCAAATAAAGGATTTTTCGCTGTGTGTGTTTATTTACTTTCACTTTCAGTTTAATCATGGATGGTATCTCGGGGAGACGCCTGGCATGATTAACTCATTATTACCTCGATTGCCACCGCACCAGGGCAATTCGGGATGAGCTGGGTAGAGTCCCCCGGGACTGTCGCATCTAATTTATGCGGCAATTCCGGGCGGCTGCTGGGTGATATTGTTCAGGTGGTGGGCTCCCGATAATGTGGTGCTCTCCATCCTGACAATACCAGCCTATAGCCGTGTGGCTTTATCCTGGCTGGTATCAAATATGGGGGAACCGCATTTTTTTTTTATTTATTTATTTATTTTACTGCATGATATGATGTGATTGGTTACATTGAGACAGCTGTCACTCAGCTTGGGGACGTGTCTAACTGCAACCAATCATGGGCGCCAGTGGGTGGGGAAAGCACGGAATAACTAATTGACTAATGAAGCGGGCAAGGAACGGGGCGTATGAGCCCACCAGACAGGTGAGGAGAATGGTGCCCCCGCTGAGGCATGAGAGCAGGAGCGTATGGGGGCATCGCGCTGGGACAGGCGCTACAACCAGACTTATTGCTCATTTTAGCCATAAAGTGAATTTATACCTGAACAAATCGATCATTGCTCAGCTACTCGTTTTCTGATAGGTGGTAATTTAATAGCTGGATTACACTGGATGACTATGCTTCAGCTGCGCACTAAACAATCTGAAATAGAGTGTTCAGAGCACATAGGCTGACATTGTGCTTGGCAGCGCACTGCCTGTTTGCACAGGTTGATGAGCTGCCAAGAAAGATAACCATTTGTGCAAGCAAAAAAAATATCTTCACTGGACAAACATGTTTTGCTTATTTGTCGAGTTATTGGCAGTTTGTTTAGATTCCACAATTATAAAATGAGCATTCCTAGGAACATCATGATAAGCGTGCAGTGTATGAACCTTTCATATTTCAGCTATGATTGGTGCCTGTATGGCTATTTATTTCTTTTTTTATTTATTTTATGTTCTTATATGGTAGCACTATTAATTTCCACATTCCTTTACAGACATAATCATGCCAATCCCCAACTGGGCATTGGGGCTCACAATCTAAATTCCCTATCTTTGGAGTGTGGGGTCAAAACCCAGAGGAAACCCACACAAACACGGGGAAAACATAAAACATTCATGAAGATGTCCTTGGTGGGATTTGATTCCACAACCTCAGCACTATTGTTAGAGGTATAAAGATTTTTTTTCCCTTTATAACTCTTTTTACTACAGTACATGGCATAATTTACTTGTGCTAGAGTCCATATAATTGCAATCTTTTACTTCACAGTTTTGCATAGAAACTTATTTGACCAGAAAAAAAAGGTGCTGGTCGGATCTTTACCCTGTTGTAAATCTGATGTGTCTAACAATTACCCTGATGGGATTGTCTGAGACTGTTTTTGTTAATCATTATGAATTTATTTTTGTCTACTGGAGTACGTGCTCTCAGTTACTTAGAACAGTTTGTTCCTCCGAGTTTAAATGACCGGCTGCATTATGTCATTGTAGTGCACTGGATTGCTGAAGCAACCTAATACGTGAGGGGGGAATAAGACTGTCAAGAGAAGAGGAGCAATGCCAAGCTCGGAGCCGAGACAGCTGAGTAACACTGTATAATCAAAATTTAGATGATTAGTTTTGTTGCCATTCCTGAAAACAAATGTCAGAGACCTATAGCTGGCCATTCACATCAGACTAAACTTATGAGCAGTGATGGGCGAACCCCCCCTGATGTTCGGGATCGGGAGACTCGCCCAAGCTTTTTGTAAAGTCCGTGTTCGGTGTCAGATATAACGCGAATTTGCGTCCAAACCCTGACCTTGGACTTTACAGTTATGGGATGGAGTGGGGGAGGCTGTAAAATAAAGAATATAGTTAATAATAAATATTGTCATTATACTTACAGGTCCCGCGACGCATCCTGCAGACCCGCTCGGCCGCTGTCTCCCGGCCGCTTCTGCTTCCAGGTCCAATCATTAACTTCCGGGGGTATTCACTGCACTGCTCGTCACCCGGAAGTTTTCGACTGTGTTCGCGGTGACGTCAGGGTTCACCCGAGTCCATGGCTTAGCCTGGAAACACAGTCTGCAGGAGGCGTCGTGGGACCGGGAAGCATAATCATAATGTTTTTTACTAATGTGTATTTTTTACAGCCCCTGGACCCAAACTGGACCCCAACTGTAACACGAGTTTCCCAGGAAAACTCATGTTCGGGACCATCTGCACGAACACTATGTGTTCAGTATGTGGTGTCCCTGTGGCTTCAGGCGCCACAGGGTACTGCACCTCACCTGAGGTGCAGTATTCATCTCAGATACGGAGGAGGTCGTCACCAGTAAACAACAACACCTGTTGTGCACCCTACCAGAATTAACAGGATCCAAAAACCTGTCGGTGTGCTAAAGAGGAGAACCAGGGTCTGGAACACTCTGAGCACACCCGGAGCCTACGTTGGGGGTTCAGGGCAGGTCCCCCATAATGTTGTTGCTGTTAATCTGTTGCAATTGAGTACAAAGTGGAAAAAGTTTTATTATTTATTGCACAAGGGAAAGTTTTGTAAGGGGAGGAATGTTTAATGCCCCAAAGTGAAGGTTTTATATTGAAAACCAATGTTGATTGCATTTACAGTGTCAAAAAGGTTTGTGTGACAAATCTGAAATGTATGGAAAGTTGTAACGTTCATGCCTCCCATAAAGGAAAGAAATGTTATTATTCTTTTGCTTGCACAAATTTTGCAGTTGTCATTCTAATGCCTTATTGACAGCCAGCGGACGTGATGTGATTCGTTGTGTGGGTATGTGGCGCCCCTGCGGCTTCAGGCGCCACAAGGTACTGCACCTCACCCAAGGTGCAGTATTCATCTCGGATTTGGAGGAGGTCATCACTGGTAAACAACCAACAACACACTCAACCAACACATAACACGGGAGCTCTTCCACTGGGACTGGGCTAGGGTAGGTGCTAGGGTGGAAATCACGAGGTATGGGACCTCTTTCCCGCTAGTTCAGGAACCCAGGAGGCGGGGTATCAACAGGGGAGTTAGGAGTTAGGAGTTAGGAAAGAAAGGGGATCCCAGGGTTCGCGAGGAGTGCAGAAGGCACCTGTGACCCGTTCCATGGCCCAGGAGCTGGGGTGGAGGAAAACCGTCGAAAGGTGACGCACAGAAGGAAACACCGGCTTCGACCTACGAAGTATCCGGGATCGGCTGAAGTCCATCACAGCACAGCCTGGCACTCCAACAGCAGGGAGCTTCCATAAGTGACTACCATTCCTATCATCCTCCCTGGAACCAAGCTCTACCTGTGGAGAGCTGCAACACCCGAGCTGGGTTACCATCCGCCCCAGAAGAGAGAGACTTTCCACAGCAACGTCTAATAACTGGCCGCACACCACAGGTGGTGTCATGAACAACTCCCATCGTCCCCATCCCCAGCTTTATTGACACCACCAGGGTAACGGAACCGGGCGAAGCCACCACGTTGATCCAGGAGAAGAAATGCGGCCTGGTGGCGGGTAACCTCCGGCCCCGTGGGCGTGTCACGGATCTTTAACAGTTCGGGTTCGCCCATCACTACTCATGGGTAAAGAGGTCTACTGGCTATTCTGCAACTTCAGATACTGGGGTTAAGAACGATCAGGCACGTACATTAGATTTAACCATAGCTGATCTACCAGATGATAATTCTGAAGCGAACATTCCTATAAATACCAGAAACACATTTTTTTTTAAAATATTCATAGTCACATAAACAGAGTGACAAATGCACTTAAAGTGAACCAACCACCAGGATTTTCCTATATAAACTAAAGCCAGTGCTATACTGGCACTATTAGGCTGATTCTATACATTCCTTTAGTTGTCAGATTGGATGTATAGTTTTTGAAATACAAGCAAGTAAAGTTACAGAAATGCACTGTTATTTGATTGGCATCAGCTGCAGAATATCTAATAGGTGGGCCAGGTTTTGCTATCTCTTCCCGTACCTGTCTGCTGCCTGGCCTCTGTAGATATTAGACTGCAGGCTGCTAGGCTACATTTCTAACACACCCCTATCATGTGACAGAAATGACATACCTGGAAGGAGCCCATACAGTTTAGCATCTATAGAGGCCAGGCTGTAGACAGGGGCGGGAATAGATAGCAAAAACCCGACCCATATATTAGCTATTCGGCAGCTGCTGCCAATCAAAAAGCAGTGCATTGCTGTAAGTTCACTTGCCTGTATTTCAAAAACTATACATCCGATCGCAGAACTAAAGGTATGCTTAGAATCAGCATGATAGCGACGGTATAGCACTGGCTTTAGTTTATATAGGAAAATCCTGGCAATTGGTTCACTTTAAAAGCAATGTACTATTTCATTTTTTTCATTTTTTTTTTATTCTCGCGTAATTTTATTATTTTTGTCCATATTTTTGCTTCTCTTCCTCTATTGTTGGGTTTTGGGGGATGGGATTTGGGAAAGGATATGGGCTGGTAACATATTAAAAATTCTGTTGTTCTTGTTGGCAAAATAAAAATATTAAAAGTAGAAAAGGGAAGAAGAAATATGTCTAGTCAAATTTAGCTTATGGTTTTTACCAATGTGCTGAACCTTATTCTTCTGCCTGCCTCATCTGGTATCAAGCTAAATTTAAGACATCATTAATATGACTCTCATTTTACCAAAACTAGGAACAGAGGCAGAATGTTGTTCACTCACCCTGTTCACTCCAACACTAGTGAAGGGTTGATGGTGAATGATATGGCACAATGAGTCAGCCTCTTTATGCGAATGATGAGAGCCAACTCTGATACCCAAACTCTTTAATTGGGAGTATCTTTGACAGGGCCACCATCAGGGCATTACAACCATGACTGGTGTAAGGCGACCTGTGAAGAGAGGGGCACGGCCGGGCCCAGGGTAATAACTTAGCTTTATTAAACCCCAGGCCGATCAGGACCTCCTCTTCACCATGCCCTAGTCACAGCCGCAGCAGAGGGGGCCGCAAGTGTCGCTTCGGCTACTATACATAGCTAATTTGCGAAGGGGCGGAGCATGCAAATTAGCCATGTGCTGAACTGGAGACCGAGTCCGTGGTGCAGAGTGGGGGGACGAAGACCACAGCCACTGCTTTTCTTCAGCTGGATACGCATCGGAAGGTGCATCCGATGAACAGAAGCCAGTATGAACCCTGACCTGGCGACATCAACAGTGTGATCCAGTCAGCTGATCACGCTGCTGACTTTACTGCTCGGCGCTGCAAAGGCATGTGCAGAGCTTGTGGAAAGTGTTCCAATGGAGCTGAAGGCACTGAAGATTGATTGTAATTAGGGGACGGGGGAGGGGGTGTGTATGTGGAGCAAATGGGGGTGTGTATGGGGAGCAAATGGGGGCCATTTAAGAACCGAGAATATGACTCGTGGGACTCATTTGCTGTGAGTAACCAAACATCCCCTCACACGTCCGGGCGCACCGGCCCTTGCCATCGCTATACCCTGCACAAAGACACTGGGTCCCGGGGCAACCATCCCTACCCACGGAGGGATTAATATCCAGCTGCCACTTCATCTCCCCCGGGTGCCCCACAACAGCAGCGGTAATGTCCACTTCACCACACACCGTGGGTGGCATCACGAACTTAATACAGCCAAGCCCGTAGATCTACGTCCCCCCTTTTTATTCGGCGTGTCCGCGTGACCCCCGGGTCCGGAGGATCCCTTGAGCCACAGGCACACACAGCGGGTCCGGATGCGAGCAGCGGCGGCTGCTGGCACGGGGGCGGCACAGAAGCATGCAAGGATGGGGGTATATGAACATGCCAGGATGAGGAAACATGCCAGGATGGGGAACATTTAGCAGGAAGGGTGACATTTATCAGGATGGGGTACATTTACCAGGATGGGGTACATTTACCAGGATGGGGGACATTTACCAGGAATGGGGTACATGCCGGGATGGAGGAACATATACCAGGATGGGGAATATGCCGGGATGGGGTATATTTACCAGGATGGGGCCATGATGGGGACAAATATACCAGAATGTAGGAAATATATATCAGGATGAGGGACATGTTTACCAGGAAGTGGCCAGGAAGGGGGACATAACTACACAATGAAAGGGGAGGGGAGCAACTCGTACGTCTTTATGGGTTTTCAGGATGTTCAGACTTTGAAATGTAGATGTGGATTACAGGGTGAAATCTGATTGCATTCCATGCTAAAATCTCTGTCTAATATGTTGCAATTTTTTTCCAGAAAGATCAATCCAACTGCTGTGTCTGGAAAGGGCAGTGGCAGTGGCAGTGGCAGTGGCTCAGCTTCAATGTGTGGTAAGCATGCATGATTGTGATGTCCCCTGCTGAAAAGAAGAGAAGACTGCAAAGGTAAGGTTAAAATCAATTATTTACATAATAGGATTGGTTGGCACTTCGGAAAAAAAATTGGGTTTAAGGCTACAGTTTGGGCACTTGGCCTGTGAAAGGTTCGTCAAGACTGTCCTAGGTCATATGAAAAGGCTTGTTAAAAGGCCAATTTTGACTTTTAGGATTACTACTTCTAATAGGTGGCACAAGAGTGTGTATCCTTATCTGGAGAGACAATTTGAATTATACTAGAGCAGTCATGGCGAACCACCCGGGGGAGATGTAGTGGCAGCTGGATGTTAACCCCTCCGTGGGTAGGGATGGTTGCCCCGGGACCCAGTGTCTTTGTGCAGGGTATAGCGATGGCAAGGGCCGGTGCGCCTAGACGTGCGAGGGGATGTTTGGTTACTCACAGCAAATGAATCACACGAGTATTTTTGGTAAACCAAGGTGCTGGTGGCTGGCCGCTGCAGCCGGTTGCATTCAGGTCCCCCACCCGGGCTGGTGGTCGCTGTCCTTTTCCCTCTGCACTTGTTTGTGTATGGTGGACTGCCTGGTCTGGAACTCACGCCAATAGATCACTTCAGGAGATGTTCAGATCAGTGTCACTTTATTGTCATTCAGGTAGATTCAATTGAGATTGGATGTTATTTCTATTCCTGGTGGTCCTGATGAAGGGGGCAGATGCTCCAGAAACGCGTCGACCTGAATGACAATAAAGTGACACTGATCTGAACATCTCCTGAAGTGATCTATTGGCGCGGCTTTAAACACCTCTCTCTTGTGCTTTCTGTTATCTACCGGTTTTGGTGGCTGCAGCCCTGGATCTTTTGATACATGCGATTACAGTAGTTGTGGCTTCTCACAACTACAATTGGTGAGTAGGTTTACTCCCCCCTCCCCACCCCTTACATATTGGGGTAAGACCCTATTGCGCTTGTTTTTCCACAGCTGTTTTCTCTGTGGTCTGGAACTCAGGAGTCCGCTCCCGGCTGGATGTGGCCTAAGGAGCCGTGCCCCCAGACGCTGGCCCATGGGATCTATAGGCACTGGCGGTGGCCTTATCCCTATTGGTGGACTGTTGTCTTCTTTAGGGTCTTTGGGTGGGACAGGACCTATATTCCTGCCCTCAATCGGTTAATTAGCTAGGCCGCTGGTTTCGGTCCTGACTTCAGGGTCCGAGTACCCCCTCTGTGCTACGGTTTTCGGGTTAGTTCTCCGTGTCGGTACTGGCAGGCTCCAACCGTGTCCCGGTCCATCTCGGATCTGCGGAGCCGTCTTCCTGTCTCCTGCTGATGGAGACCACCGTCTGCCACCTAGCCAAAGGCACCAGGGCTCCAACCGCCTGGTCCCGCCCACTGGTGTTTCCATCTTTCCCTAAGGGGCGGTGACTAGGGTTTCAGGTAAAAATGAAAAATGGTAAAACAGGTTACAATTGTACTAACAGTTTTTACATTCTATTCTTCCCTTAGGGGAGGCACTTTTCTTAAACGTTGCACATTTAAAACCGGGACGGGACGAACCGGGTCCTTCTCACCTCACCCACCCAAAACAACCTAACCCTGATGCCACCTCTAGAACACAGGTTGGAATCCCTTGCCCAAGTACAGGTTAGGTCCGGGTGTTGCCCGTACGGGCCGGGTAAAAAGTTCCTTACCCGGCAGTCTTTTTCAAGGGCACCGGTTTTGG
This sequence comes from Anomaloglossus baeobatrachus, assembly GCF_048569485.1. Lineage (NCBI taxonomy): Eukaryota > Metazoa > Chordata > Amphibia > Anura > Aromobatidae > Anomaloglossus > Anomaloglossus baeobatrachus. The sequence continues at coordinate 160,771,987 of NC_134361.1, read as the reverse complement.
TGGTGACTGGGCCTCGTCCGACTCTACCGCAAGCCCTTGCTCCAATCAGCCTCTCCAGAGACTGCAGCAGGTGAGAGGGTGGTCAGGGATTATTTACAAGACCCAGTAGTTTTTGGGTTGGCTTTTCAGTCCAAAGCCATGGTCCATGAACTGTAACGGGAATGGTAAACAGTAGACGGTCCCAACGGGGACTTGCATAACTTGGGTAGCCTGGGAACTGCTACCTTAACATTTTAATCAGGGGAAGATGGCGGAGAGGGGTGGGTGTGCTGCTGGGCATTCTTTTTCACCCACCTCCTTACATCAAGGGCAAACCACCCCTTCTCTCCGCAATGTCGGGTGTAAGAGACCAATTCTCCGGGCTCCAGGTCTCGTTTTGTGTGGCCAACGGGCAGATGAGGGGCCACATCTCTCCAGTATACAAAAATTTCGGCCTCCAGGCCCGGCTCGTAGATGAAGCCCCAATCTTTCTGGGCATTGAAGTGCCGGACCTGGCCTTGGTATGTCGGGCCCCGCACCCGGAAGGTGGCGTTCTGGAGATGGTCTTTTTCGATGTAAGTCCGGGACAGTACCTCCGCCTTTCTCTTCTTCTGGGCCGCAATTTCTCTGTTCAGCTGGCGCCGCTGCCGTTCCCAATACAGAGCACTTGTTTCACGCTCGTCTTCCACCTGCGCGGGGGCTGGGCCCAGGCGGACTCCATCCGTGCCGGCTTCGACCGGCACCACTTGCAATGGAGGGGCCCACTGTGTCATGGTCCGCTCTGCTGCCCTGTAGGTGCATCCCAGCTGTGCCTCAGCCGAGGCCGGTAATTTGGGAGCGGTCAGCGTCTCTGGCGGTGCTGACTTCCGGTCGGGGGCTGCCTCCCCTGCGGCCAGGCGGACTGCCGGGGCCGTCGTCATCGCGGGCGCTGCCTTCTCCGGGACCGGGGATGATGTTATAAGGGGTTGCGGCTTGGCTCGGGACCGGACAGGACATCTGCCTGGAATCGGTCTGGCTTGGAGCTGGTGCGGGCGCGGGATCGATGGAGTGCTCGTGGCCTGAGGACTCCGCTGGTGGGTCCTCGCAGGCCGATGGGACGGGTACCGCTGCCGTTGCATGTGGCAGCGGACCGAGCGGGGTGTTGGCTGCAGGTGCGGACAGTGAGGGAGGCAGTGTGGCAGATGGGGGCAGACCGGGCTTTTCAGCTTGGTGGGCCGGTCCCGGTGGGACATAGGGACGTGGGTCGCTTGCCCGCTCCTCCGAGGTTGCCTCCACTTCACGGGCCCGAACAGCTGCAGCTAGCTCCACCATCTCGGCCGTCCATCGACTTAGCAGCACATTGGCCTGAGCCTGTATTCTGAGACACATCCGCGTTGTCTGGGCTTCCACCCAGTCGGCTGTTCCAGGCCCAAATCTCTCCATGATGGGCTTGCCAGACTGTTCGGCCATCTTCCTCTGTCAGGATTAGAGTTGGCGCGGTTCGCGGTTCGAGGTTCTCCAGTTCGCAGCTCGAGTGATTTTGGGGGCTGTTCTAGATCGAACTATAACTCGAGCTTTTTGCTAAAGCTCGATAGTTCTAGATACGTTCGAGAATGGTTCTAGCAGCAAAAAGCAGGGCTTTTTACAGCTACAGTGTGCAGGAGCCATCGCTGGCAGCCTGCCAGAAGCTGGTAACCAAGATAAACATCGGGTATCCAAGCAAAGCGCTTTGGTTAGTAACCCGATGTTTATCCTAGTTACGTGCAGGAAGCCCACACTTCCCCGCTCAGCTCTCTCCGCCCCCTACTGCACGCGGCATGTACACACACACACACACACACACGTCCCCAGCCATGCAGTCCACGACACTGACGTCCTCCTGGCACTCTGCACACATGGTACCGCTCGGCTTACCTGCGGTGATGAAGTCCCAACCTCAGTGCTGTCACTGTCCTCCATGGCCGCTGCTTGTCACATCACCTTCTCTTGCTTCCGACCCGAGACTGACTAGCGGTGACATCACGGGCCTCTCGCGATACTTGGCTGTGAAGGCGGCGGTCATTGAACTCAGTGACAGGTGCTATCAGCAGTGCAGGAGATCAGCGCAGGTAATGTACCTCGCTGACAGCAGCACTTGTCATCCCCTGCAGTGACCTGGGCTGACCCATTGATGTTAGCTCAGGTCACTGCACTGCTCTCCCAGCCAATGGGGAACATCCTGCTCTTCATTGACTGGGACAGTGTGGATCGTCATGGCAACCCCTTGGATTACACCAGACCTGGATTTGTTTTTCTTTCTAATAAAGAGGGAATGTATTGGGGAGTGTTTTTTCAAATAAAAATGTGTTTGTCGTCTATTTTTTTTTATTACTGACTGGGTTGGTGATGTCGGGCATCTGATAGACGCCTGACCTCACCAACCCCAGGGCTTGATGCCAGGTGACATTACACATCTGGTATTAACCCCATATATTACCCCGTTTGCCACCGCACCAGGGCACGGGATGAGCTGGGGCGAAGCACCAGGATTGGCGCATCTAATGGATGCGCCACTTCTGGGGCGGTTGCGGCCTGCTATTTTTAGGCTGGGGAGAGTCCAATAACCATGGACCTCCCTAGTCTGAGAATATCAGACCCCAGCTGTCTGCTTTACCTTGGCTTATGATCCAATTTTGGGGGGACCCCTACGTGTTTTTTTTTTAATTATTTACTTAATTTAAAATAACAGCGTGGGGTGCCCTCAGTTTTGGATTACCAGCCAAGGTGAGGCTGCCAGCTGTGGTCTGCAGGCTGCAGCCGTCTGCTTTACCCTAGCTGGCTACAAAAATAGGGGGAACCCTACGTCATTTTTTTTTCATTTTTTTGGCTAAATACAAAGGTAAGCACCCCTTAGTGCCACATGAAAGGCACCAAAGGGTGCAAAATTACAAAATGCAGGAGAGTGGGACATGATGTGTCTTTCTGCCATTATAATGACAGAAAAGACTGATATGAAAGTGTACAAGCACAGGAAAATCACCAGAGCGCTCTACGCTGTGAAAAGCAGTAGAAAATGGCACTGGAGTGAACATGTGACCTCCTCATGTAGGTTGAAGCTATGGATCCTGGGTAAATTTATGTATTTTCCCTCCTTCAGTTTTTTTGCAGTACACAAAAAAAACGGAAGGCACACGGATGACAAACAGATGACATACGGACCGTCTACGGAACGGAAACGGATGCCACACGGATGCACCCGTGAAAAAAAACGGACTGTTTTTTGCAGACCACAAAAATGGATCGGTCGTGTGAACGTAGCCTTATTCTGATCTGCCGTTTATAAACAGCAGGCAGAAATAAGTGAATAAAAATCTCCGGGGTTTCAGGGCTAGCTGAGACCCCGGAGATCATGATTCAGGACGGTTTTTCCAGTCCCCGCTCACGTGATCACAGGTATACACTGTATACCGATGATCACGTTACAGTAAATGACAGCGCCGGTAAAAAATTATTTATCTCCCATCTGGCATGAACAAACATGATAAATCTCCTCCCCGGTCCCCTCCGGCCCCCTGGTGTCGCCAAAGTGCCCCCCCTGATGCCCTCCCAGAAATCCAAGATGGCCGCGCGCACAGTAGCGCGCCGGCCGCATTCACCCTACTCCTCTGATTTCTGTCGCATGTGCCATGACACATGCGACAGAAAACTCCTCCCCAGGCCCTGCCAGGTCACCCCCTATAACCCCACCGGTGTTCCCCGGTGTCCCACGGTACCTGTGCAGCGTTGATCCCTCCACGGCCCTCTCCTTCACAATAGACGCTGCTGCATGCACAGAGCGGCTGTCAGCTCAGCTTCCTGTGTTCAGACACAGTGAGTGGTGGTTATGCATCTGTAAGCTCTGTGCTTAAAAAAATGTCCATATCAAGACAGAGGTCCAGAGAATCAATCGGGTCCGAAAATCACAAAGGTGGAAGAAATAGGCAGGATCCTGAAGAGAAGGCAAATTCCGTCAGGGGGCCGGAACACTAGCATCAAACGAACATCTCACCGGAGTAGGCACAACTGGTCATATTCAAAATGATAAGACCCTTCAGGGATAGAGACCTAGAGACTGAGACATAAAAAGTGTACAATAAATCCTACAAAATAGACACAGAAAAAATCCACCAAGAGTAAAAAGGCAGAATAGACACAGGCCTCATGCAGGAATTCAGTGAGGTCAGTTACACAGGTCTCCACATTCAAGGGAAAAACAGCCTTCCACACGGAGGGGATATACAGCTCTTTTTGTGCTATTCCTGTATGCACCTCTGTTTGCTGTTGTATTTGCATTTTCTTGTACTTGCATTGTATCAACTATTGGCTACATCTCTTTTTGAACCCACTTGGGTCTTGCTGTATGGTCTACTATTGAACCAATTTAGGTCCTGCATTATTGTGTACATCTATTGGAGTCCCGTATTTTGGGGTTCTGTGGCCTGTTAAGGGGGTAGGGTGTTTGGTGCCATATACCATTGGTACCAATTGTGTGTATAAGCTGTTGCTTTTTTTAATTGTTTTTATCTTATATCTGTGTTTTGGTATGTCTTTTTTCATATAATAAACGATATTTTCTATTATTTTTGGTGATCCCACTGTATGCACATTTTCTTCTCTTTTTCTTTTCAATTTGCTACTTACTATGTGCTAAGTGGTTTTTGATCCCATCTATATTAATCTATATATACCCTTAGTGCCCTCCCACATGTGTTGTTCTAAGTGTATTTTGCAGTGAAGGCTTTCCCTTCAATTCTGGGAGTGTGGCACAGTGTACGTTTTTTTTGTATTTCTGTATAGTATGGATTTGGAGGCTAGAGAGGCCGCATGGAGCAATCAGTCTGGCAATTTATTTGGCTCCGCTTCAGAGGTGTTGGTACAGGATTCCTTCCAACAATTATCTATGGAGCTTACTAATTTACACAAAGCGGTCACTAAAACGTGGTGGAACGTTAAAACCCTGGAGGAGTATGTGAAAATGGGGATTGCACCCAGAGGTCTGAGAGTTCAAATTTACCCGGCCTGGGAGCCTGAGGCTGGATTTAAGAGTGCATGGGAAGCAGGTCTTCTAAAGTGCTCAGATATTATTCTGAACATGCTGATTGAATATGATAAGACTTTGCTTAATGATATTAAGGACAAGATTAGAACTTGTGAGTCTAAAGCTGGTGTCACACACAGCGACAACGACGTCGCTGCTACGTCACCATTTTCTGTGACGTTGCAGCGACGTCCCGTCGCTGTCGCTGTGTGTGACATCCAGCAACGACCTGGCCCCTGCTGTGAGGTCGCCGGTCGTTGCTGAATGTCCAGCTTCATTTTTTGGTCGTCACTCTCCCGCTGTGACACACACATCGCTGTGTGTGACAGCGAGAGAGCGACGAAATGAAGCGAGCAGGGAGCAGGAGCCGGCGTCTGGCAGCTGCGGTAAGCTGTAACCAGCGTAAACATCGGATAACCAAGGGAAGACCTTTCCCTGGTTACCCAATATTTACCTTCGTTACCAGCCTCCGCCCTTGCTGCCAGTGCCGGCTCCTGCTCTGTGCACATGTGGCTGCAGTACACATCGGGTAATTAACCCGATGTATACTGTAGCAAGGAGAGCAAGGAGCCAGCGCTAAGTAGTGTGCGCGGCTCCCTGCTCTCTGCACTGTGACATGTAGCTGCAGTACACATCGGGTTAATTAACCCGATGTGTACTGTACCTAGGAGAGCAAGGAGCCAGCGCTAAGCAGTGTGCGCGGCTCCCTGCTCTCAGCACTGTGACATGTAGCTGCAGTACACATCGGGTTAATTAACCCAATGTGTACTGTACCTAGGAGAGCAAAGAGCCAGCGCTAAGCGCGGCTCCCTGCTCTCTGCACATGTAGCACAGCGACGTTATGATCGCTGCTGCGTCGCTGTGTTTGACAGCTAAGCAGCGATCATAACAGAGACTTACAAGGTCGCTGTTACGTCACAGAAAATGGTGACGTAACAGCGACGTCGTTGTCGCTGTCGCTTAGTGTGAACCCAGCTTAAGTTGAAAACTTTTGACTTGAATGACCAGGTTCTTCCCTTTCAACAAAAATTGAAAGAGTCTATTGACAGATATGAGAGGGATATTATCAGGGGCAAAAAGCAAAAGTTTTTCAGGGATAAGAAAGATTTTGAGAATGGCGTAGCTTTCCGATGGACACATCATGGCAACCAGAGGTTTCGTAAGGCTGTTACAATGGGACACAATGCAGCAAATGTCTTGACTAGGGAGTTATCCTCGGGGGACTTTTTGTCCTCGGACAGCAGCGACAGAGAAGGCCCACCAGACGAGGGAGACGCAAATCCTCCAAGTACATCGGGAGGTGCACCGTATCAGACACGACGCAAGCCAGTGCCCCCAACTTCCAGCAGAACAACGAGGAACAGGAGGAAGTGGTGAGGGAGGATGCCTCTGGCTCTGTCAATCCGAAAAGCAACTCACAAGGTAATTTGCAAATCATCAACCTAACTAATTATCCCTTGTCGAATGATGAAATAAGTCTTCTCTCTAAAGGCCTCTCCTTTTCCCCCAAAAAGACTCTTGACAAATTTGAACTCACTAAGGACGTATATTTATTCTGCAGACAATTGGTCTTCAAATTGTTGTATCATCAGCCTGGTGTCATTGACACCTTACCCATGGAGGACAGGCAAGCATTTCGGGACCTTTTGGAACTTCTGGAGGAGAATGATGCACCTGGAGGTAAGAAGTTGCCATTTACATCAAGACTTCCCTCCCAAGCCACACCCTCCTTTTCTTTGTTTCCGGCAGTACAAATTTTCTTTGAGACCATGTGTCATGATATACAGGGCCTCAAGGTTGTGCCGTTTCAGCAATACAACCTCAGTGCTGTGGAAAAAAGAGCTCTTTCCAAACTTAGAAAGAACACCTCATTTATCATTCGTGAGGCAGATAAGGGCGGGAATGTGGTGCTGTGGCCTGTTGAACTGTATTTAAAGGAGGCTCATAGACAGCTTGGTAACCGAGCTTCTTATACAGTTCTTCCTTCGGACTCCACTGCTACCTATAAGGTGAAATTGGATAGACTCCTTGGACGGGCCTTTGATCTGGGCATTATTTCCAAGCGGGAAAGGGATTTCCTCACCACACGTTACCCTACAACTCCTACGTTCTATATGCTCCCGAAGGTCCACAAATCGTTGGTGGACCCACCAGGGAGGCCCATAATATCGGGCATTGGGGGCCTATATGAACGTTCGTGTGTTTATTTGGATTTTTACCTTCAGCCCTATGTCTTTACTCTCGACTCTTATATCAGGGATTCGTCGCATCTGATTACTCAATTGGAACAATTGGAATTGCAGGCTGGCACCCTTCTGGTCACCATGGATATCGAGTCACTGTATACGTGCATTGAACACGACCTGGGAATCCAAGCGGTCACCTATTTCCTGAATCGTCGCTCAACAGGTGATAGAAAACACGATTCTTTTCTTTTGGATTTGTTACAATTTGTTTTACAGAACAGTTTTTTTGTTTTTGATCGTGTTTTCTATAAACAGGCGTCTGGGACCGCGATAGGTGCCCGTTGTGCTCCCTCATACGCCAACCTTTTCTTAAGTTGGTGGGAGGAGACACACGTGGCACTCATCGCTCCCTTCCAGAGGCATGTAGTACACTGGTTCAGATACATCGACGATGTTCTGTTTTTTTGGACAGGTGACCGTACGTCGTGTGAAAACTTCATTGCCCAGCTGAACGAGAACCCTTGGCACATTAGACTCTCTTCCAACATCTCAACCACTATGGTGGATTTTTTTGATTTGAAGATCATATTGGAGAATGGTCGGATCACTACGTCATTGTTCCGGAAACAGACCGCAACTAATAGTGTGTTACATTATTCCTCTTTTCATCCTAAGCACGTACGGGATGGGACACCCAAGGGCCAGTTCCTGCAGGTACGCCGTAATTGTACCAATGTTACCACTTTTAGGAGTGAAGCATAAGAGCTGACCACACGGTTCCTCAAGAGAGGATACCCACGGAAGGTGGTTTCAAGAGCTTTCCAACATTCGGCTAATACCCCACGGTCGGATACCTTTCGTGGCAGACAAAGAACCAAGAAGGGCACTATTAATCTTGTGACAACGTACAATAACCAATGGGGCGAGGTACGGCAGGTTCTGGCAAAGTATTGGAGAATTCTGCTTAGTGAATCCAGGTTAGTCCCCTTCATTAGCACCTGTCCAAAATTGACTGCTAAACGTGCGAAAAATTTGAAGGATCTTCTTTCTTCCAGTCACTTTAAGAGACCTACTGTCTCTTTGGGTCGGGGACAAAAACTGGTTGGCTCCTTTCCATGTGGAAGCTGCACCATTTGCCCTTTTCTTATTGCTGACAGCTGTATACAAACTTCTGTTTTCCCAGAGATTATCACAACTAAGATTTTTGCCAACTGTCGAAGCAGAAACGTCGTATATCTTCTGATTTGTGACTGTCCAAAACTTTATGTTGGACAGACCACACAGGAGCTTCGGCGCAGAATTCAGCACCATTTTTCCGACATCGGTAGAGCAGAAAAAGATCAAGCTCAAGGTAAGCCTATTACATCTGTGGCTAAACATTTTTCTGATGTACACCACAACTCGGTTCGTAGGGTCCGAATCATGGTGCTTGACTCTGTCCCTGCTAGTATTCGGGGGGGTAAAATCTCTGATGAACTGTTGAGGAGGGAAGCAAGGTGGATATACCAACTCCGGAGCCTTTCCCCTAATGGACTAAATGGGGAACTCTTGTTCACAGGCTTCTACAAAAAATAAGGGATCGCAACTGCATTTTAAGCAGTATATCCCCTCCGTGTGGAAGGCTGTTTTTCCCTTGAATGTGGAGACCTGTGTAACTGACCTCACTGAATTCCTGCATGAGGCCTGTGTCTATTCTGCCTTTTTACTCTTGGTGGATTTTTTCTGTGTCTATTTTGTAGGATTTATTGTACACTTTTTATGTCTCAGTCTCTAGGTCTCTATCCCTGAAGGGTCTTCTCATTTTGAATATGACCAGTTGTGCCTACTCCGGTGAGATGTTCGTTTGATGCTAGTGTTCCAGCCCCATGACGGAATTTGCCTTCTCTTCAGGATCCTGCCCATTTCTTCCACCTTTGTGATTTTCGGACCCGATTGATTCTCTGGACCTCTGTCTTGATATGGACATTTTTTCATGACCAAAACTAAACATAAGTCTTCGTCTTTTAATGAAGGAACTTTCCTGATTCTCACTTTACTCCTTATGATTGATGACTATTATGAAGGACTTTATATGTGGTGTAAACGCCTTCTACGCTGCCAAATTTGTTGCCACATGACCTGATGTTTGCCGCAGTGTCTCCGGGATTTCGTTTTCCCAGATTTGATTGAGTGTTGCTTTGCATTTATCTACACTATGAAATAAGTTATTTGCCGCCTTTGCGCATGCGCTTTATATATGTATAGGTGTACTACTGTAGTGAGTTTAGAATACCTCTTTTTGGACTATGATGTGCCAGCATTCCGAAATTGGATGCTTTTTCGGCGCATGCGCATTATATATGTTTATCATGTTGCTCTAGCAAACCTTATGTATTCTCCTATGCGCCGCTCTGTGTATCTGAGAGATAGTAACGGCATGTGCGTTTTGTGTGTATAAGCTGTTGCTTTTTTTAATTGTTTTTATCTTATATCTGTGTTTTGGTATGTCTTTTTTCATATAATAAACGATATTTTCTATTATTTTTGGTGATCCCACTGTATGCGCATTTTCTTCTCTTTTTCTTTTCAAAGTGCCAGTATTGGCGCATCTAGTGGATGCGCCACATCTGGGGTGCCTGCGGCCTGCTATTTTTAGGCTGTGAAGGCCCAATAACTATGGACCTTCCCACCCTGAGAATACCAGACCACAGCTGTCCGCTTTACCTTGGCTGGTGATCCAATTTGGGGGGGACCCTACTTTTTTTGTGTAATTATTAATATTTATAAAATAATTATAAAAAAAGAGCCTGGGGGGACCTCCACATTGGATCCCCAACCACGGTAAAGCTGCCAGCTGTGGTTTTCAGGCTACAGCCGTCTGCTTTACCCTAGCTGGCTATCAAAAATGGGGGGACCCAACGTCATTTTTTTTTTAACTATTTTTTAAATAGAAAAAATGAATGGTCTTCCCTGTATTTTGATTGCCAGCCAAGGTAACGGCAGGCAGATGGGGGTGGCAACCCATAGCTGTCTGCTTTATCTGCGCTGAGAATCAAAAATACCGCGGAGCGCTACGTCATTTTTTTTAAAGATTTATTTTTACAGCACTGTGATGTCCAGCAATCAAAATACAGGGAAGCCCATTTTGTTTTTAGTTATTTAAATAAATAATTAAAAAAAATATATATGGGCTCCCGCTGCATTTTTTGTATTGCTAGCTAAGGGTAATCCAAGCAGCTACTGGCTGCTAACCCCCACTGCTTGGTGTTACCTTCACTGGCAATGGAAAATCCAGGGAAGCATTTTTTATTTTTTTTGCCAAAAAACTACAAAAAAAGGACGTGAGCTTCGCCATATTTTTGTATGCTAGCCAGGTATAGCAGGCAGGTGCTGGAAGAGTTGGATACAGCGCCAGAAGATGGCACTTCTATGAAAGTGCAATTTTCTGAGGCGGCTGCAAACTGCAATTCGCAGCAGTGGGGCCCAGAAAGCTCAGGCCAACCTGTGCTGCGGATTCCAATCCCCAGCTGCCTAGTTGTACCTGGCTGGACACAAAAATGGGGCGAAGCCTACGTCATTTGTTTTCTAATTATTTCATGAAATTCATGAAATAATAAAAAAAGGGCTTCCCTTTATTTTTGGTTCCCAGCCGGGTGCAAATAGGCAACTGGGGGTTGGGGGCAGCCGTACCTGCCTGCTGTACCTAGCTAGCATACAAAAATATGGCGAAGCCCACATAATTTTTTCAGGGGGCAAAAAACTTCTGCATACAGTCCTGGATGGAGTATGCTGAGCCTTGTAGTTCTGCAGCTGCTGTCTGTCTGTATGGAGAAGAGTAGACAGCAGCTGCAGAACTACAAGGCTCAGCATACTCCATCCAGGACTGTATGCAGAAGTTTTTTGCCCACCAAAAAAATGACGTGGGCTTCGCCATATTTTTGTATGCTAGCCAGGTACAGCAGGCAGCCACGGGCTGCCTCCAACCCCCAGTTGCCTATTTGTACCTGGCTGGTAACCAAAAATATAGGGAAGCCCGTTTTTTTTAATTATTTCACTTATTTCATGAAATAATTAAAAACAAATGACGTGGGCTTCGCCCCATTTTTGTGTCCACCCAGGTACAACTAGGCAGCTGGGGATTGGAATCCGCAGCACAGGTTAGCCCGAGGTTTCTGGGCGCCTCTGCTGCGAATTGCAGTCCGCAACCGCCCCAGAAAATGGCGCTCTCATAGAAGCGCCATCATCTGGCGCTGTATCCAACTCTTCCAACAGCCCTGGAGCCGGGTGGCTTGTTGGGTAATCATGAGTTAATACTGGCTTTGTTTTACTAGCCAGTATTAAGCCAGAGATTCTTAATGTCAGGTACGTTTGACCCGGCCATTAAGAATCTCCAATAAAGGGTTAAAAAAAACACCACACAGAGAAAAAATACTTTAATAGAAATAAATACACAGACACATTAGAGACTCCATCTTTATTACCCCCTGTCAGCCCTCCACGATCCATGGTCTTCTGTCTTTCTCGTTCAACAAATGCAGCTCTGCTCCATCACTGCTGCATGGGGGAAGACACTGCTTCCCGTGCAGCCTTCACTCCGTGAAGGCTGCACGGGAAGCAGCGTGCAGCCTTCACTCCGTGAGAGATCAGTGCTGCTGGCTGTTAGCCGTAACAGCGGTAACGCTGACAGACGCGTTACCATAGCAACAGGGCTCCGATCATGTGATTCCCGGAGCCGCGGTTAGCGGTGATGTCACCGCTAACTGCGTTGCTATGGCAACGGTGATCTCCGTTAATGACCGGCTGTGTCAGCCGGTCCCTAACAGAACAGGGAGTCGACCGTGTGCTAGAGCATGTCGCCGGTACACGGCGATACACAAATGTGCACCGTGTACCGGAGAGTGCAATGACAGGTCCTACATGACGCGTCGTAGTCATGTGACCAGTCTGTAGCCAAAGAGATAACAGGCATGTGACTGGTCACATGGCTATTTTGACGTCACGATAGGTCCTGCATCACTGCTGGCAGTGCTGGTTACCGGGAGGATTCAGCGATCATCGAATGGAATAGCGGCAGGAGACAGAGTGCAGGAGGGATCGCTAGGACCGGTAAGTGTTATGGCAATGTTTATTAACTGTATGTGTACATTTATAATGTGTTTTTATGTGTTTGTGATTGCCTCCCATTATTTCCTATTGGTTCGAGTTCGGTTCGTCGAACGTTCGCCGAACTGAACTCGAACGAGACCTCCGTTCGACGAACCGAACTCGAGCCGAACCACGGCTGGTTCACTCATCTCTAGTCAGGATCCAGGAACAAGAAGGTGGCAGAGTCCTGGCATCTCTGCCCTTTATCTGCGTGGATCACATGCTGCAGACTCTTCACCCGCCCCCCCCCCCTTGGTCTTTTGCAAGCACTCTCTTGAGCGGCTAGTAAGTTTCGATTTACGACCTCGGGGTTCACCTTCCGGCCGTGTTCCCAGGGGGCAGGGCTTCATCTTCACGAGTTTTCTCAGGGAAGAAAACGTGGGGCTGTAGTTTTCACGCCTAAAAATGGAGGCACAAATGGCGACTTCTGAAAACTTTTCAACGGATCACCGCTGACTGTCCAATTAAAGGCGCACTTCCACCAGGTAGGTGGATGGGTTTGAATCCTGTTCGCGAGGCCAAGTTTCAGGGTGTACCGCCCCGTGCCAGCAGCGGCCGCTGCTCGGATCCGGACCCGCTGTGTGTGTCTGAGGCTCGAGGGATCCTCCAGACCCGGGGTCATGCGGATACGCCGAATAACAAGGGGGGACGTAGATGTACGGGCTTGGCCGTATTAAGTTCGTGACACCACCCACGGTGTGTGGTGAAGTGGGACACCACCGCTGTTGTTGTGGGGCACCCAGGGAAGATGTAGTGGCAGCTGGATGTTAACCCCTCCGTGGGTAGGGATGGTTGCCCTGGGACCCAGTGTCTTTGTGCAGGGTATAGCGATGGCAAGGGCCGGTGCGCCTAGACGTGTGAGGGGATGTTTGGTTACTCACAGCAAATGAATCACACAAGTATTTTTGGTAAACCAAGGTGCTGGTGGCTTGCCACTGCGGCCGGTTGCATTCAGGTCCCCCTGGTGGTCGCTGTCCTTTTCCCTCTGCATTTGTTTGTGTATGGTGGACTGCCTGGTCTGGAACTCAGGAGTCAGCTCCCGGCTGGATGTGGCCTAAGGAGCCATGCCCCCAGACGCTGGCCCGTAGGATCTATGGGTGTCGTGGGTGGGGGGTGCGCCACTGCTCGCGCTGCACACTCGGGTCCGGCGCTGCTGCGATGGCTGCTCGGTGGCTCGAGCGGTGGGCCGGATTCGGGGACTCGAGCGGCGCTCCTCGCCCGTGAGTGAAAGGGGTAGTTTGGTTTGGGGATTTGGTCCGTGACGCCACCCACGGTTTGTGGTGAAGGTGGGCACCACCGCTGCTGGTGACGGGGATCCCGGGAGCGTTGTTATGGAGCAGCTGAGATGTTTTCCCCCTCTGTGGGTAGGGGTTGGTGGTCCCGGGGCCCGGTGAGGTGATGGGGAAGCAGGGCTGGCGAGGTGCAGGGTCGCGGGGACAGCAAGGCGCGGTGCCGGATGGCACTGGTGTACTCACTCAGCAACAGATACACGCAAAGTCTCTGGTAAACCAAACGGCTGGATGGGCGGGTCCCGCAGCCGGCTGCTGTGGCTTCTCCTGGACAGTTGATGGCGGCTGTCTTTCCCTGCACCTGTTTATGTGTTCGGCTCCGATGGCTTCCCACCGGTAACCCGCTCCCCAGCGTCTAGGTGCCAGAGGAGCCCCTTTGGCCCGCAGGCTCTGGCCCTTGGAACTCTAGCTGTGGCGGTAGCTGTATTTCCTTTCTCTGGTCGGACGGTTGCCTTCTATCGGGTCTTGGCTGCTAGGAAACTCCTGGGGTTCCGGTCACTGACGGATTTGACCTTTAACGGCGGCTCCAAGCCTGGTCGGAGTCCGCAGGCCCTGCCTGTGTGTGCTGGCTTCACTTCGCTCCCCGGTTCGGTACCGGCGGGCCACCGCCCGTCCCCGGTCCTACGGTTCCGCGTTGATCGGCCTCTCCTGCAGACGGCCACCACCGTCTGCCAACCTTGCTGTATGAGTCCAGGCCACGCACCCGGACACGGTCAGTTTTGCTCCTCCACTACCTCTCCCCTTCACTTCCCTAACTCATCTCCCCTCAACTCCCTTCCTTTTCCCGCCTCCAGGACTGTGAACTCCTCAGTGGGTGGGGCCAACCACCTGGCTCCACCCCACCTGGTGTGGACATCAGCCCCTGGAGGGAGGCAACAAGGATTTTGTGTCTGGCTGATGTGCCTGTCTTAGGGTGGGGGTGTGTGTTGCAGTACCTGTGACGACCTGGCTAGTCCAGGGCGCCACATGGGCCCTGGCAGTGGCCTTATCCCTATCGGTGGGCTGTTGTCTTCTTTAGGGCCTTTGGGTAGGACAGAACCTATAATCCTGCCTTCAATCGGTTAATTAGCTAGGCCGCTGGTTTCGGTCCTGGCTTCAGGGTCCGAGTACCCCCTCTGTGCTACGGTTTCCGGGTCAGTTCTCTGTGTCAGTACTGGTGGGCTGCAACCCTGTCCCGGTCCATCTCAGATCTGCGGAGCTGTCTTCCCGTCTCCTGCTGACGGAGACCACCGTCTGCCCCTAGCGAAAGGCACCCGGGCTCCAACTCTGGCACCGTTCAACTTGAGCTTCTCCTCCTCCTGGGACTACACCTAGCCCCAGCTTCCACACCTCTCAACTTGAACTTCAACACTATCCGTTTGTTTTCCCGTCCCGGGCTGTCTAGACCCCTAGGTGGGCGTTCCCAACCGCCTGGTCCCGCCCACTGGTGTGTCCATCTTTCCCTAAGGGGGGTGACTAAGGTTTCAGGTCGGCTGTGTGTTACCTGTGTGAGGGAAGGTGTTGTGTGGGGGC
The DNA here is from genome assembly GCF_048569485.1 of Anomaloglossus baeobatrachus. Lineage (NCBI taxonomy): Eukaryota > Metazoa > Chordata > Amphibia > Anura > Aromobatidae > Anomaloglossus > Anomaloglossus baeobatrachus. The sequence continues at coordinate 160,756,862 of NC_134361.1, read as the reverse complement.
CTATCTGTGACTATCTGGTTTTGCCAGAGCGTCACACTTCCCCCATCCTTGCATGTTTCCCCCCCATCCTTGCATATTTCCCCCATCTTTGCCCTTTTCCCCCATCCTTGCATGTTTCCCCCATCCTTGCATGTGTCCCCCATCTTTGCATGTTTCCCCCATCCTTGCAGCCATGTTTGCCCCGTGCTCTCCATATTTGCCACGTGCTCTCCATGTTTTCTCCGTGCTCTCCATGTTTTCTCTGTGCTCTTCATGTTTGCCCCGTGCTCTCCATGCTTGCTGCTCCGTGCTGGCACTGTCCCCCCACACCTTGGCACAGCCACACACACACAGTTTAAAAATAAAAAAAAAAAAAACTCACCTTCCTGCACCCGCTCCGCCGCTGCGCGCCGCTAGGTTCTCAGTCAGTTCCCGTGCGGCCACAAGACGCCGGCGCCTCTTTCTGACGCTCCTCCGTCTCCTAGGCAACAGGCCTGCGGCCTAGGAGAGGAAGAGTGTCAGAGGGAGGAGAAATGTCTCTGCTCCAACACAACTTTGAACTGCCGGCACCATCACATCGGTAGTTCAAAGTGGCTGAATGTGGCGACAGTGCGCATGCCATAGGTTCGCCATCACTGACCTAGGATATATGCCAGATCAGAATCCCAATTTGCAGACACGGTGTTTCGGGGTGATTGCCCCTCGTCAGTGCAAAGTGTGGGTATCTAATCTGGCTGTATGAGAAGCTATGTGGGGACCACTGGGGAAGACTATTCTCCTTATGGAGACCTGACAAATCAGTCTGGCTTTCAGTGGTAAGGGGACTTATAGCTGCAATGCCCCTCTGGGAATTATTCAAATTGTCTCTCCAGGAAAGGAGACAAACTCTAGCGCCACCTATTGGACTTAGCAATCCTAAAAGTCAAAATTGGCCGTTTAACAAGCCTTTTCATATGACCTAGGATATATGCCGATCAGAATCCCAATTTGCAGACACAGTGTTTCGGGGTGATTGCCCCTCGTCAGTGCAAAGTGTGGGTATCTGATCTGGTTGTATGAGAAGCTATGTGGGGACCACAGGGGAAGACTATTCTCCTTAAGAAGACCTGACAAACCAGTCTGGCAGTCAGTATCTAGTCTCTAGTATAATGGAATGTATAAAATGTTTAAACAGTCGATATGTGTTAAGCTATGAGTAAGAGCTCGGGTAGAGCTTCAAACGCGTAAGATGCAAATGTAGCGCCTAGAGAAGGGGGTACTCGATCCCGGGCGGTAAGAAATGGGAATGTCACTCTGGTGGCCGTTGCCCAGTCCCGTGCTCTGGGCCCCTTTTTTCAATGGGGTGTATTTACAGGCGAGATAAAAATTTTTGTCATGTGACGCCACCTGCGGGTTACGGGTAAAGATGGGGAACCGCCGCTGCTGTATGTGGGTACTCCCAGAGCTGATGGTGGATGCAGCTATTATGTTGGCCCCTCCGCAGGCAGAGCTGTGTCTGGGAGATGTACGGTCTATAATGATACCGTGATGACACCAGGTTGACTTTAACAGTCTCTACTCACATGGACCCTCAGCCTGTTGGTTCCGGTCCCAGGAGTATCAGTGCCAGTGTAGTGACCCAGGTTGCTCTATGCCCAGCACTCTCTGTTGGTTGAGTCCCTGTAGCTTGAAGCGTTTGGGGGCCCCGACTGTCCCTTTTGGAGTACAGTCTCCTTCTCCGTACTGTGGGCAGTGCGGAGCCTGCTAAGTGGTAAGTGTCCGAACCCCGATCCTAGTTTACTGCTGATGCCCCCGGATTATTTGGTTCAGTGAAGTCCGTGAAGGTTTCCATACCATGCAGGTATTTATCAAACCGTTTGAAACTTGACATTTGACCTAGGGCCCTGTGTCCCGTTCGTGCTCTGGTCCCAGCGGTATCTCCGGTACCCGTCCTGGCAACCTCTCTCCTGTGCCCCCGGGGTCACCGTTAGACGGACCCAGCTCAGGCACGTCCGCAAACCTCTCCGTGCGCTCTCAGACTCCGACTGACTGCTGACTTCCTGACTCCTCTCACCAGGCTGTCTAAACCCTTCTGTTAACCCTTCTATGCCCAGTGTAGGATTTAATTGTGTTTTGGTGGTCAATGGCACTGTTACTCCGGGTCTCACGGGATAGGTCATGCATCCCCGAGAGGATGCAGTTCCTTGTAGTGCCCTGAGGTGCTCAGGGGCGCTACTCAAATGTTTTTAATAATGGAATTTTTTATATACACTAATAAATTATTTAAATTTTTTCAAGACTCCAGAAAAAAATCATTGGGACTGGATACTTAAATTCAAAGTGCTGGATTAAACCTCCTTCTGTTAGTCAGTGCAGTGTAGGGCAGATATTTTTATTCAGGGACATTATAATGACACTTTTATTTTTCCAGGCATCATGTCAGGATAATCCTTGAAAGTCCAGCTCACCGCCACCTGACCATGACTAAAGGGTACTTTACACGCTGCGACATCGCTAACGATTTATCGTCGGGGTCCCAGTGTTTGTGACGCATATCTGGCGTCGTTAGTGACATCGCAGCGTGTGACATGTACGAGCGACCTTCAATGATCGCTAAAGTGGTAAAAATCGTTGGTTTTGGAGAGGTCGTTCAAACACCAAATATTGTATTTGCAGTAACGAGGTTGTTCCTCGTTCCTGGGCAGCACACATCGCTATGTGTGACACCTCAGGAACGAGGAACATCTCCTTACCTGCGGCCGCCAGCAATGAGGAAGGAAAGAGGTGGGCGGGATGTTACGTCCCGCTCATCTCCACCCCCCCCGCTTCTATTGGGTGACCGCTGAGTGACGTTGCTATGACGCCGAACGAACCGCCCCCTTAGAAAGGAGGCGGTTCGTCAGTCACAGCGATGTCGCTATAGATCTGAAATAATATAAATCTGGTCTTGTTGTTGATGCATTGGTCCTGAGGAAGAGGTTGTCACCTTGAAACGCGTAGACCTATGAAATAAAATAATACGCATCTTCATCAACATTATACGTCTTCATTTGGCTGATGCGCAGCATTAACCCCTTTTCTGCCTTATCTTGTATGCACAGCGATGTCGCTAGGCAGGTAAGTATGTTGACTGTTCTTAGCAATGTTGTGCGCCACGGGCAGCGATGTGCCCGTGACGCACAACCGACGGGGGCGGGAAAAGTACCCTTAAGGGCGTTAAGCCAGAAATGCGTTAACGTTAATTGTGCACTGTTCGTTCATGCATGAATAAAGAAACACCGTTTGCACCCAGCTGGATTATTTTCCTTATTGTGTCAGGATGTACTACAGAAAAGCGTAGTTGATCGAAGTCTGCAGAGATGAGCTGTGGCCATGAAAAGTCATCATGGCATCTTGACAAGATAAAGAAAAGAAAAAGAACGACTCCAACCAAAGACCATGTCAGCTATAAAGTTATCGAGTATGATGTAAGATATATTGACCAGGAAATCTAGATATAATGTGATTGTTTGGTCATCAAGATCGTTAGTCCATTAGCGTTACCCAGGGTGCACCACGTGGAGGCGGACTAAAGTACCTGGATGTAAATGATTATCTGTGATACTGACTAATTCTCACCAGTACTGTGGTTCCTGTATTGTCTGATAATGACTGATAACTAGAGTTGAGCGCGGTTCGTGGTTCGTGGTTCTCCAGTTCTAGGCTCGAATGATTTTGGGGCATGTTCTAGATCGAACTAGAACTCGAGCTTTTTGCAAAAGCTCGATAGTTCTAGAAACGTTCGAGAACGGTTCTAGCAGCAAAAAACCAGCTAAATCCTAGCTTGGTTTCTGCTGTAATAGTGTAAGTCACTCTGTGACTCACACTATTATGACATTTCAGTGTATAGTGTGCGTGAACAGCGCCTTCAGATCACTGCTGTTTCTATAATGGCGATCACCATTTTTTTTTTTTTTTTCTTGTCTTCCTTCCCTAAGCGCGCGCGTCTTGTGGTGCGGGCCAGCATGTCAGCCAATCCCAGACACACACACAGCTAAGTGGACTTTTAGCCAGAGAAGCAACGGCATGTGTGACAGGATGTCCATGTCACATGTCCCTGCATTATAAAAACGGACATTTTCCTCCGGGACGCCATTATCTCTTCCGCGTCTTTGGTGTCAGACATCACTGTCGCAGCTCCGTCCTCCTGAGTCCTATCGCCGATACAGCTGTATGCGCTCCATACACAGCGCTGGACAGCATAGGGATAGCACTTTCTAGCAGTCCTTTTAAGGGCTCAAACCGGCAGGGTCAGAGTTAAGGTGACAGGTCCTGAAAACAGCGCCAGCGTCTGTGTAGCCAAGGTCAGGGATTTCCTCCCTGCATTTCCCTATTAGGAGGGATAGAAAGGCAGGCTTCCATTCCTCTACCCAGAGCCCCAAAATCCTGGCACTGTACCCTCGTGTCCTCTGCATACTCCAACTCATTATAACTAAGCCATTATACTAGCAAACACTCAGTGTACCTAGTGGCATCCTATCTGTGGCTATTGGACTTTGCTATAGTCCCACTAGTTCAAAGACATTTGCAGAGCGCGTCTGCCTGCGTTGCACACTCCAACTCATTATAACTAAGCCATTATACTAGCAAACACTCAGTGTACCTAGTGGCATCCTATCTGTGGCTATTGGACTTTGCTATAGTCCCACTAGTGCAAAGACATTTGCAGAGCGCATCTGCCTGCGTTGCACACTCCAACTCATTATAACTAAGCCATTATACTAGCAAACACTCAGTGTACCTAGTGGCATCCTATACGTGGCTATTGGACTTTGCTATAGTCCCACTAGTGCAAAGACATTTGCAGAGCGCGTCTGCCTGCGTTGCACACTCCAACTCATTATAACTAAGCCATTATACTAGCAAACACTCAGTGTACCTAGTGGCATCCTATCTGTGGCTATTGGACTTTGCTATAGTCCCACTAGTGCAAAGACATTTGCAGAGCTCATCTGCCTGTGTTGCACACTCCAACTCATTATAACTAAGCCATTATACTAGCAAACACTCAGTGTACCTAGTGGCATCCTATCTGTGGCTATTGGACTTTGCTATAGTCCCACTAGTGCAAAGACATTTGCAGAGCGCATCTGCCTGCGTTGCACACTCCAACTCATTATAACTAAGCCATTATACTAGCAAACACTCAGTGTACCTAGTGGCATCCTATCTGTGGCTATTGGACTTTGCTATAGTCCCACTAGTGCAAAGACATTTGCAGAGCACATCTGCCTGCGTTGCACACTCCAACTCATTATAACTAAGCCATTATACTAGAAAACACTCAGTGTACCTAGTGGCATCCTATCTGTGGCTATTGGACTTTGCTATAGTCCCACTAGTGCAAAGACATTTGCAGAGCGCATCTGCCTGCGTTGCACACTCCAACTCATTATAACTAAGCCATTATACTAGCAAACACTCAGTGTACCTAGTGGCATCCTATACGTGGCTATTGGACTTTGCTATAGTCCCACTAGTGCAAAGACATTTGCAGAGCGCATCTGCCTGCGTTGCACACTCCAACTCATTATAACTAAGCCATTATACTAGCAAACACTCAGTGTACCTAGTGGCATCCTATCTGTGGCTATTGGACTTTGCTATAGTCCCACTAGTGCAAAGACATTTGCAGAGCGCATCTGCCTGCGTTGCACACTCCAACTCATTATAACTAAGCCATTATACTAGCAAACACTCAGTGTACCTAGTGGCATCCTATCTGTGGCTATTGGACTTTGCTATAGTCCCACTAGTGCAAAGACATTTGCAGAGCGCATCTGCCTGCGTTGCACACTCCAACTCATTATAACTAAGCCATTATACTAGCAAACACTCAGTGTACCTAGTGGCATCCTATACGTGGCTATTGGACTTTGCTATAGTCCCACTAGTGCAAAGACATTTGCAGAGCGCATCTGCCTGCGTTGCACACTCCAACTCATTATAACTAAGCCATTATACTAGCAAACACTCAGTGTACCTAGTGGCATCCTATACGTGGCTATTGGACTTTGCTATAGTCCCACTAGTGCAAAGACATTTGCAGAGCGCATCTGCCTGCGTTGCACACTCCAACTCATTATAACTAAGCCATTATACTAGCAAACACTCAGTGTACCTAGTGGCATCCTATCTGTGGCTATTGGACTTTGCTATAGTCCCACTAGTGCAAAGACATTTGCAGAGCGCATCTGCCTGCGTTGCACACTCCAACTCATTATAACTAAGCCATTATACTAGCATTTTTTGCTGCCAGTTTAAGGGCCGTAGTTGCATTGTCAGGGATATTTATTCTTTATTATTCTGCTGTTAATAAAGCTAGACCACCACTGCAATCTTCACCACCTCTCAATTTTTACTACCACATTTTCAGTCCACAATCTTGTCGCAATCAACATGAGTGGCAAAATGACAGATGCTGGTGGAAAGGGGAAGAGGCGTGGTGGAAAAGGCATAAAAGGTTTTGTCTGTGGGGAAGGTGGCAAAGCTCCATTATCATCTGCTGAAGATAGACCATCTACCAGCAAAAGTAAGATGTCTACTACTTACCGTGGACAATCCGATGTGCTCCCTTTTTTACGGACACGAACAACAGGAAGAAAGGTAGATGATGGGCAAAAAAGGAAAATGCTTGAATGGATCTCAAGTGGTCCAACAAGTGCCCTCTCAGCCACTTCAAGTACCGCATCCAAAAAACACCAGTCCTCTGAGTTGTCATCCCAATCACACTTGATTTCTCCCAGCTCTGAAGTCTCCATCAGCCCTGCACAGTATGGTGGAACTGAGATGGCTGAGTCTGCAGAGCTGTTCAGTCACACTATAGCCTGGGAATCAGAGGTCTGCTCCCAAGCTACAGTGAGTACAGAACAGGAAATGGTCTGCAGTGATGCCCAGAACCTTTGTGACTCTGATTCAGGCCGTGAGGACCAAGTTTCTGAGCATAATGTTGACCCTTTGTCACAAACTGTAACACCTGTGGTTATAGACAATGAGGAACATACTGATGAAGATGAGACGCAGATACCCGATTGTTTGCTTCTCCTCTGTGGTTAAAACAAGCATAGGGAAACAAGACAAATAGTTTTCCAATTTTTTTTTTTTTTCTTTTTTTTTTTTTTTTTTTTTTTCTTCCCTTCTGGGATTCAAATAAGTATAGGGAAGCTAAATTAAATGGTTCTTACTCTATTTAAAATAGAATATCCCATTAAAAGCCTAAAAAATCCCTCACACCTTTTTCTGTTTATTTTGAATAATAATTCATAATACCTACAAAAAATAAAGCATAAGCTTGTTTTGTAAGAAGAGAACTTTTAAACAGAAAATCCCTCTGAATATTCAGGCTCGGCACCAGGTGCCGCACAGTCTGAATACCCGACAGGATTTAATTATTCAGTACTCACAAACAGTCCCTTTTGCGCTTCTCTTCTGAGGTTCTGACAAGCATGGGAAAGCAAGACAAATAGTTTTTTTTTTTTTTTTTTTTTTTTTTTTCCAGAACTACATATTCTATTAAAACTTAAGGGAATCTTGTGTACTCTTTTTGGTTTAATTTAAATAATAATTCAAAGTAATCACACAAGAAATAAAGAATAAAATTGTTTTGTAAGCTATATGTAATTCTCATAGCTATTCATGTATTTCCTTATGCTTTTTGAATGAATGTTCAGCTGGAGAAAGTTACACATATAAAAATTTCATAAAATCTCTCCTATACTTAGTCTCATTGACTTAATATACTAATTTTTGATGAAAATTATTTCCAGTGTTTTTTTTTTTTTTTTTTTATTCATTTTTGATAGGACAATTATTTTCTAAAACTTCATATTGTGGATACCCACATGTATGTTTTTACTTTTTACGTGACTGATGATAGTGTGGTTTGGGAATCTCACACCTGCACGTTTTTAGTCTAATTTGATCACTAATCCCACCCCTCTACGTGTTATGTGTAACTTTTAAATACTGAACCAGTTTGGTTACAACACATGCCATGAATAAGACTCTCTGGTCGAAACGCGTCGGATAGATCCACTTTTTGCACTTGTGCCTCTGTGTCCACTGCACAGTCTGTATGTTTTTATACTTATACAAATAAATACAAGTTTTATTTTTATCCTCCTTGATGCTGGATATTTGATTCTTGCTGCCTTCGTCTCCGCCCGGGCCAGGGCGTTCCTTGCATCGGTGCAGAGTCCAGGAGTGAAGAGGGGTGAGCTGACAAATATCTCTTTCTACATTATGCAGATACCCGATTGGGATGACAACTTAAATATTCGGTGAGGGCAAGAAGAGGCTCGGTCTGAGGGGGAGGGGAGTGCAAACACAACAATTGATGATGAAGTTCTAGATCCCACCTACTGTCAACCCCCAGTCAGGCACTCGAGGAGGTCAACAGAGGCGGTGGAGGAGGATGCAACCGACGACGAAGTTACCTTGCGCCTTCCTGGACAGAGTCGGAGCACTGGTAGCACGTCTACAACTGCATCCTCAGCCACCACTCTGCCTATGAGCATTATTCGGGGTGGATCAACAGGTCGCATGGCCTCTAAGCCTTGCCTAGCCTGGTCCTTTTTTGACATAGAAAAAGATCGCCCAAATTATGTGATCTGTAAACTTTGTCATGATTCTCTTAGTAGAGGTCAAAACCTCAGCAGTTTGACAACTTCTTCCATGAATCGTCACATGAATAAATATCATAGGTCCCGGTGGGAAGCTCACTGTGCTGCAATGCGGCCTAGCAGAGCGAACCATCCACCGCCTGCCCCTTCCAGTGCATCCGCGCGCTCTTCATCTTCTAGGACTGTGGGGACAGCTGTCACACCTGTTTTTCCACGCAAAACTTCCACCACTGTAACCGCAACATGCAGTTTGCTTGGTAGGTCGTCAGTTGGTTTGGAAGGGGAAACAAGTGAGTGTGTACAGCTCTCTCAGACATCGATAGCACCAACGTTGGATGAAGGCAACATCATGTCTCCGCCTGCACTTTCCTCACAAACCTGCATTTTTCCAGGGACACCCTACTCAACACCGTCTACACACAGCAGCCAGATCTCTGTCCCTCAGATGTGGTCAAATAAAAGGCCACTTCCTCCGACCCATGACAAAGCTAAGAGGTTGACTCTATCCCTCTGTAAGCTGTTGGCTACCGAAATGCTGCCTTTCCGCCTAGTGGACACAGGATTTTAGAGACCTTATGTCTGTCGCTGTGCCCCAGTACCAGATGCCTAGTCGCCACTACTTCTCTAAGAAAGGTGTGCCCGCGCTACACCAGCATGTCACACACAACATCACCGCTTCCTTGAGAAACTCTGTGAGTGAACGGGTGCATTTCACCACCGATACTTGGACCAGTAAGCATGGACAGGGACGTTACATGTCGCTGACTGGGCACTGGGTAACTATGGTGATAGATGGTGAAGGGTCTGCTGCACAAGTCTTGCCGTCCCCACGACTTGTGTGTCAATCCTCTGTCTGTCCAAGTTCCGCCACTGCTTCTGCATCCTCCACCTCATCTGGGTCCTCCACCTCCGCCCCAAGCCTGCCTGGTCAGGCCACCAGCGTTCTCACTGCGCAGAAGGAATCACGCACGCCTCATTACTATGCTGGCAGCAGAGCGCAACGGCATCAGGCGGTCTTTAGCTTGACATGTCTTGGGAATAAGAGTCACACAGCTGAGGAGTTGTGGTCAGCTCTGCGGTCCGAGTTTAATAAATGGTTGTCTCCACTCAACCTGCAGCCTGGTAAGGCCGTGTGCGACAATGCTGCAAACCTGGGTGCGGCCCTTCGCCTGGGCAAGGTGACACACGTACCTTGTATGGCTCACGTGTTGAACCTTGTCGTCCAGCAATTTTTAACACACTATCCCGGCCTAGATGGCCTTCTGAACAGGGCACGAAAACTGTCTGCTCACTTCCGCCGTTCAAGCGCCGCAGCAGAGCGACTTGCATCGCTCCAGAAGTCTTTCGGCCTGCCGGTTCATCGCCTGAAATGCGATGTGGCGACACGCTGGAATTCAACTCTCCACATGTTACAGCGACTGTGGCAGCACCGCAGAGCCCTGGTGCAATACGTCATGACGTATAGCCTGGGCCAACGAGATGCAGAGGTGGGGCAGATCACCCTGATGGAGTGGTCTCAGATCAAGGACCTATGCACCCTTCTGCACAGTTTCGACATGGCGTTCGAATATGTTTAGCGCTGACAATGCCATTATCAGCATGACGATTCCAGTCATTTACATGCTGGAGCACACGCTAAACACTATTCGGAGTCAGGGGGTGGGACAACATGAAGGGGAGGAACTACAGGAGGATTCATATGCGCAAGGGACAACAACATCACCAAGGTCCAGACGTTCATCATCACCAACGCAGCAGGCATGGGACCATGGGGGACAGGGATCGACAAGGGCGCATAGTAGCAGGCGAAATGTTGAGCAAGGTGCAGGAGAACATGAAGAAATGGAGGACGAACTGTCCATGGACATGGAAGACTCAGCGGATGAGGGAGACCTTGGTCAAATTTCAGTTGAAAGAGGTTGGGGGGAGATGTCAGAGGAAGAAAGAACGGTTAGCACCTCTATGCCACAAACACAGCGTGGACTTGGTCCGCATGGCTGCGCAAGACACATGAGTGCCTTTTTGTTGCACTACCTCGAACATGACAGTCGTATTGTCAAAATTAGAAGTGATGATGACTACTGGATTGCCACACTATTAGATCCCCGGTACAAGTCCAAATTTTGTGACATAATTCCAGCCATAGAAAGGCACGCACGTATGCAGGAGTATCAGCAGAAGCTGTTACTCGATCTTAGCTCGGCTTTTCCACCAAACAACCGTGCAGGTGCAGGGAGGGAATCTCCCAGTTGTAACTTGACAAACATGGGACGGTCTCGTCATCTTCAACAGTCTACCCGTACCAGTAGGACCGTATCTGGTGCTGGTAACAGCAATTTTATGGAATCTTTTCATAATTTTTTTAGACCCTCTTTTGCAAGGCCACCAGAGACAACAAGTCTGACACATAGTCAACGGCTGGAGAGGATGATACAGGAGTATCTCCAAATGAACATCGATGCCATGACTGTGCAACTGGAGCCTTGCTCCTTTTGGGCTTCAAACCTAGAAAAATGGCCAGAGCTCGCAACTTACGCCTTGGAGATTTTGTCGTGTCCAGCTGCCAGCGTTGTCTCTGAACGTGTCTTCAGTGCTGCTGGGTGTGTGCTGACAGATAAGCGCACGCGTCTGTCCAGTGACAATGTGGACAGACTGACGTTCATCAAAATGAACAAGTCATGGATCCACAAGGAATTTACTACCCCTGTGTCATCCTGGGGAGAGTAAATGCTTGTTGATTTGGAATGTGCTTGATGCAAATCAAAACATCCTGTTTGCAACTAGGGCCCAAGTGCTGCCACTGATGGGGTGGGTGTCTGTGTGGCCCAATTTTTGGAAAAAAGGGAGACTCCGCTTGGAGTAACCCTTGCTTACATTGTTTTTAAAAGAAGCCAAGATGAACAAGTCATGGTTCAGCAAAGACTTTATCTACCTACCCCGGTGTCATGCTGGGGACGGTTAATTATGGCGTATTTTTGAATGTGCTTGATGCAAATCAAAACATCCTGTTTGCAACTAGGGCCCAAGTGCTGCCACTGATGGGGTGGGTGTCTGTGTGGCCCAATTTTTGGAAAAAAGGGAGACTCCGCTTGGAGTAACCCTTGCTTGCTGTGTTTTTAAAAGAAGCCAAGATGAACAGAGCTGGGATCAGGAAAGACTTTGCTACCTACCCCGGTGTCATCCTGGGGACGGATAAGAATGGCGTATTTTTGAATGTGCTTGATGCAAATGTAGCTGTGAAGTGTACAACTGGGGCACAACTGCTGCCACTGAAGGGGTGGGTGTGTGTGGGGCCCAATTTTTGGAAAGAAGGGAGACTCCGCTTGGAGTAACCCTTGCTTACATTGTTTTTAAAAGAAGCCAAGATGAACAGAGCTGGGATCAGGAAAGACTTTGCTACCTACCCCGGTGTCATCCTGGGGACGGTTAATTATGGCGTATTTTTGAATGTGCTTGATGCAAATCAAAACATCCTGTTTGCAACTAGGGCCAAAGTGCTGCCACTGATGGGGTGGGTGTCTGTGTGGCCCAATTTTTGGAAAAAAGGGAGACTCCGCTTGGAGTAACCCTTGCTTGCTGTGTTTTTAAAAGAAGCCAAGATGAACAGAGCTGGGATCAGGAAAGACTTTGCTACCTACCCCGGTGTCATCCTGTGGACGGATAAGAATGGCGTATTTTTGAATGTGCTTGATGCAAATGTAGCTGTGAAGTGTACAACTGGGGCACAACTGCTGCCACTGAAGGGGTGGGTGTGTGTGGGGCCCAATTCTTGGAAAAATGGGAGACTCCGCTTGGAGTAACCCTTGCTTACATTGTTTTTAAAAGAAGCCAAGATGAACAAGTCATGGTTCAGCAAAGACTTTATCTACCTACCCCGGTGTCATGCTGGGGACGGTTAATTATGGCGTATTTTTGAATGTGCTTGATGCAAATCAAAACATCCTGTTTGCAACTAGGGTCCAAGTGCTGCCACTGATGGGGTGGGTGTCTGTGTGGCCCAATTTTTGGAAAAAAGGGAGACTCCGCTTGGAGTAACCCTTGCTTGCTGTGTTTTTAAAAGAAGCCAAGATGAACAGAGCTGGGATCAGGAAAGACTTTGCTACCTACCCCGGTGTCATCCTGGGGACGGATAAGAATGGCGTATTTTTGAATGTGCTTGATGCAAATGTAGCTGTGAAGTGTACAACTGGGGCACAACTGCTGCCACTGAAGGGGTGGGTGTGTGTGGGGCCCAATTTTTGGAAAAAAGGGAGACTCCGCTTGGAGTAACCCTTGCTTACATTGTTTTTAAAAGAAGCCAAGATGAACAAGTCATGGTTCAGCAAAGACTTTATCTACCTACCCCGGTGTCATGCTGGGGACGGTTAATTATGGCGTATTTTTGAATGTGCTTGATGCAAATCAAAACATCCTGTTTGCAACTAGGGCCCAAGTGCTGCCACTGATGGGGTGGGTGTCTGTGTGGCCCAATTTTTGGAAAAAAGGGAGACTCCGCTTGGAGTCACCTTGCGGTGTTTTACATGACTTTAGAAGGGCGTGCCATGCCTATATCTGTGTGTCCTCCTCTTTTTCCTTGTCCAGCTGTTTTGTTTTCGCATGAGTATATGTCCTTGTCACTTTCCCATGTGTTTGAGTTGTTTGTCACCTTTTGGACACCTTTGAGGGTGTTTTCTAGGTGTTTTTCTGTGTTTGTGATTGCCTGCCATTGTTTCCTATGCAGTTCGAGTTCGGTTCGTCGAACGTTCGACGAGCCGAACTCGAACGGGACCTCCGTTCGGCGAACCGGCCTCGAGCCGAACCGGGACCGGTTCGCTCATCTCTACTGATAACTATAACTCCCAATATCTTCTTACTATTGTAAAGGACATACTGGACGTTCTAGGTTCATACAATAAATATATATACAGAGCTGATCTAATATTACAATTGATGAACCGTGTATAGAGTCTTGTGATGTACTAATGAGAGTTTTGATACTGTTTCTCTACTGATAGGGGTTATATGGATGTTGCTTCTGTGCCTATGGTGGATCTGGTGATGTATTTCTGTACCTATGGTGGTTCTGGTGATGTATTTGTGACGCCCTGGATAAGCCAAGTAGTCACAGATAAGCCCCGCATAACACCAGTCCCCTCACTAGGTAACACCAGCCAACCACATAACACCCTAGTCACCTCCCTCAGGGCTGGATGGACACACCAGGGGGCGGAGCCAGGCAGTTGGACACGCCCACTGAGGAGTTCAGAGAGCCTGAGGAAAACAGAGTTCAGTTCAGTCAGTTCAAAGTCAGTACAGAGTCAGTTTTAGTCTGGCAATTTTGAGAGTACAGTGGATGAGGTCAGGCCTGTAGGTCAGGCCTGTGACAGACTAACAGGTGCCAGGGTTGGAGCCCAGGCACCTTTGGCTAGGAGGCATACGGAGGCCTCTGTCTGCAGGATCCCGGAAGACAGCTCGGTGGATCCGTGGTGGACCGGGACAGGGTAGTGGCCCACCGGTACCGACCCGGGGAACCGGCTCGGAAACCGGAGCACAAGAGGGGGTACTCAGACCTTGAAACGAGGTCTAGAAACTACTGGACTGAGTTAATTAACTGATTGCGGTCTGGACTATAGGTCCTTTCCCACCCAAAGTCCCTTATAGAAGACAACAGCCCAACGAGGGGGATAGAAAGCCACCGCCAAGGCTCAGAGATCCCACGGGCCAGCGTCTGCGGGCAAACGGGCTCTTACGACATCAACAAGCCGGGGAGCGGACTCCTGACGCTGCAAGCGCAGGTAGTCCAACAACTCAAACAGGTGCAGGAGAAAGGCAGAGACCACCAATCGGGTGGGGGAACCCGACTGCAGCCAGCTGCGGGCACCGACCACCATCATCTTGGTTTACCAGAGACTCGAGTGTTTCATTCTAAAAGTGAGTACACCAGTGTCCTCCGGCCGCCTATCTCCCTGCACCACCAAAACACCCTAAACGGGTCCCGGGGCCACCATCCCTGCCCACGGAGGGGTTAACAACTTGCTGCATACAATCTCCCCCGGGTGCCCCGTAACTGCAGCGGTGGTGTTCACTTTCACCACATCCCGTGGATGGCGTCATGAACTTAAAACACAGCTCCGGCCGTACACCTATGTCCCCAAACCGCCAACCCCTTTTTGGTTTGAGTGACAGCAAGACCCCCTGGGTCTGGAGACCCTCGAGCCACCCACTGAAGGTCCAGACCCGAGCGGCTCAGTTGCAGCCGAGCATGGGGCGGCACATATTTCTGTATGATGAGCATTTTGATGGTTTTTTTCTGTACCTATGGTGGTTCTGGTGATGTATTTCTTTATGATGAGCATTTTGATGCTTTGTTTCTGTACTTATGGTGGTTCTGATAATGAATTTCTGTACCTATAGTGGTTCTGGTGATGTATTTCTTTATGATGAGCATTTTGATGCTTTGTTTCTGTACTTATGGTGGTTCTGATAATGAATTTCTGTACCTATAGTGATTTTGGTTATGTGCCTCTGTACCGACAAGGGTTGTGATGCTTTGTTTCTATACCTCAGGTGGTGCTTGTGATGTATTCCTGTACTGATGAGGGTTTGATTCTGTATTTCTGTCCTGATGGGGGCACTAGTGATGAATTTCTGTACCTCTGGTGGCTTTCGGTTGATGTATTCCTGTGCTGTTTTAAGTACTGAACCTGTACAAATGTACCAGTTCAGAACTTGTAAGCTTACATTATACAGGGCTATGTTAATAAAGTATTGTGCCATCTGCCAATGTTAGGGCTATTATGTCTTTTTAAAGTTAGGAGCATTAAAGGGGCTATCCCAAGTTTGTGATGACTCTGCGCTAACTCTGTGTCACTCTATGTGACTGCAGACGTCTGAGTTCTCACAGTGCATACACTGCACACTGTCAGGATTCTCTGGTGCCGGCGGTGAGAGTGGGAGGTAATAAATCCCAAGTGTGCTATTTACATACATGAAGTCACGTACTAACTATACATGCGTGGCCTTAATCAATCAAAATGAATTGAGTGAGGCCAGACACGACTTGTCAGAAAGTGGCCAGAAGTATACAAATCGCATACGTGTGCTCATATCAATCTCACCATTGGCACTAGAGTGTGCATGTGACACGCCTG
The DNA here is from genome assembly GCF_048569485.1 of Anomaloglossus baeobatrachus. Taxonomy (NCBI): domain Eukaryota; kingdom Metazoa; phylum Chordata; class Amphibia; order Anura; family Aromobatidae; genus Anomaloglossus; species Anomaloglossus baeobatrachus. The sequence goes on along the minus strand of NC_134361.1, from coordinate 160,741,114 downwards.
CACCTGGGCCTGGGGGTTACTCGTTACCGGGCCAGCTCTGTTCTGCTTGGAGGATGTCACGGCGACAGGGCCTGGTTTTGTGATCCCTGGCGGTGTCGTTTAATGGCTGATGATGGTGGTGGGGATTAGTTACTGGGGAGATGTTATGACGTCACCTGTGGTATGCGGCCAGATATGTGCCGCCACTGCAATTCAGTTTCCCCAGGGAATCGATAGTGATGCAGCTGAGTTGTTATAGCTCTCCACAGGTAGAGCTGAGTCCCCAGGGCTAGAGATGGTGTTGTGGAGCAATAGCGGGGCACAGGACCAGAGACGCACAGAATAACTGGGCAACACAGGAATGCAGTCACAAGGTCTTTACTCACAGTTCAGAGTTCCAGGTTGCCACGACTAGTCAGAGTGTGCCCTCGGAGTGCTGAGTTCTGTTGTGATAGGCCCCAGCCGATCCCCAGATAGTTCGGAAGCACAACCCGGTACACCTTTCAGTGTCCTTTCCTGGTCATCTCCTGCGCTGACCTCTCCTGCATGCCCCGTTCCTCACACAGAGAGCACCGAGCCGGTGTCTGCGGACTCTGTCGGATGACTTGAAGCTCTATCCCTTGGTCCTATGTGGTCACCTCTTCACTGGATGTGTGTGGATGTGGCTCCAGTACTTGCAGTAGCGTTAGCCTCCGGTTTGCTAGCTGAGTCTTAAAGTTCTCCACTAGTTGAGGGGCTGGTACCCTATGCAACCAAGTCCCTCAACACTCATATGTCGGTGTGGAAAAGAGTCCACTTCCCGTGGCCCTAGGACCTTTTCTTTCCCACAATCCTGAGATGAGCTGATCCAGCCCTTGACCGCTCTCCTGTGTACAACCAGCAGTAAGTCTGTATAAAACCACCATTTTATACACGGTGGCTTCGGACTGTGCATTCCAATGACGCATCAAAGGTGCAACTTGCCCTAATCATGGGCCAGTGGAGTGTTGCTAAATGTGAGTACCTGTGTTTGTGTGCAGACAAATTCATCTGAAACCTGGACAAACCTTTTCATTTTAAAATTAAGCCCTGAAGCATGTGTCGCGGGCGGGGAAGGATGCCGCTGCGCTCGCTAACGCTCGGGTCCGGCGCTGCTGCGATGACTGCTCGGTGGCTCGAGCGGTGAGCCGGATCCGGGGACTCGAGCGGCGCTCCTCGCCCATGAGTGAAAGGGGTGGTTTCGTTTGGGGATTTAGTCCGTGACACCACCCACGGGTTGTGGTGAGGTTAGGGCACCACCGCTGCTGGTGACGAGGATCCCGGGAGTGATGGCAGAGAGCAGCTGGGATATTGTTTTCCCCTCCGTGGGTAGGGGTTGGTTGTCCCGGGGCCCGGTGAGGTGACGGGGAGGCAGGGTTGGCAAGGTGCAGGGTCGCAGGGGACAGCGCAGCGCGGTGCCGGACGGCACGGTAGAACTCACTACAAATGTACGCAGAGTCACTGGTAAACCAAACGGCTGGATGGACGGGTCCCGCAGCCGGCTGCTGTAGCTTCTCCCGGACGGGTGTTGGTGGCTGCCTTTCCCTGCACCTTTGTGTATGTTCGGTCCCGATGGATTCCCACTGGTAACCCGCTCCCCAGCGTATATATGCGCCAGAGGAGCCCTTTTACCCGCAGGCTCTGGCCCTTGGAACTCTAGCTGTGGCGGTAGCTGTATTTCCTTTTGCTGGTCAGACGGTTGCCTTCAATCGGGTCTTGGCTGTTAGGAAACCCCTGGGGTTCCGGTCACTGACGGATTTGACCTCTAATGGCGACTCCAAGCCTGGTCGGGGTCCGTAGGCCCTACCTATATGTGCTGGCTTCTCTTCGCTCCCCGGTTCGGTACCGGCGGGCCACCGCCCATCCCCGGTCCTACGGTTCCGCGTCGATCGGCCTCTCCTGCAGACGGCCACCACCGTCTGCCAACCTTGCTGTATGTGCCCGGGCCACGTATCCGGACACGATCAGTCTGCTCCTCCACTACCACTGTCTAAAACTGAACTCAACTGCCTTCCTTTTCCCGCCTCCAGGACTGTGAACTCCTCAGTGGGTGGGGCCAACCGCCTGGCTCCACCCCACTTGGTGTGGACATCAGCCCCTGGAGGGAGGCAACAAGGATTTGTGTGTGACTGATGTTCCTATCTCGGGGTGTGGGGTGTGTTGTTGCAGTACCTGTGACGACCTGGCTTGTCCTGGGCGCCACACCAGGCTATCTCTAATCTCAGGGTTACCCTTAATGGTGGAGATGCCTGAGTCTTGTGCCTGGCTATTCTCTTGACCACAGCAAATCTGTTCCCCATCCCCCAGGGAAGGAAGAGACAGGAGTGTGATGGCAGGACAGATTTAGGCAGACAGGTAAGAAACTAAGGAGGAAAGCTAGAGAAAGAAGGTAGCAACAAAAAGACAACAAGGGTTAACACCACAACGGCTCACAGCAATGATGCACAACAACCAGCAGTAAGTCTGTATAAAACCACCTCTCCAGACCAGTAGAGATAAACTATAGTTGGCACTAATGCAAGTGTCCAGCTAGCGCATGTAGGAAGGCAGGCAATGTGATTGATTCTCCCACAGCATGTAACCAATGAAGATTAACAAGCAGCCCAGCCGAACTTAACTTTTGCTTATGAACTTCAAGTCTGTGGGTGGACGCCTAAGTCTCTCTGCACTTATCACAGACATCAGAGAAGTTAGCAGGCGTCAAAAGCTGTCGTTTTCACAGATCCAGTCGGTGATGCTTGCAAAAACATCTTTGTGACAAAATGTCACATAAAGAAGTCTGAAAGTTTTTCCATTATAAAACAAACCACAGGGGCAAAACACTACATAGAAAACAAATTTTGTTTTATAAGAAATAAACTTGGAAGCCTGATGTACCTCACCACCAATTGTTAGGGGATTTCTTAACTCATGGAATTTGCAAAAAGGGTAGTTTCCGCATCTAAAATTACCAACAGGAGCTTTATGCAACCAATTGGATTCTAATTTTATATAATTCTGAGCTAAAATATCTTTGAGATTATTGCATCTCCTGTAGGTAATTATTGGTCTACGAACATTTCACTGGTGGAAGCTTCCACTGTGTGGTATGTGATACATTTGTTTTATTTAATTTATCACTGTCACGTTGTACTAAGTAAACACTGAAGCTAGCTGGAGGAATAGCTTCAGTGCGCAGTTAGACGACTAACCACTAGAGGGTGATAGAGTAGTCAGCAAGTCGGGTCTGCAACAGGAGGTCTTGTCAATAGTACAGGAGAAAGCATTACGCAATCAGGTGATAGCCAGGGATCAGAAGCTGGGAGGTCACGTAAACAGCAGCAGGGAGAGACGGAGCCGAGGTCAAAACGAAGATACAGGTCGGAGGCCGGGAAGTCAAAGTAATGTACGAGGATGAGGAGTCACGGGTCGGGACCGGGGTAAGACAGACAGGGCTAAGGTAAACAACAGGCAGTACTGGGGAGTCAGGGAATGGCATCGATGAACAGAGAGGAGGACATGAGTCAGGGCAAGGTAGCAGGGAGGCAGGACAGATCAAGGTTAACTCACGGGAGACAGGCATGCACGCTGCAAATCAGGAACTATTACTGGTGATGTTCCGGAGAAGCAGTGCCAGGATATGGTGGCCTGTCCTCCTGAACGAGACAGAATGGAATTAACACCTCCCATGACTTGTAACCCTAGGATAGGATACAAGCAAAAACTCAGCAGCGACTGAGCCAGGAATGAATCATGACAATCTCTGTATTTTGGTACTATACCTTATACAAATATATGATATATTAAGATGTTGAACTTGTGACATCACAATATGTATTACCACCATCACTATGCTCTATTCCAGATATGTTTTTTCCTGAACTTTTTTCTTTTGTGTATGTACCTCCAAAATTAACTATTTTACCATATATACTTTTTGTGATCATTCATCCACCTTTGTGTTGTTATAATTTAGTAAAATTATTTTTTGTATTTATTCAATATATTTCTGTTTCGGTGTAGGAGACGCTATAGCCGCCAAATCCTTGGCACTTTACAGTAAATACCAGTTTTTAGTGATAGCTGACCAAATAGCTCTATCTAAGGGACCAAACTTAAAATTAAAAATGAACCTTTTTTCTCCATCATTCCTTTTGCATTTTTTATTTTTTAAGCACTCATCATGAGGGATTGAATCCACTCTGTTAAAAGCTTCTTCTATTGCTTTCTTGGAATATCCTCTACAAGCGAATCTTGATTTTAAATTATCAGCTTGCTCCAAATAGCATGTATTATTGTTGTTAATTATTTTAATAAGTAAAAACTGGTTGAAAGGGAAGGAATTTTTTTATGTATGAAAGAAATGGACACTATCAAAGTGCAAAAGGAATTAAGTAGAGGTGACTTTTCTGAAAGTCTCTGTGTTGATACGATTGTTAACCACCTCTAACTTCACATTGAGAAACTTCAGACTTGGACCCCCAAACTGAGAAGTGAACCACATGCAAAACCATGAAAAATAAAGAAACAAGACAGAAGAACCAACACCTTCGAAATGTGGTGCTGGAGAAGAATGTTATCAATAACACGGATGACAAGAAGAACAAACAAATCAATTATGACAAATCAAGCCAGACATCACTCGAAGCAAAGATCACCAAGCTACTTGCCTACTTTGGACACATCATATGAAGAGAGCAATCACTGAAGAAGGACATCATGGTGAGAAGTATAGAAGGAACAAGAAAAAAAGGAAGACCAGCAACCCGATGGCTTGATACTATCAAGATAACAGCAGAGAAGACCCTGGTGGACCTATTTAGGCTGCACAAGATCGATTTTCATTCAGAGCTTTCATCCATCAATCAAGTCACCATGGCTTGAAATCGAGCTGAAGACCATTAATTAATAAAACAATTAAAACAACTAAACAAACTTATACAGCCATGGCCAAAAGTGTTGGCACCCTTGAAATTATTCGAGAAAATAAAGTATTTCTCCCAGAAAATTATTGCAATTACATATATTTTATTCTACTTGTTTATTTCCTTTATGTGTATTGTAATAATTTAAAAAGGGAAAAAAGAAAATTTGGATGTAATTACACACAAAACTCCAAAAATAGACCACACAAAAGTTTTGGCAACTTTCCCAAATTGTGGCTAAACAACTTTGTTTCAAGCATGTGATGCTCGTTGAAACTCACCTGTGGCAAGCAACAGGTGTGGGCAATATGAAAATACCACCTGAAACCAAATTAAAAGGGGAGATGTTTACTCAATCTTTGCATTGTGTGTCTGTTTGTGCCACACTAAGCATGGAGAAAGTGGAGAAGAGAACTGTCTAAGAACTTAAAAAATAAAATTGTTAAAAAATATCAACAATCTCAAGGTTACAAGTACATTTCCAGAGATCTTGATGTTCAAATGTCCACGGCGCTCAATATGATCAAGAAGTTTACAACCCATGGCACTGTAGCTAATCTCCCTGGACGTGGACGGCAGAGGAAAACTGATGAAAGACTGCAACGCAGGATAGTTAGGATTGTGGATAATCATCCCCAATCAAGTTCCAAAGAAATTCAAGCTGTCCTATAAGCTTATGGGGCATCAGTCTCAGTGCGAACCATCCATTGACATTTGAATGAAATGCTATGGCAGGAGACCCAGAAGTACTCTCTGCTGACACAGAGACATACAAAAGCTAGACTGCAGTTTGCCAAAATGTACATGAGCAAGCCAAAATCCTTCTGGGAAAGCATCTGGGAAAGTAAAAATAATCCTAAAATATTCTTTAACTACATAAACAGTAAAAAACTGAAAAGCGATAGTGTTGGCCCCCTTAAAAATAGTCTTGGTGAAATGGTGGAAGGAGATGAGGGTAAAGCCAACCTGCTGAATGACTTTTTTTCTACGGTTTTTATACAAGAAAATGCCATGGCAGATGACATGACCAGTGATACCATAAATTCACCCTTGAATATTACCTGCTTAACCCAGCAGGAAGTACGCCGCCGCCTCGAAATCACTAAGGTTGACAAATCTCCGGGCCCGGATGGCATACACCCCAGAGTACTACAGGAATTGAGTTCTGTGATAGATAGACCATTATTTTTAATCTTCTCAGATTACTTAATAACAGGGTCGGTACCGCAGGACTGGCGCATAGCAAATGTGGTGCCAATATTCAAAAAGGGGACAAAAACTGAGCCGGGAAATTATAGGCCGGTAAGTTTAACCTCTACGGTTGGTAAAATCCTTGAGGGTTTCTTGAGAGATGCTATAGTGGAGTATCTCAAGAAAAATAATCTTATGACAGAGTATCAACATGGGTTTTTGAGGGATTGATCCTGTCAAACTAATTTGATCAGCTTCTATGAGGAGGTAAGTTCAAGCCTGGACCAGGGAAATGCAGTGGATGTTGTGTATATGGACTTTTCAAAAGCTTTTGATACGGTGCCACACAAAAGGTTGGTACATAAAGTGAGAATAATGGGGATAGGGGAAAATATGTGTAACTGGGTTAAAAATTGGCTCAGTGATAGGAAACAAAGGGTGGTTATTAATGGTACGTACTCGGACTGGGTCTCAGTTCATAGTGGGGTACCACAGGGGTCAGTATTGGGCCCGCTTCTTTTCAACATATTTATAAATGACCTTGTTGGGGGCATGCGGAGTAGAATTTCAATATTTGCAGATGATACTAAACTCTGCAGGGTAATCAATACAGAGGAGGATAATTTTATATTACAGGGAGATTTATGTAAATTGGAGGATTGGGCTGAGAAGTGGCAATTGAAGTTTAATGTAGATAAATGTAAGGTCATGCACTTGGGTAGAGGAAATAACATTTATGATTATGTACTTAATTGTAGAACACTGGGTAAAACAGACACAGAAAAAGACTTGGGTGTATGGGTGGATGGTAAACTTCACTTTAGTGGACAGTGTCAGGCAGCTGCTGCCAGGGCTAATAAAATAATGGGATGTATTAAAAGAGGTATAAGTGTTCATGAAAAAAATATAGTTCTACCTCTGTAAAAGTCACTAGTGCGACCGCACTTAGAATACTGTGTACAATTCTGGTCACCGATATATAAGAAGGACATAGCTGAACTGGAGAGGGTGCAGAGAAGAGCCACCAAGATTATTAGAGGAATGGGTGGGCTGCAATACCAAGACAGGTTATTAAGCTTGGGGTTATTTAGTTTGGAAAAACGAAGGCTTAGGGGGGATCTAATCACAATGTATAAATATATGAGGGGACAGTACAGAGACCTTTCCAAAGATCTTTTTACACCTAGGCCTGCGACTGGAACACGGGGGCATCTGCTACGTCTTGAGGAAAGAAGGTTTAATCATAATCACAGACGAGGATTCTTTACTGTACGAGCAGTGAGACTATGGAACTCTCTTCCGCATGATGTTGTAATGAGTGATTCACTACTAACATTTAAGCAGAGCCTGGATGCCTTTCTTGAAAAATTTAATATTACCAGTTATGTATATTAGATTTTATGACAGGGTATTGATCCAGGGAACTACTCTGATTGCCGGATGTGGAGTCAGGAAGGAAATTTTTTCCCCATTGGAACTTGTTTGCCACATTGGGTTTTTTTTGACTTCCTCTGGATCAACATGTTAGGCTACGGGTTGAACTAGATGGACTTAGAGTCTCCCTTCAACCTTAAAAACTATGATACTATGATGCTATGATCTTGTGCACAGATGAGACCAACATAGAGCTTTTTGGTAAAGCACATCATTCTACTGTTTACTGAACAAAGAAAAGAACACAATACCTATAGTCAAAACTGTTTTTAGGTTTGTTTTGCTGCTTCTGGCACTGGGTGCCTTGACTGAGTGCAATACATCATCAAATCTGAAGACTACTAAATACGTTGGGTCGCAATGTAGTGCCAAGTTTCAGAAAGCTGGGTTTATATCCTAGGTCATGGGTCTTACAGGAGGAAAATGACCCCAATCATACTTCAGAACTCTAAAGCACTTTGTTTCCATCCATTTCTGGGTGCTTTATGTTTGTTTTAATGTTTTGTTTATTGAAGCAATGATAAGAATACAAAGTCAACAGAAAGCACAGCCTTAACTAGTATTATTGCGATTGAATCGGATGCTTCCCATTTATCCCTATGACTCAGGACTATCTATGTAATATCTGATTTTATCCAAGTAATAAAATTATCCATCAGGCAGTGGGGAAGTCCGTAAATACAATAGGAACTATGAATGGGGGAGGTAACTGAAATGTAAGAGAGCAAGGTTATATCACATGTTTTAGTTTCATATGATGGAGAAATGTAAGCTTTGAGAGGAGGGGGTTCTTACACATTTCCTGTTTAGATATCAAAGAGCCATCTACCAGAAGGTCTGCCACCGGAACCTTTGCATTGGTTAGATATGTAGATTTCGTGGACGCGGCTTGGTTTATACTGGCATCTAAAATATCTGAAACTTGGGTTAGAGGGGAGAGAGGTGGGGCCAATATCTCTCTATTTTCCTTCCAGTTCTGTAAAAGTGTTCTCGTTAGATCATTAGCAAAGATTCTTCTTTCTCCCTGGCTGGGAGGACAAAGTAGCAGGGCTCGTAGAGGGGTAGTAGCTAGGTATTCCTCTATCGTCGTCCATAGCTTATTCGGTGGACGTCTGATCCAGTCCACCGTTCTGGAGAGAACGGCGGCTTGGTAATATAATGATATGTTGGGTAATCCCATGCCCCCTTTGTCTTTTGGAAGGCTCAATGTTTGGAAGTTGATTCTCGGTTTGTGTTTGTTCCAGACATAGTTGAAGATTAAAGAATTGCATTGAGAGAGAAATGCTTTGGGAATTGGTATGGGTAACATTTGGAAAAGGTAAATGAGTTTTGGGAGTATGATGCTTTTAATTAAGTTTTTCCGGCCCATCCAGGAAAGAAAGGGTGCCCTCCACGAGGATGTTTGTGTGGTAAGTTTAGGGAGAAGGGGCTTGTAATTGAGATCAAACAAGGACTTGAAAGTTTTCCCTAGTTTGATGCCTAGATATGTAATGTGACTGTTTGGCCATCGAAAAGGAAACGATTTTTGGAGAGATTTGGTAACGTTGCAAGGGATATTAATGCTTAGTGCTTCTGATTTGGATAGATTAATTTTGAAGTTAGACCAGTAGCCGTAGTCCTCTAATATTTTCATGAAGGCAGGGAAGCCCCTTTCCGGCCTGGACATTACTACCAACAAGTTATCAGCAAAGGCGGCGGACTTGTGGTGAATTCCCTGCAGGTTCAACCCCTCGATTTCCCGGTCTCGTTGGATGGAAGTTATCAATGGCTCCATGACCAAGACAAAGAGTAGGGGGGATAAGGGGCATCCCTGCCTTGTTCCATTTTTTATGTCAAAGGGATCTGCGAGAGTATTATTTATCTTAATCCTGGCTGTGGGGGATGTGTACATCTGTAGAATTGCGTGTATGACATCCGGGGGGAAATGAAATGCCTCCAACGTTCCTTGCCAAAAAGTCCAGTCCACCCTGTCAAACGCCTTCTCGGCGTCCGTTCCCAGCAGCACAAGAGGAAGTTATGGGTCCTGGCGTGTTGCATTAAATTTAGCAGTCATAGCGCATTATCCTTCCCCTCTCTACCTCTATCGAATCCAGATTGCTCCGGGGAGATGAGGTCGGGGAGGATGGTCGCCACCCGGTTGGCAATTAAACTAGCATATCTCTTTAGATCCACATTCAGAAGTGAGATGGGTTTATAGTTTCCACAACACTCCGGATCTTTCCCTTCTTTGTGTATTAATGATATGTGGGCCTCTAATGCCTGCTTGGGAATAAGATCGCCGAGTAGTAGAGCATTGCACGTTGCTAGGAGGTGATCTCCCAGGATATCAAAGAATTTTTTATAATAGATAATGGGCAGGCCATCCGGACCTGGTGCTCTCCCCAAGGGGCTCTTGGACAGGATAGACTGAACCTCGGCATGAGAGAACGTTTTTTCTAGGGATGCTTGTTGTAGTTTGGAGAGTTTTGGGAGATTTAGTTTAGCTAAATAGTTTTGTATGACGCATTTCCTCTTGTCCCTTTCCGTTGACGTCTCTTCTGGTCGAATTTGATATAAGTCTTTATAGAATCGTAAGAATTCTTTTGAGATTTGGGTATAGTCCTGTGTACGTTGGCCCTGAGGGGTTTTAATTACATGTATAAAAGTGCGAGCCTTTCTTTTTTTTATCAGGGACATCATAAGTTTAGAGGCTTTATCCCCGTGGAGGAACATGCGATTTCTCCAATCAAGGTATAGTTTAGCCGACTGTTTATTGAGTATGTCTCTAAGTGCCACACGTTTCGCGGTCAGTTGCTCCAATGTCTGTTGGGAGAGGGATTTTTTATGTTGAGTTTCCAATGTGGCTATCTCTTCATACAAAGTCTGCAAATACATTTTCCTCTGCTTATTGAGGTGTGATGAAATGGAAATCAATTCTCCCCTTATGACCGCTTTGTGCGCTTCCCACAAAATTGGGGCCGTGATGTCTTGTGTCTTATTCACCGCAAAGTAATTACGGAGACATTCAAAGATGCGTTTCCTATTATCTTCCGAGGAGAGAATTGATTCATTCAATCTCTATGTACGGTGTAGCCAATACGGCCTCAGGAGTGAGAAACTGGCCGAAACATAAGCATGATCAGAGTAGGGTATTGACTGGATCGCCGTGTCAGTGACATTAGGTAGTAGATGCCTAGGTAGAAAAATGTAGTCTAGCCTATGGTATGATTTGTGAGGATGAGAGAAAAAAGTAAAGTTTTTGGTTGTGGGATGTTGATAGCGCCAGATGTCGATCAGAGAGAGGGAGAGGAGAGAGCTTTTAATCCGAGAGAGGTCCCTTAAAGAGATGTGGCTTTTTTTGCAGTGGAATCTAATTTAGGGTCCAAAGCCACGTTGAAATCACCACAAAGTATTGGAGTACCTTCTGAGAAAGCACAAAACTTTTTGAGTGTGGATATCAGCCAACGGATCTGTTTGGCATTGGGGGCGTATATATTCCCTAGGGTTACCATTGAGTCAGCCAATAAACCCTTAACGAATATGAATCGGCCCTCTGGGTCAATAGCAACATCTCAGGCCAGAAAGGGTATATCTTTAGCAAGAGCTATAGAAACCCCCTAGAACCTTTGTTTGGTGAGGGGGCATGGAACCAGGTGTTGTAATGTGCTTTGTTGAAGCTTGGGATTTTACCTTCACGAAAATGTGTTTCCTGTAAGAAGATCATGTCAGCGTGCTTCTTATGTAAGCTAGATAGAGTCTGTGACCTTTGTATGGGAGAGTTTAGTCCGTGTGCATTAAGACTTATTACCGTAAATACCTTATGATGTGTTGCCATGATGACGTTTGCGGGTGGACGATCTTTTCTTTTTCCAGCGGGATGAATGGGCCAGACCTACGACCAATGCGGGAGAAGAAGGAATAGAGAAAATAGAGAGTAGAGGGAGGTTCGGAGGAGAACAGGGTATTAGTATCAACATTTTCAACTATTTGAAATTCAAAACAAGTATGAATGTGCGTCAGAAGGGAGCAGTAAGTGCAAAACCCCTATAATGACTTCATGCTTTAGCTTGCATAAACAGTGATAGGCAACAGTAGACCAGATCTTAGGCCCCTTCAGTGGGGCTCACCTTCTGAGTTCATCTGGAGTTTCTTTGCCGCTTTGCATCTGGATCTGTGGGTCGTTGGGGTGAGGCTATGCCACGGTGTCGGTTCTGAGAGCAGTTGTAGTGTAGATGTCGAGTGATGGGTTTCCAGCTCTGCGTATTTCTCCAGAGTGATCCCCAGATCTTCGCAAATCCGTCTTATTTCAGCCGATGTTTTGCCTTGGTAGTGTTTCCCATTTGCTGTTATTGCAATGCCAAATGGGAATAACCAGCGGTATGGAAATTGGTGTTGGCGTAACACTTCTGTGAAGGGTTTTAACAATCTCCTCTTGGTCAGGGTGGTGGAGGCAAGATCTTGGAATGTCAGTATTTTGAAGCCTTCGTGACTTATAGACTCAGCTTCTCTTGCTTTTTTAAGAATGAGTTCTTTAATTCGGTAATCCAGAAAGCGGCATATGACGTCTCTTGGTGGTTCCCCTTGATTGGGTCGGGGTCTCAGTGATCTATGAGCTCTGACCAGCTCTATTGTTGGTGCAGGATCAGAGTCCACCAGGTCAGTGAAAATGCCTTGTAAAGCCGAAATCAGAGCTTCATTTGCCACCGATTCCGGAAGACCTTTTAATCTGAGGTTGTTTTGCCTTTCTCTGTTTTCATGGTCCTCCAGAATGGCATGTATTTGATTGACACTGTCCTCCTGATGGCGAAGGCAAGAGATGATAGCATTGGAAGTGGAGGTAAAAGTGGCTTGAGAAGCTTCCAAGGTTTCCACTCTATGGCCTATTTGGCCAAGATCTTGTTTAATGTCTGATAGCTCCCTTACTACAGGCTCCAATGCGTTTTTGAGAATCCGTTTTATAAAAGATCTTGAGATGGGGAGACTCTTGCTGTTATCAGCACCCTCTGTGTCACTTTCGTCATCTTCCATATCTTGTACGTCATTAGTAGATATGCTTTGAAGGCTGTCTGTTTCAGCGTCGGTTGTATGTACGTCTTTTTTGAGAAACTTATCGACATCAGCCTTGGTAGTGGACGCAGCTGGTCTAGGCAAAGAACTGTCCCTTTTGTTGCCGATTTTGACCATGTTGAAGCCAATCACTTATGGTATTATGTTTAAATGGAAATAGTGGGGGTTAGGCCTCTTTACTCCCTCTGGGCAGCTCGGGGTCTAGAACATTGTATGCCCCTAGAGAGGGGGGAGGGGGCAAGAAGAGAGTGTTTTTATGTTAGAGGTAGATCTTTGTGACAACTCTCTATATCAGCTCCACTGTATAGCCCCACTGGTGGCCTCGGGGCCCGGAAAGGTGTATGGAGCCGGGTCTTGAGGAGTTTGCTTGCTGCTGCCCCAGTTATGGGGGTCCTATCACAGGCCGTCAGAGCACTCTGCAGTGTGGAGGGGTGAGGATCAGCCCCTATGAATCGTTAGGTTCTTTGTGCTGTCTGAAAAGGGGGTCCCTTTTAACGGGGTTCCGTTCCCCCTTCCTCTCTCTCCACCAGCCAGGCTTCTAGAGTGTGGACTCCACTCGGTGTCTCCCACCCAGCACCGGTCCCTGCTCTCCCCGCGGACAAACGCCCCACAGCGTGAAAGGCCGCTGATCCACGTGGGACTGCTATTGAGGGGGACGTTGAGGTGTCGGATGCCTGTGCTTGGGCCCGTACGGTGCTGCAGACTGGGCTCGGGGCTCGCCGAGGGTCTCTGGGGCGGGTGCGGAGCTGGGCGTCAGGGGAACTCTCACTCACCGCCCGTTCTCCCTTCCGGTCTCAGCAGGGTCTCCCGAAGTGCCGCTCACAGCCGCCGCGACATTTCCAGCCGAGTCCCAGGAACTCCGAGCAGCCTCCCGAGGATCTCACGCGGCTCGCAGTCTCCTCCACTTTGGACCCGCAATCTTCCGGATCTGGCGAATGCCAGCGCCCTCCTTCCCTGCAGGTCGTCAGGCTTGCTCCCGCGTCCTGTGAGTTCACCGCACTGTCCACCGTCCTCGGGTCCGGGCGGCCGATCACCCAAGATGGCGGCGGTTCTTCTCCCTTTTTTCACGGGACGCCGGGCTCACCCACTAGCTTGGTCCAGGTCGGGGGGGTAGGGTAACAAGGCCTCCGGACCCTGATCCGTTTTATCTGAATCCGCTGATGTTCTCTGGATCTCCTCCAGCGGGTGCCTGTCATTCTCAGGGGTCGCGCTGTTCGGGCCTCGCCGCCTCCAGTGCCTTGCCTGGTCTCTGTGTTGGGAGGCTCTTTGGGGATGCCAGTGTGGGTGAAGCTGGAAAATGGGGGTCTCCCCCTTCCAGGGGTGTTCCAGAGACGTCGATGGAGGAATCTGACAGATGTATTTTCAGCAGGGGAGCAGGATGTCAGTCGATATTCAGGAGCTCCCTCATCCACGTCTGCCTCTGACAGCGGCCATTTTGGACTCTCTGGGTGCTTTATGAATTGGAAAGCAATGAGTCCGGATCTAAATCACATTGACCTGTGGAGAGATCTTAAAATTGCTGTTGGGAGAAGGCGCCTTCAAATAGGAGAGACCGGGAGCAGTTTGCAAAAGAAGAGTGGTCTAAAATTCCAGCTGAGAGGTATAAGAAGCTTGTTGATGGTTATAGGAAGTGATTTACAGTTATTTATTCCTATGGGTGTGCAGCCAAATATTAAGTTGAGGCTGCCAACAATTTTGTCCAGTCAATTTTTGGAGTTTTGTGTTAAAGGGAAGGTATCGCGTTTTTTTTATTTTGTATTAATAATAGTGATTATGAAAGCAAGTATTTTTAATACAAAATTAAACTCACTGTTTATTTAGTTTTTATTTAATTCTAGTTTTACTGAAGCCCTGGCGCTGCCATCTTAGATTTGCTGTGAGTAACGACAGTTACCTCCTTTATGGCAGCCCCCAGGGCATAGAAGACCAGTGTTGGGCTCCGACTCTACACTGTAACATATAGAAGGCGTCTGTTGTGACATAAATGCGTCCTATGGGCTGTCCAGATCACAGCAGAGGGAGCAGATCAGCGCCATCTTTGTGGATGTGTGAGTACAGGGTGCCGGGCAGCCACCTCTTCCCCCCCACCACTACCATCTCCAATGACACCCCCTCTCCCCGCTCTACTCAGCCCCGCTCACCCCCCACCTTGTCGCTGCGGGCATTCATACAGCAGAGCATTGTGTGTGTGTGCATGCAGAGCATTGTGTGTGTGTGTGTGTGTGTGTGTGTATGCAGAGCATTTTGTGTGTGTGAGTGTGTGTGTGTGTGTGCATGCAGAGCATTGTGTGTGTGTGCATGCAGCAGAGCATTGTGTGTGTGTACAGGCATGCAGAGCATTGCGACTCATATGTGTTTAAACACGGATGAGTCGTGCTAGAGAGAACAGCATGACAGAGGTCTGTTGGGCAACCCTTTGAACAATCCCATTTACTGTACAGTATGTGCTAGCAGTCTACAGTATTTCGTCAGGTATGATGTTGGACACTTATTTGCATAATAGGGTAATTCCTTGTTTTATACGTTCTAATTATAGATTTTCTGTATGCAAGGTGTCGATTCGTATTGAATTGATGATGCCCTACAACTTTGTAATTCACTTTTTTTCTGTATCTCGTTCCGTTTTCGAGATAAAAATTCTAACTCCATTGTTTTCCACCAGGTGGCGCTATAGATGGTTTAATTGCGTAGCGCATGGCTACTTTACTATACACCATTTCTATGCCTATTGCTTCCGCCGTTCTCAAGTTAATGACGGTGGACAGGATATGGGTGGACACACTGTATTTTTTTTCTCCTGTAGGATCGTCTTCTGTGTTGTCTTTGGATATGATTCCAGGCTGGTCTTCAACTAAAGTGTGCATTTCTTGTTATTGACTCAATATAATAAATAATCCTGAAGTATCACATAATTACCATATTTTTGATTTCATAAGATGTATTGGATTATAACACGCACCTCAAATTTAGAGAAAAAAAGGGGTGGGGTATGGGGTCTATCTTATAATTAGGGATGAGCGTGCATGCTTGCCGCTACTCGGTGCTCGCCCGAGCATCTCAGTGCTTGGTATACTCGGCAAGCTCCGAGTACCGACGAGATGCTCGGGCAGATGCTCAGCTCCACCTTCCTGCATGTGGGCGCTGTTTACAGAGTCAGCCCACATGCAGGGGTTAGCTGTTACACACTGTAATGCCACAACCAACATGGCTGTGGCATTACAGTGATTGACTGGCTGCAAAGCAAAGTGTCATCAGCTCTATATGACAGCTGATGGCGCTGTGCTCGGCAGTGTGATCCAGAGTCAGCTAGTGTAGGGGGAGGTGCTGCTGAGCCAGGGACAGATTTAATGTATGTCTTAGATAGTGTAGGTACTAGGAGACGTGACATCACCGCTGCTACCATTGCCATAGTAACTTATGACTCGCCCACCCCAGGGCTATGGGACACCCGGTGCCGGGCCGGACTAGTCCTCAGGTAGTCAGTGGTGGTGGGGCCCGACTCCGTGGCCCTGGTGGGTGTCAGTTAAATATGGCTGCAGTGTTGGGGGTGAATAAAGTTTGTGTTCGTGACGCCACCTGTGGTTTGCGGCTATTAAGCCGCCGCTGCTGTATGAGGCCTCCGGGGTGATGATATGGCAGCAATGGTGGTACTACTCCCCACAGGTGGAGCAATACCCCGGGGCACAGTTGGTGCTTATTAGTGTCTATGCAGAGAAATAACTGAGGCAACACCAGGGGTGCAGTTTCAAGGTCTTTACTCACAGTTCTTGTCAAGGCCTGCAGGAGCCTTTGGACTGCTGGGACCACCGTCAGGGACCTCCGCCGATCCCGGGTAGATCTGGGGGTTGATGCCAGTGCACCCCTCTAATTGTCTCCTTTCTCAGCTGACTTCACTGGCCACCAGCTCTGAAGCTATCTGTGGCCCTGTAATCCCTTCGTTGCCTGCTTGGTGTCACCTGGACCCTCCGAGTCCCAGGGTCTTCACCAGGAAGCATCACTTTCTTCTTTCTTTAGCTCCTGCCTGACTAGAGCTCTTCTTCTATTCTCTGTTTCTCTCCTTCTCTGTTGCTTTCTTTCTCTGTTGCGGACACTCTGAACTCACAGAGCTCCTTTCTCTTTCACAGCTACATGCTGGCTCCTCACTCTCTCACTCTCTGAGGTAAACTGAAACTCTGACCTTCCTCTCTGCTCTACACTCGGCTGGCTCTCCCCACCCCCCGGTTGCTAAGCTACCACCCTATGGGAGCAGGGATGGGTCTTACGACCCCTCCCAGCATGCAGCATGGGAGGGTTACTGCCACTATCCCTTGTCCCAGTGTGTGCCTAGCAATGGGTGTAGTGCAGTTTTACCTGTGAACTGGCATGTACCCCTTTCCCTACCCAGGATGGGACATCACACCTCTGACTGGGGTGCAATGTCTCTGTGGCGACGGAAGCCTCAGGGGCGCCACACTCCCCCACAGCGAATCCCAGCACGTCCTCGGGCTGAAACAACAAAAACAATGGAAGAAACTGCAAAATTTTGTTATGCATAAAACATTAAAACTTTAGGACATTACATCCCTTTATGGGAGGCACATAAATAACACATTCACCGGGGACCACATTCCAGTCCAGTGGCCCGGTAACACATAAACAGGGGGGGGTCATCTTCAAAAAGAACAAGGGACAAGGATTCAGGACTAGGGTGTCATCTTCGAAAAGAACAATGGGCAGACATTCAGGGGCTATGTACTGTCCTGACTCCATTAACTCCTTGTCGTCCTCCACCAGGGACTCCGACCCTTGATGGCGCCCACTGGGACTCTGACCCAGCGACGGTCAACAAGTCAGACAAGGTCCTCCTCCTTCCACCTCTTGTGCTGGGTGGCATCTCCTGGAGAACTTAGGGACGTTCAACAAAGGCAGGAAGCATTATTTCTGGAGCAGGTCCTTTAAAACTTTCAACTCGAACGTTTAACTTCAGGGGTTAACTTACGGATGCGATTACCATTGCAGGGGACCATACTGTGCCAATGTCGTACGGGACACCGGACTTCTTCTCCAGGCACAATACATCCCTGGGCTCTGAACCTCCAGCGGGAACGGTTGGCGGGGGTAGCGTACACGGTACCTCTTGATCCCGGAGTGGTGCTTCACAGGGCTCACTCGTCACGGTGCTGTCGGGTCCTGGCTCCCAGCTGAGGAGGGATGCCGTGGGGGTCTGCGTGGCTTTATCTTCACGCGACACGGCTGCTGCGGCGGCCCTCTGTTCCTGGGCCCACACCACGGCGACCATCCTCCGGACTTCCGCCTTCCAGTCGAGCACCTGCTGCAGCGTCTGTGCTCTCACCCGGATACAGAATCGACTCAGCTCCCGCTCCAACCAGGAAGCGCTTCCCGCGGGGAGCTCACTCGAGCTGCGATCCTCCACATCAAAAGCCACTCCGCCTCCTCCACTTCGGATTCCCGCCATGCCGCTGACAGGGCTGAACGCAGACATCTTCCGTCCGCTCTCCATAGCGGGCACCGCTTTGCGCTCTTCCTTGCAAGATCAAAGGGGACGGGGCTGACTTTCGCGCTCTTTCTGCAGGCACGCCCCTCTTCTTCCCACGCTCAGCCAGGCTAATGGCAGCAGTTTTTCCAGTAAAACACAGTTCTTTCACAGTCTTTTCAGGCGCACAGTACCCGGTGGGTCCGGGCACGAAATCCTGTTCGTGACGCCAAAGTTGACTCGCCCACCCCAGGGCTATGGGACACCCGGTGCCGGGCCGGACTAGTCCTCAGGTAGTCAGTGGTGGCGGGGCCCGACTCCGTGGCCCTGGTGGGTGTCAGTTAAATATGGCTGCAGTGTTGGGGGTGAATAAAGTTTGTGTTCGTGACGCCACCTGTGGTTTGCGGCTATTAAGCCGCCGCTGCTGTATGAGGCCATCTGAAATGATGATATGGCAGCAATGGTGGTACTGCTCCCCACAGGTGGAGCAATACCCCGGGGCACAGTTGGTGCTTATTAGTGTCTATGCAGAGAAATAAGTGAGGCAACACCAGGGGTGCAGTTTCAAGGTCTTTACTCACAGTTCTTGTCAAGGCCTGCAGGAGTCTTTGGACTGCTGGGACCACCGTCAGGGACCTCCGCCGATCCCGGGTAGATCTGGGGGTTGATGCCAGTGCACCCCTCTAATTGTCTCCTTTCTCAGCTGACTTCACTGGCCACCAGCTCTGAAGCTATCTGTGGCCCTGGAATCCCTTCGTTCCCTGTTGGTGTCACCTGGACCCTCCGAGTCCCAGGGTCTTCACCAGGAAGCGTCACTTTCTTCTTTCTTTAGCTCCTGCCTGACTAGAGCTCTTCTTCTACTCTCTGTTTCTCTCCTTCTCTGTTGCTTTCTTTCTCTGTTGCGGACACTCTGAACTCACAGAGCTCCTTTCTCTTTCACAGCTACATGCTGGCTCCTCACTCTCTCACTCTCTGAGGTAAACTGAAACTCTGACCTTCCTCTCTGCTCTACACTCGGCTGGCTCTCTCCACCCCCCGGTTGCTAAGCTACCACCCTATGGGAGCAGGGATTGGTCTTACGACCCCTCCCAGCATGCAGCATGGGAGGGTTACTGCCACTATCCCTTGTCCCAGTGTGTGCCTAGCAATGGGTGTAGTGCAGTTTTACCTGTGAACTGGCATGTACCCCTTTCCCTACCCAGGATGGGACATCACACCTCTGACTGGGGTGCAATGTCTCTGTGGCGACGGAAGCCTCAGGGGCGCCACACTCCCCCACAGCAAATCCCAGCACGTCCTCGGGCTGAAACAACAAAAACAATGGAACAAACTGCAAAATTTTGTTATGCATAAAACATTAAAACTTTAGGACATTACATCCCTTTATGGGAGGCACATAAATAACACATTCACCGGGGACCACATTCCAGTCCAGTGGCCCGGTAACACATAAACAGGGGGGGGTCATCTTCAAAAAGAACAGGGGACAAGGATTCAGGACTAGGGTGTCATCTTCGAAAAGAACAATGGGCAGACATTCAGGGGCTATGTACTGTCCTAACTCCATTAACTCCTTGTCGTCCTCCACCAGGGGCTCCGACCCTTGATGGCGCCCACTGGGACTCTGACCCAGCGACGGTCAACAAGTCAGACAAGGTCCTCCTCCTTCCACCTCTTGTGCTGGGTGGCATCTCCTGGAGAACTTAGGGAGGTTCAACAAAGGCAGGAAGCATTATTTCTGGAGCAGGTCCTTTAAAACTTTCAACTCGAACGTTTAACTTCAGGGGTTAACTTACGGATGCGATTACCATTGCAGGGGACCATACTGTGCCAATGTCGTACGGGACACCGGACTTCTTCTCCAGGCACAATACATCCCTGGGCTCTGAACCTCCAGCGGGAACGGTTGGCGGGGGTAGCGTACACGGTACCTCTTGATCCCGGAGTGGTGCTTCACAGGGCTCACTCGTCACGGTGCTGTCGGGTCCTGGCTCCCAGCTGAGGAGGGATGCCGTGGGGGTCTGCGTGGCTTTATCTTCACGCGACACGGCTGCTGCGGCGGCCCTCTGTTCCTGGGCCCACACCACGGCGACCATCCTCCGGACTTCCGCCTTCCAGTCGAGCACCTGCTGCAGCGTCTGTGCTCTCACCCAGATACAGAATCGACTCAGCTCCCGCTCCAACCAGGCAGCGCTTCCCGCGGGGAGCTCACTCGGGCTGCGATCCTCCACATCAAAAGCCACGCCGCCTCCTCCACTTCGGAGTCCCGCCATGCCGCTGACAGGGCTGAACGCAGACATCTTCCGTCCGCTCTCCATAGCGGGCACCACTTTGCGCTCTTCCTTGCAAGATCAAAGGGGACGGGGCTGACTTTCGCGCTCTTTCTGCAGGCACGCCCCTCTTCTTCCCACGCTCAGCCAGGCTAATGGCGGCAGTTTTTCCAGTAAAACACCGTTCTTTCACAGTCTTTTCAGGCGCACAGTACCCGGTGGGTCCGGGCACGAAATCCTGTTCGTGACGCCAAAGTTGACTCGCCCACCCCAGGGCTATGGGACACCCAGTGCCGGGCCGGACTAGTCCTCAGGTAGTCAGTGGTGGCGGGGCCCGACTCCGTGGCCCTGGTGGGTGTCAGTTAAATATGGCTGCAGTGTTGGGGGTGAATAAAGTTTGTGTTCGTGACGCCACCTGTGGTTTGCGGCTATTAAGCCGCCGCTGCTGTATGAGGCCATCTGGGGTGATGATATGGCAGCAATGGTGGTACTGCTCCCCACAGGTGGAGCAATACCCCGGGGCACAGTTGGTGCTTATTAGTGTCTATGCAGAGAAATAACTGAGGCAATACCAGGGGTGCAGTTTCAAGGTCTTTACTCACAGTTCTTGTGAAGGCCTGCAGGAGCCTTTGGACTGCTGGGACCACCGTCAGGGACCTCCGCCGATCCCGGGTAGATCTGGGGGTTGATGCCAGTGCACCCCTCTAATTGTCTCCTTTCTCAGCTGACTTCACTGGCCACCAGCTCTGAAGCTATCTGTGGCCCTGGAATCCCTTCGTTGCCTGCTTGGTGTCACCTGGACCCTCCGAGTCCCAGGGTCTTCACCAGGAAGCGTCACTTTCTTCTTTCTTTAGCTCCTGCCTGACTAGAGCTCTTCTTCTATTCTCTGTTTCTCTCCTTCTCTGTTGCTTTCTTTCTCTGTTGCGGACACTCTGAACTCACAGAGCTCCTTTCTCTTTCACAGCTACATGCTGGCGCCTCACTCTCTCACTCTCTGAGGTAAACTGAAACTCTGACCTTCCTCTCTGCTCTACACTCGGCTGGCTCGCCCCACCCCCCGGTTGCTAAGCTACCACCCTATGGGAGCAGGGATGGGTCTTACGACCCCTCCCAGCATGCAGCATGGGAGGGTTACTGCCACTATCCCTTGTCCCAGTGTGTGCCTAGCAATGGGTGTAGTGCAGTTTTACCTGTGAACTGGCATGTACCCCTTTCCTTACCCAGGATGGGACATCACACCTCTGACTGGGGTGCAATGTCTCTGTGGCGACAGAAGCCTCAGGGGCGCCACACTTACTGAGCGGGTTACTATAGCATCGGTGATCTCTGGTCACCTGATTACCGGGACCATTATGCACCGGCTCCTGCAGGGGCTGCAGAAGTTAACTCCCTGTTTATCGCCATGGCTATTCAGCGGCTTATACAGGAGCCGCTGAATAGGAGCGCCGGGACTCACCTGTTCGGAGATCATCATTGCTATAGTAAGCCACTCAGTAGGTTACTATGGCAATGGTAGCAGCGGTGATGTCACCGCCTACCAACCCGCCGCAGCCTCTGCTCGATTACACAGCATGGGGAACAGCAACATTCTTCCTCCCTGTGCTGTGTGATATAGCAGAGCTGCATGGGTTGAAGAAGACAGAAGACCAGGATCATGGAGGGGTGAGAGGGAGTAATAAAGATGACGTTCCTAAGTGTGTCTGTGTATTTATTTATAATAAAGTATTTTTTCTCTGTGTGGTGTTTTTTTTAACCCTTTATTGGTGATTCTTAATGGCCGGGTCAAACTTGCCTGACATTAAGAATCTCAGGCTTAATACCAGCTGGTAAAACAAAACTGGTATTAACCTCTTATTACCCAGAGTGGCACCAGGCACCAGGGCCGCTAGAAGAGTTGGATACAGCGCCAGAGGATGGCGCTTCTATGAAAGCGCCATTTTCTGGGGTGGCTACGAACTGCAATTCGCAGGGGGGGGGGCAGAAAGCTTGGGCCAACATGCACTGTGGATTCCAATCCCCAGCTGCCTAGTTGTACCTGGCTGGACACAAAAATTGGGCGAAGCCCACGTCATTTTTTCTTTATTATTTCATGTAATTCATGGAATAATTTAAAAGAAAGGGCTTCCCTATATATTGAATTTTTTTTTTTTTTATATATTTAAAAAAAAAAAAAAAAGAAATCGACATGGGCTTCGCCCATCGAGCGCCAGTGCATTTTGCTGCTCACCCTGCTCATCCCTACTCCTGACCACACATCCAGCAGAACAAGTAATCAGATAACTCCAGTGTCGGCCGATTACTTGTTCTGTGTCCCCCTGTTTCTCTGCATCCATCGCAGCGTGTGTGGGCTGTGAGGTCAGCTGAGTTCAGTCCAGCACTGGAGTCAGCGGATCTGAACTCATCTGAATTCCAGCCCCCACACGTTGTGATGGAAGCAGCGAAACACAGAACAAGTAATCAGTAGAGTTGAGCGCGGTTCTAGGTTCGTGGTTCTCCAGTTCGAGGTTCGAGTGATTTTGGGGGCTGTTCTAGATCGAACTAGAACTCGAGCTTTTTGCTAAAAGCTCGATAGTTCTAGATACGTTCGAGAATGGTTCTAGCAGCAAAAAGCAGGGCTTTTTACAGCTACAGTGTGCAGGAGCCATCGCTGGCAGCCTGCCACAAGCTGGTAACCAAGATAAACATCGGGTATCCAAGCAAAGCGCTTTGGTTAGTAACCCGATGTTTATCCTAGTTACGTGCAGGAAGCCCACACTTCCCCGCTCAGCTCTCTTCGCCCCCTCCTGCCCGCGGCATGTACACATACATACATACACACACACACACACACACACACACACACACAAACTCTGCACACATGGTCCCGCTCGGCTTACCTGCGGTGATGAAGTCCCGCCATCCCGACCTCACCGCTGTCACTGTCCTCCATGGCCGCCGCTTGTCACATCACCTCTCGCTTCCGACCTGAGACTGACTAGCGGTGACGTCACGGGCCTCTCGCGATATTTGGCTGTGAAGGCGGCGGTCATTGAACTCAGTGACAGGTGCTGTCGGCAGTGCTGGAGATCGTACCTCGCTGACAGCAGCACTTGTCATCCCCTGCAGTGACCTGGGCTGACCCATTGATGTTAGCTCAGGTCACTGCATTGCTCTCCCAGCCAATGGGGAACATTCTGCTCTTCATTGACTGGGACAGTGTGGATCGTCATGGCAACCCCTTGGATTACACCAGACCTGGATTTGTTTTTCTTTGTAATAAATTGGTTAAAGAGGGAATGTTTTGGGGAGTGTTTTTTCAAATAAAAATGTGTTTGTCGTCTATTTTTTTTTATTACTGACTGGGTTGGTGATGTCGGGTATCTGATAGACGCCTGACCTCACCAACCCCAGGGCTTGATGCCAGGTGACATTACACATCTGGTATTAACCCCATATATTACCCCGTTTGCCACAGCACCAGGGCGCGGGATGAGCTGGGGCGAAGCACCAGGATTGGCGCATCTAATGGATGCCCCACTTCTGGGGCCGCTGCGGCCTGCTATTTTTAGGCTGGGGAGAGTCCAATAACCATGGACCTCCCTAGTCTGAGAATATCAGACCCCAGCTGTCTGCTTTACCTTGGCTGGTGATCCAATTTTGGGGGGACCCCTACGTGTATTTTTTTTTAAATTATTTATTTAATTTAAAATAACAGCGTGGGGTGCCCTCAGTTTTGGATTACCAGCCAAGGTGAGGTTGCCAGCTGTGGTCTGCAGGCTGCAGCCGTCTGCTTTCCCCTAGCTGGCTACAAAACTAGGGGGAACCCTACGTCATTTTTTTTTTTTTCATTTTTTTGGCTAAATACAAAGCTAAGCACCCCTTAGTGCCACATGAAAGGCACCAAAGGGTGCAAAATTACAAAATGCAGGAGAGTGGGACATTATGTGTCTTTCTGACATTATAATGACAGAAAAGACTGATATGAAGTGCACAAGCACAAGAAAATCACCAGAGCGCTCTACGCTGTGAAAAGCAGTAGAAAATGGCACTGGAGTGAACATGTGACCGCCTCATGTAGGATGAAGCTATGGATCCTGGGTAAATTTATGCATTTACCCTCCTTCAGTTTTTTTGCAGTACACAAAAAAAACGGAAGGCACATGGATGACAAACAGATGACATACGGACCGTCTACGGAACGGAAACGGATGCCACACAGATGCACCCGTGAAAAAAAACGGACTGTTTTTTGCAGACCGCAAAAATGGATCGGTCGTGTTAATGTAGCCTTATTCTGATCTGCCGTTTATAAACAGCAGGCAGAAATAAGTGAATAACGCCCACCGGCGTCAGAAAATCTCCGGGGTTTCAAGGCTAGCTGAGACCCTGGAGATCATGATTCAGGACGGTTTTTCCGGTCCCCGCTCACGTGATCACTGGTATACACCGTACACCGATGATCACGTTACAGTAAATGACAGCGCCGGTAAAAAATTATTCATCTCCCATCTGGCATGAACAAACACTTCTTCTCCACTTCTCCACTTCTTCTCCACTTCTCCACTTCTTCTCCACTTTTTTTCCATTTTTTCTCCACTTTTTCTCCACTTTTTCTTCACTTTTTCTCCATTTTTTCTCCACTTTTTCTCCACTTTTTCTCCAATTTTTCTCCACTTTTTCTCCATTTTTTCTCCACTTTTTCTCCACTTTTTCTCCACCTTTTCTCCACTTTTTCTCCATTTTTTCTCCACTTTTTCTCCACTTTTTCTCCACTTTTTCTCCATTTTTTCTCCACTTTTTCTCCATTTTTTCTCCACTTTTTCGCCACCTTTTCTCCACTTTTTCTCCATTTTTTCTCCACTTTTTCTCCATTTTTTCTCCACTTTTTCTCCACTTTTTCTCCACTTTTTCTCCATTTTTTTCTCCACTTTTTCTCCACTTTTTCTCCATTTTTTCTCCACTTTTTCTCCACTTTTTCTCCACTTTTTCCACATTTTTTCTCCACTTTTTCTCCACTTTTTCTCCACTTTTTCTACATTTTTCTCCACTTTTTCTCCACTTTTTCTACATTTTTTTCTCCACTTTTTCTACATTTTTTCTCCACTTTTTCTCCACTTTTTCTCCACTTTTTCTCCACTTTTTCTCCATTTTTTCTCCACTTTTTCTCCACTTTTTCTACATTTTTTCTCCACTTTTTCTCCACTTTTTCTTCGTTCTTTTTCTATGGTCGGTCTACCCATTAGCTCTGCCATGCATAGTGTAGCGCTACACCTACTGCACATGTTACTTTATGATTGACATCTCTTTCGTACCAGAGCTGTCTAAGCCTACTCTGACCCCATATTTGTCATTACTATATTGTCCTTGTACTGTATTATGACATTTGTATCATATGTTTCATTTCTTGCTGTGTTGCAATTTTTTTGCTGCATCCCAATTGTACCTCTACATTGTTCGAGTTTATGTTATTGTTCTCTCACTCTTATGTGATACTGATTATTGTCATTTTTCAGGATTACATGCAGATAAGTCCAATCTGACGAAGGCTTAGGCCGAAACGTCATTTGTAACTTGTTTTGGACAAAAACATAAATGCTTATGAAAAATTTTTTTTTCTTAATACGGACCAATAAAGAGTGATTTTGCATTACTATCCGTTGTGACTTACTGACTTAGTCTGGGAGATTTAGAGTGCCGAGGTTACTCACTAATTTTATCTATTATTACCTCTGAGCACCTATATACCAGTGAGCAGAGCTTCCTCTACAGTAGTTCTCCTGATTAGGCATGTCCTTACCTCATGAGCAGGGCATTGCAGCTTTGGTAGCAACCATTATGACATGGACTCTGCTGCTGTGGACCCGGGGAGAGTGAGTGTAGATTCATTGCACCCACACTCCTCACATGAAGGGTCCGCACTCCTAGAAAATGGGGGATACGTTCCCTGAGTGTCTCCCCCCCATATTCTAGATGGTCCAGAGTCGTCGTGGGACCCCTTTATTATTTTTCTTACAATAAATTGGTGAAAGAGGAAATGTTTTGGGGACTGTTTTTTCAAATAAATTTCTTTTGTCGATTTTTTTTTTTGTTAGTACTGACAGTTTATGATTTTGGGTATCTAATAGACGCCATGACATCACAAACTGCTGGGCTTGATCTCAGGTGACTTTACAGCTAGTATCAACCCGATTTATTACCCTGTTTGCCACTGCACCAGGGCACGGGATGAGCTGGGGTGAAGCGCCAGGATTGGCGCATCTAGTGGATGCGCCACGTCTGGGGTGCCTGTGGCCTGCTATTTTTAAGCTGTGAAGGCCCAATAACTATGGACCTTCCCACCCTGAGAATACCAGACCACAGCTGTCCGCTTTACCTTGGCTGGTGATCCAATTTTGGGGGGAACCCTACTTTTTTGTGTAATTATTAATATTTATAAAATAATTATAAAAAAAGAGCCTGGGGGGACCTCCACATTGGATCCCCAACCACGGTAAAGCTGCCAGCTGTGGTTTTCAGGCTACAGCCGTCTGCTTTACCCTAGCTGGCTATCAAAAATGGGGGGACCCAACGTCATTTTTTTTTTTAACTATTTTTTAAATAGAAAAAATTAATGGGCTTCCCTGTACTTTGCACAAACAAGGAGAAACAGGGGCAACGCAGTCATGGGTCACTCAAGGACCACTGAATCAATAGTCAGTATACCAACTTTTGCAAAAATATCAAAAAATGTTTATTTAAATTTAGTGCATAGCAAAAGAAGTAATATTATATACACATTATGGGAATCATAAACGCTGATCAGGCTAAAGCAGTATCACAGATGAAAAACGGGTCAACGGACCATATGGGGAGTGCAAATGTACTCATATCATCAAAAAGGGCTCCTCAGAGTTATTAGTACAAAGGCCATAGTTACCCATTTATACACTTGCAAGGATCATATGCAAAACAAGGGGCATTACAGCACATGTCCAGGGTGACGGGTATAGTAACATTCAGTTACCCATCACTCCGAGGGGCCAAAATCAATGCAGGGGAAAACCAGCCAGGGAGTAAGTAAAGATTAGCTGAAAGCACTCCCATCAGGGAACTCACCCATAGGTAGCCGTGGAGACCGAGAAAAACGTGCCCCCCGAAGAAGTCAGCGAAACGTGCGCGTTAACTCTGAGGAGCCCTTTTTGATGATATGAGTACATTTGCACTCCCCATATGGTCCGTTGACCCGTTTTTCATCTGTGATACTGCTTTAGCCTGATCAGCGTTTATGATTCCCATAATGTGTATATAATATTACTTCTTTTGCTATGCACTAAATTTTAATAAACATTTTTTGATATTTTTGCAAAAGTTGGTATACTGACTATTGATTCAGTGGTCCTTGAGTGACCCATGACTGCGTTGCCCCTGTTTCTCCTTGTTTGTGCTTATGTATATTGGGTGCAGTCCTATTAATATGGTAAAATTGGTCATACATCTTGTCCTTCTCTGTTTGATTCCCTGTATTTTGATTGCCAACCGAGGTATCGGCAGGCAGATGGGGGTGGCAACCCATAGCTGTCTGCTTTATCTGCGCTGAGAATAAAAAATACTGCGGAGCGCTACGTCATTTTTTTTAAAGATTTATTTTTACAGCACTGTGATGTCCAGCAATCAAAATACAGGGAAGCCCATTTAGTTTTTAGTTATTTAAATAAATAATTAAAAAAAAATATATATGGGCTCCCGCTGCATTTTTTGTATTGCTAGCTAAGGGTAATCCAAGCAGCTACTGGCTGCTAACCCCCACTGCTGGGTGTTACCTTCACTGGCAATGGAAAATCCAGGGAAGCATTTTTTATTTTTTTTGCCAAAAAACTACAAAAAAAGGACGTGAGCTTCGCCATATTTTTGTATGCTAGCCAGGTATAGCAGGCAGGTGCTGGAAGAGTTGGATACAGCGCCAGAAGATGGCGGAAAATGCCATTTTCTGAGGCGGCTGCAGACTGCAATTCGCAGCAGTGGGGCCCAGAAAGCTCAGGCCAACCTGTGCTGCGGATTCCAATCCCCAGCTGCCTAGTTGTACCTGGCTGGACACAAAAATGGGGCGAAGCCTACGTCATTTGTTTTCTAATTATTTCATGAAATTCATGAAATAATAAAAAAAGGGCTTCCCTTTATTTTTGGTTCCCAGCCGGGTACAAATAGGCAACTGGGGGTTGGGGGCAGCCGTACCTGCCTGCTGTACCTGGCTAGCATACAAAAATATGGCAAAGCCCACATATTTTTTTCAGGGGGCAAAAAACGTCTGCATACAGTCCTGGATGGAGTATGCTGAGCCTTGTAGTTCTGCAGCTGCTGTCTGTCTGTATGGAGAAGAGCAGACAGCAGCTGCAGAACTACAAGGCTCAGCATACTCCATCCAGGACTGTATGCAGAAGTTTTTTGCCCACCAAAAAAATGACGTGGGCTTCGCCATATTTTTGTATGCTAGCCAGGTACAGCAGGCAGCCACGGGCTGCCTCCAACCCCCAGTTGCCTATTTGTACCCGGCTGGGAACCAAAAATATAGGGAAGCCCGTTTTTTTTTAATTATTTCACTTATTTCATGAAATAATTAAAAAACAAATGACGTGGGCTTCGCCCCATTTTTGTGTCCAGCCAGGTACAACTAGGCAGCTGGGGATTGGAATCCGCAACACAGGTTAGCCCGAGGTTTCTGGGCGCCTCTGCTGCGAATCTCAGTCCGCAGCCGTCCCAGAAAATGGCGCTCTCATAGAAGCGCCATCATCTGGCGCTGTATCCAACTCTTCCAACAGCCCTGGAGCCGGGTGGCTTGTTGGGTAATCATGAGTTAATACTGGCTTTGTTTTACTAGCCAGTATTAAGCCAGAGATTCTTAATGTCAGGCACGTTTGACCCGGCCATTAAGAATCTCCAATAAAGGGTTAAAAGAAAGACACCACACAGAGAAAAAATACTTTAATATAAATAAATACACAGACACATTAGAGACTCCATCTTTATTACCCGTCAGCCCAATAAATCCCCAATAAACCAGCGCTGATAAGAGGTTTTTAATAGAGGCTTAAATTATAAGCAGCAATTTCAGCGTTCCAAATGCCTTTAAATGAATTTGAAGAAACTGCACTTCAGGATTGTAGTGAGGATTGTAGTGAGGATGAGGTGCCCCAGCCCATCACTTGATGAGCTGGGGCACCTCATCCTCACTACAATCCTCACTAGTGTAGTAGTAGTGACGATTGTAGTGAGGATGTGGTGCCCCAGCCCATCACTTGATGGGCTGGGGCACCTCATCCTCTCTACAATCCTCACTACAATCGGGAAGCAGCGTGCAGCCTTTACTCCGTGAGTGATCAGTGCTGACCGACGCGTTACCATAGCAACGGTGCTCCCGGAGCCGCGGTTAGCGGTGACGTCACCGGTAACTGCGTTGCTATGGCAACGGTGATCTCCGTTAATGACCGGCTGTGTCAGCCGGTCCCTAACGGAATGGGGAGTCGACCGTGTGCTAGAGCATATCGCCGGTACACGGCGATACACAAATGTGCACCGTGTACCGGAGAGATGCACTCGCAGGTCCTACATGACGCGTCATAGTCATGTGACCAGTCTGTAGCCAATGAGATAATAGCCACGTGACTGGTCACATGGCTATTTTGACGTCACGATAGGTCCTGCTTCTCTGCTGGCAGTGCCGGTCACCGGGAGGATTCAGCGATCATCGGATGGAATAGCGGCAGGAGACAGAGTGCAGGAGGGATCGCGGGGACTGGTAAGTGTTATGGCAATGTTTATTTACTGTAAGTGTACATTTATAATGCATTTTTATGTGTTTGTGATTGCCTCCCATTATAGCCTATTGGTTCGAGTTCGGTTCGTCGAACGTTCGACGAACCGAACTCGAACGAGACCTCTGTTCGGCGAACCACCTCGAGCCGAACCGCGACCGGTTCGCTCATCTCTAGTAATCAGCCGACACTGGAGTCAGCTACTCTGAACTCAGCTAAACTACTGACCACACAGTCTGCACACGGTCACACGTGATCGGCAGCAGGCAGTGACTGCTGTTAACCTGTATCCATCGCAGCGTGTGCGGGCTGTGAGATCAGGAGTCAGCTGACTCCAGTGCCGGCCGATAAATTCTGTGTCCCACTGCAGAAGGATCCAGTAAAATAACAATTTCAGTTACATGCACTGCACATTTAATCCACAGGATCCAGTCATATGCGGTTTGCATTTTTTTGCCCACAGGCAAAAAAACGCTGATGTGAAAGTAGCCTGCAAAATGCAAGCCACACAGATGATACGGACAACACACAGAGACTAGGCAAGAGGGGAAAAAGCAATCTCATGACCCAATCATTTTTGATTTCCCCAATTATTTATTTTTGTCACATGTTGCTCCGGCTAATGCTGCTTTCATACATCAGATTTTTGCCATCAGGCACAATCCGGCAAAAGATGGATAAAGCCGGATTCGTTTTTTTCCGTATTGAATTGTATTAGCGCCAGATTGTGCCTGATGCCCTTGCGTTGCATCCGTTGTGCACAGATCCAGTGAAATCTATCTGTCCAGCTGCCGGAAAGGACGCAGCATGCAACGTTTTTTGGCAGCAGCAAAAAAGCGGACCGCGCCGGCGTCATGTACAACGAAAGCCTATGGGTGCCAGATCCATCGTAAAGCGGCATACAACGCATTACAGTGACTGATTCCGTTTTTTTCTACTGAGCATGCTCAGTAGCACAATGGATCCGTCCAAAAACTGAAGGAACTGATGGAAAAAACTGATGCAACTGATCCGTTTTTTCGCCTGATCCATTGCATCAGTTCTTACACCGGATTGTGCCTGATGCCAAAAAAATGATGTGTGAAAGCAGCATAATCATAATTTCTGTACACACACACACTATGAACTATATGAGAACAAGCAGAAGATAGACGCTTTCTTCCCCCGGTTGTGCAGAGCTGGGAGCTTTCTGCTGTCTCTGTGTGATTTCTCTCAGGCCTCCAACACACATCCGTTGAACACGTGTGTGTTTGGTCCGTTTCCGTATATACCGGAGACACGGACAAACGTGCACCAATGTTAAGCTATGTTTGAGGTCACACGTGCGTTATTCCATAATGTCCGTGTGTGCGTGTACGTGATCCGTATGTGTTTCAATTTTGCACGGAAGCATGTCCGTTTTCTGTAAGCAACACGCACACACGGACCCCATGAAAGTCAATGGGTCTGTGCGCACAACTACGTGAAATGGATGCATCTCCGTATGCTCCGTGTACGTTTTGTGCTTTTTTGTAGCGATGTCGGTCATTCTTTCTTTTCCTGTGTATGTCGGTCAATCTCCTTCAGTCCGTCAGTCGGTCTCTCTCTGTCTGTCTGTCTCTCTCTGTCTTGTCTGTCCCTATCTCTGTCTGTCGGTCAGTCTCCCCCCTCTCTCATACTTACCGATCCCCGATCACCGGCGCAGCACTGCACGGCTGTTAAATACGCCTACCCTGAGGAAGCCGCTCCTGTGCGGCGATACGCGTGGGTCCTGCTTACGGGATCTCATGCCCACCGTCCTCCTCTTTTCTTATGCCCCCTCCAACCTACCCCTCTTACCTTGAACCATTTGATGGTTGTATATAGTGGCAGTCATTTGGTAAGATTGGGCGGTCTTGTCCATATCTGCATTCATTATCTGGTCTGCATGCACAAATTGGGATGGTCAGGCCCTCTTATCCCTTTGTGCTGGCATAGGGGTACAGGTGGAGTGTCATTTATGTCTGGGCATCACTATAAATGTATATGTTGTATTGTTAGTTGTTATATGTAATTGGGTATGTTCCCTTTGATCCATATATACTGTATTGTGATTGAGCGGTTGGGCGGTGGTGGCATGCCGTGTTGATTAGGTGTGTTCTTGTATTTTAAATGCTTTTAATAATTGTCACAAATAAAGGTTGCCTTTTATCATTATTCCTGTTGTGCTCCCCTTTATGTGCAGTACTTTTTTCTTGTGCTCGCACGGCTGTTAAATAAACTCCAGCGGCTTTTACTATTTTGAAAAAGCCGGCCGCTCATTAATCAATCTCGTATTCCCTGCTTTCCCCGCCCACCGGTGCCTATGATTGGTTGCAGTGAGACACGCCCCCACGCTGAGTGACAGCTGTCTCACTGCAACCAATCACAGCCGCCGGTGGGCGGGTCTACACTGTGCAGTAAAAAAAATAAATAAATAATTAAAAAAAAACGACGTGCGGTTCCCCCCCCCTTTTTGATACCAGCCAGGGTAAAGTCACATGGCTGAAGGCTGGTATTCTTAGGATGGGAAGCTCCACGTTATGGGGAGCCCCCCAGCCTAACAATATCAGCCAGAAGCCGCCCAGAATTGCCGCATCCATTAGATGCGACAGTTCTGGGACTCTACCCGGCTCTTTCCAAATTGCCCTGGTGCGTTGGCAATCGGGGTAATAAAGAGTTAATGGCAGCCCATAGCTGCCACTAAGTCCAAGATTAATCATTGCAGGCGTCTCGCCGAGATACCTTCCATGATTAATCTGTAAGTTATAGTAAATAAACACACAACGAAAAATCCTTTATTTACAATAATAAACACTAACAAATACCCTCGTTCACCTAGTTATTAAGCCCCAAAAACCCATCCATGTCCGGCGTAATCCACGGAGGTCCTGCGTCGCTTACAGCTCTGCTACATGAAGGTAACAGGAGCTGCAGAAGGACCCTGCTGCTCCTGTCAGCTCCACGCAGCAACTGAGATCAGCTGTGCTGTCACTGAGGTTACTCGCGGCCACCGCTGGATCCTCCAACTGTGACAGCAAGTCGCACGAGTGACAGCGATGAAGTCACAGGTGAGTTGCGGTCTCGGGTGGAGGATCCAGCTAGCCACGGGTAGCCTGAGTGACGGCAGCGCTAATCGCGCTGCTCACTTCTGTCACTCAGGGGATTAGCGACCACCGGTGAGTCCTTCTTGGGTGACCTCTATTCAGTACGTGACACATAACAGAGAGAGGTAGAAACCGGGTTCTTCAATGCCGCGCCAATGATCACCAGCAAGAGGATCAGATTAATGAAGCTTTATTATAGCATAGGTCTACGCGTTTCAGGAGCTCTGCTCCTTTCCTCAGGACCATCAGACATAAACCAACATCAAATCTACCGTGGTAGATACATGTGCACATTAAGTAGACCAGGTGACGTCAAAGTACCGCCCCGAAATAGAAAAAACAGGCAGGAAAGGGTGCAGGATGATTCATGTATAACGCAATTAAAAGAATTACAAGAAAAAAAAAACAAAAAACTAAAAATACAGGTTCATATCTACTCTGGATATTAGCGGTAAAATATGGACATAATAATTTGTGTGAAAAATAAAAAATATATATTAACCAAAAGAAAAGTGTATGGATAAAATAAGATAAACATGTGTACTCTATGGAAACCATAAGTGCATATACACATACACAAAACCTATTTGTTTGGTCAAGTCCGAAGATGACCTAGAACTCTGACAGAATTGTAGGCAGAAATCTCCAGGTGAGTCTGGATCGGACCAGTGAAGGCACGAGACAACCAAACCAGGCGGGAGTGTGGTTTATCGAGACAAACGGAGAGGAACAGAGGATTGGAAGGACCCAGAGACAAAGATGTAAAAGAAACAGACACTTAGATTGTAGGGGGGAGCAGAATCAGCATATCGTTCATAGGTTTCCGACCAGAAACGAGGGCACAATGTGTATAAGATTTTTATAAACCGCCACCACACTATAAAAAATTATGTGGAGATAGACCAGATACTCATATATATATGTATAAATATAGGTACACACCTAAGTATTGAGGTTACTTAAGAAAAACTGGAGACCGCGTCCTGAAAATAAAGAAAACTGAGGTGTGTCCAAACTTTTAGTCTGTACTGTATATATATATATATATATAGATATATATATATATATATATGTCGCGGGCGGAGGAGGGGACGCTGCGCTCTCCCACTGCTCGGGTCCGGCCGCTGCTGCTGCTGCGGCTGCTGCTCGGTGGTGGCTCGAGTGGTGGGCCGGATCCCGGGGACTCGAGCGGCGTTCCTCGCCCGTGAGTGAAAAGGGGAATTGATTGTGGGGGATTTGGTTATTGTCCGTGACGCCACCCACGGTTGTGGTGATATTGGTGACACCACCGCTGCTCTGGACGGGGATCCCGGAAACGGTGACAGGGAGCAGCTTTGTTGTTAGTTCTCCCCTCCGTGGGTAGGGGGTTGGTTGTCTCGGGGCCCGGTGATGGGGTAGGGATGGATGGCAGGTGGGCTACGGGGCCTGGCGAGGTGCAGGGTCACGGGGGCAGCGCTGTGCCACACGGCACGGTGGTACTCACTCAGCCAATGATGAGGACACAGTTCTCGGTAAAACACACGGCTGGATGGACGGGTCCCACAGATGGCTGCGGTGTTGTTTTCTCCCGGCAGGTTGATGGTGACTGCCTTTCCCTGCACCTATGTACGGTAGATGGTTCCAATTGGTTCCCACCGGTAACCCGCTCCCGACTTGGATGTGGGCCGGTGGAGCCCCTTTTGCCCGCAGGCTCTGGCCCTGGGAAACGGTTGCCTTGGCGGTGGCGATGTCTCCCTATCCTGGCTGGACTGTTGCCTTCTGTCGGGACTTGGTCGTTGGGAAACCCAGGAGGTTCCCTTCACTAACGAATTCGGCAAATTCTCGGCGACTCCTAGCCTTGCCGGGGTCCGTAAGCCCCTGCCAGATGGTGCGGACTTCTCTTCGCGTACCGGTCCGGTACCGCCGGGCCACCGCCCGTCCACGGTCCTTGCGGTAGACTCCGATAGGCCACTCCTGCAGACAGTTACCACCGTCTGCCAACCTTGCTGGACGTGCCCGTGCTCCAACCCGGACACCTGCAGTAGCTCAGCACACTTTTACTCGCTGCACTTAACTCTGCTCTGCACTCAAGCTCTGCCTGAGCTAAAACTAACTACAGTTTCCTGCCTCCAGGACTGTGAACTCCTCGGTGGGCGGGGCCAACCGCCTGGCCCACCCCCTGGTGTGGACATCAGCCCCTGGAGGAAGGCAACAAGGGTTTTGTGTCTGACTTCGGTGTGCCTGCTGGGAGTGTGGGGAGTGTGGGTGTTGTTCTCTGTGGCCCCTGGCTTGTCCAGGGCTCCACATAAGTATATATATATATATATATATATATATATATATATACTTATCTGTGATATATTGCCATCATACCATCTTCACACACTGAAGAACACTGCAAATCATGAAGCCAGTTTAATACCCTGTGCCCTAATTTTGCAAATAAAGAAGTATCCTGAAGCCTAGGCTTGTGTGTCACAGGCAGGTAAGTTATAGTTTTTCTTATATGTTTTTAAAGGGAATCTGTCAATCTAAAAAACGCTATTAACCTGCAGACATTGGGTTAATCAGCAAAGTAATAGTGTCCAAAAACTACCCAACTAAAAGCACATCTAGCCTGAGGAAATTAATTTTATTCCTCCTGGGAGATTCAGGCTTTTAGTCATAGAAGTGCAGCCTCCGCTCAGGTTAATCTTTGATCTACCTGGATAGGTTAGGGTAGAAGATAACCATGAGAGCATCATTGCTCTAGGCAAATACAGCAAACAGGTTATGGATTTCAATGGCAAAATGTCTCACAGACTTGCATTGTTTAGGCTGCAGTATGGAATCAAAGGCTGAGTGATCTCAATGTTGTTCAGCAACCACTCTGGAAAATACAGAAAGGAAGTAGGGTTGAGAATGTATCATATGATCGTCTTTCTCCCATAATAATGCAGCCCACGCCAAAGCATGTTCAGATAACAAAGAAAAAATGTCACTTTTGACTGATCTAAAAAAAACATTACCGTAAACAAAGTTGAAAGTGTATTATGCATTGGTTCACAAAGGCCTGGCAGGTCTTATGATCTTCATCAAAATAGGAAGGGATAATCAATTGTAGAGACATTCCACGAGCAGAATGTCCCTGGTAATATTTAGGCTGTGATAGTATTGAGAAGCCTTTGCAGAGGTGCATCCATATGGGCTGAGAGGTCATGCACAGCCAGGACGAGCTCCTGTTGGCTCACAGCAAGTTGCAAAACCAGCCCATATAAATCCTCTGTATCCAATGGCAATGATGTTGTTGCTGGTGAACCTTTGAAATACCTGGTCTGAGTATTGCGATGCCCACCGTGTGAGGTGGATTTGTGAAGCCCCTCACCTGCAGCGATCGCCTCCGGGACCTCAGGGACTTCTCGTGTTGGGAAATCTTCTGGCAACAGGTATGTCAGGTTAACTTTAATAGGAATCGTGATGCCACTCTCGGTAATTGCGGTCAGGGGGTGACCGCCACTGCAGTTTAGAGAGCGTCTGGGGTTGATGGTAAATGCAGTCTTGTGTTACGGCCTCCTGAGAACGAGGCTGGCCCCAGGGGCTCAGGTGTAAGTGTGTAGTACCACAGGTCGCAGAAGAACTCACACACAGGCAGCACTGTCTTTCAGGGTTTTTACTCACTTTCTGATGGTAGAGCGAGGCAACCCGGGCGATGCTATGATGAACTCAGTGGAACCAGGTATCCTTCAGGCCGACGTAGGGGTGACTGCTGACTTGCCTTCCTAGCACTTCTTGTTTTGGACAACCCCTGACTTAGGGTATCGTGGGATTCATCCAGGGAAGTCGCGGCTGCCTTCCTCCCCTTTCTGACCCATTTGCTGACAGCGTGGACCAAGGATAAGATGGCTCCAGGATCGATCCTCCTTATGGGCCCCCTCATTGCTGTTGATGCTCGGGCTCTGTGATGGTTGGTGTGGGACTTATTGTCCACCCCACCGGCAGGTTTAATAGGTAGTTAAACTTGAGCCTACTTCGGGAACCTGTTTCCCCTGCATGCCTAGCCCTCCAGAAGTCTCCGTACATGACCAACTGGTTCCCTCAGTGTCCTCCAGACTAGCTGATTTCCGCAGCGTCTTTCCTTCCAGCTTCTGGTGACTGAACTCCCCCACCAGCAGCCTCTACAGGTGCAGGGTCTGACTAGTGTCCGCTCACTTGCGTCTGCACTTCAGACTCGGCTGCTCCACTCCTACTCCTTTGACTGCCACTGCACACTCTCTAGCTTCCAGTCCCACCACCCACCACTAGCTGAGACACGAGGGCTACACCCCCTCCTGGGTCTGCCCAGGGGTCCCCTCTAAGCTGTGTGTGTGTCCTGGGTACTACATGTCTGTGCGTACACACCCTAGTCAGCCTTTGGGATTACCTGTTTGTACTGACCCAAGCGTGGGTGCAGTACTCAGTGGCGCCTGACCAGGTCAGGGGCGCCACATTCCCCCTTAGTTATCAACAGCACGTCCTCGGACTGCAAAGACAAGAACATTTTAAAGTGCAAACTTTTCACATCAAAACATCATAAAACATTGTAAAACATTGTACCAGGTACCATTTTTCACCACCCACCAACCACAAGTCCATTACCCACCCAAAACCCTCTCAGGAGGCAGGTCACCGGTCCATTTAGCAACCAGGTCTGGGCCATCTGTTTCCCCAGACCTTTTCCTCCAATCTTCCTCTCCTGGGGATAGTGGTAAAAGGTAGGCCCCATAAACAGGCGTACCCGCTTCCGCGTGGTGGAGAGCCAGGCCCCATAAACAGGCATGCTCCCTAGTCGTAGGCGAGCCAGGCCCCATAAACAGGCGTGCTCTTGGCTTTTGGACAGCAGGTGCCATCACAGGCGTGCTTCCTAGTTGGTACCTTTGGGGTAACTACATACACTGCGAGAGTTTGTGGCTATAGCGAGTTCATAGCCTTATGGTCCATATTTTCAAAGTGCACAAAACCAGGTGCTTAAAACATGTAGAACAGTTCTCACAACAGTTTTTGTGGGCACATCTTCTTAGAACATTGCTGAACTGGTAACTCTGTAAACTTTAGTTTTCTTCACTGGGATCAAACAAAACTGCGCCTTTCAAAACCAGGGTTTGGCACTTCGATGCACTGAAACTTGGAAGTTGGTTCTGGGCAATTTGGGTTTGCTGGGCTTGTTGTGCTGGCTGAGCTTGCTGTGGAGCGTCCTCTGGTGGTGATGACCTTAGGGACTGGGTGGAAGCTGCAGACCTGTTGCTTGAGCTCCTTGGGCATGGTACCACGTCTAGGGCAAACCAGCCTCTTTCACCTTTGTGCCTGGTGAATTCAACGAGGTCTCCCATATGTAGGTCTTGACCAGGGTGTCCTCTGGGCAGGTGGGACCGGACATACCTTCTGGACACAAATATGTCCTCTTTGACACCAGCCTCCACGATGAAGCCATAGCCGGTCTGTTGATTCAATTCTTCTACCACCCCACAGTGGAGAGTACCTCGGGTGTTATGATCCGGAACCATGGAAGACCACCACAAATCATTGGTAAAAGGTGACAAGAGCATTGTCAACTAATCTGGCCGCCATCCACTTACTAACCATCACAACTAGAAGTAGCCGAGGGGTGAACTAACATCCTGTGCACCGCGAACCCAGCCGGAGAACTAACTATCCTAAAGTAAGAAATGATGAATAACTCTCTGCCTCAGAAAATAGACAAGAATAGCAAGCCCCCCACATTCAAAGACTGCGGTGATATAGTAAAAATACAATACACAGATAGATGACAGGATTAGCAAAACATGAGGCCCCCACTGACTAAAATAGGAAAGGACAGGAAAGGGACTGATAGTGGCCAGAGTAAAACCCTGCAAAATTCCAAAATCCTGATAGTACAAAAAGGCCCTCAGATCGCACGATCTGAACTCCGTCCTATACCAGGTGCTTTTGTCATACCAATGAACAGAAAACAAGAATCATAACAAATTCAACAAGCCACAAACACATGGACCCAAAGGTGCTATACTCCAATCAGAACTGCAGGGTGTTCCCCAGCCAAGCAACTGAGGGGAAAATCCCTGCATGCAAATAAACTGAAAACAACCACAGCAAATGACAAACCCAGATAAGAGCAAAAGAACCAAACAATAAATAAAGAGCAAGCACTTATTTGGGGTAGATGTGGTGTGGAGCAGAATGAAGCAGACTGGTGATACAAACAACAACTGACAACCGGCATAGCCAGCTATCAGACCAGGATTTAAATAAGCAGAGAGTTAGCAAAGGAAACGCCCATTGCACAACACACCTGGTCCAAGTCCAAACCATTTCTGGCCACCAGAGGGAGCCTCCCAGCAGCCAAAACATAACTAACATTCACCACAGTACCCCCCCTTGAGGAGGGGTCATCGAACCCTCACCAACGCCACCGAGTCGCTCGGGATGAGCATGATGGAAAGCGTGAACCAACCTGTCCGCATGAATGTCAGAAGCCACAACCCAAGAGTTATCCTCCTGCCCATAACTCTTCCATTTCACAAGGTACTGAAGCTGACGCTTACTGCGACGGGAATCCAGAATTTTTACAACCTCATACTCCAGATCCCCTTGTACCAAAACAGGGTCAGGAGGCGCTGCTGCAGGAACTGTTGGCTCCACATGTTTCTTCAACAAGGACTCATGGAAGACATTGTGAATCTTAAATGATGCAGGCAGAGTCAAACGGAAAGATACAGGGTTCATAATCTACGAAA
The DNA here is from genome assembly GCF_048569485.1 of Anomaloglossus baeobatrachus. Lineage (NCBI taxonomy): Eukaryota > Metazoa > Chordata > Amphibia > Anura > Aromobatidae > Anomaloglossus > Anomaloglossus baeobatrachus. The sequence continues at coordinate 160,701,200 of NC_134361.1, read as the reverse complement.
TCTTATAATGTCCAATAAATCTGGGCTTAAATTTAGGAGATGGAACTCTCATAGGAATATTTTTAGAGGACAACCACACCATGTCCCCTACTTTAAACCAGGGACCAACAGTCCAACGCTGGTTAGCAAACTTTTGGGCAGTTTCTTGGGACTGAAACAATTTATCCACTACCTGCCCCCAAATCTGCTGCATTCTTTTGACCACCGAATCCACTCCTGGACAGTCAGACGCCTCAAGCTGCCCTGAGAGGAACCTAGGGTGATACCCAAAATTGCAGAAAAAGGGGGACACCAATGTGGTAGAGTAGCGCTATTGTTAAGGGCAAATTCAGCCAAAGGCAAAAACGAAACCCAGTCATCCTGATCTGCAGAAACAAAACACCGTAAATAGGTCTCCAGCGTCTGGTTAGCCCTTTCAGTCTGACCGTCGGTCTGAGGTTGAAACGCCGAGGAGAAAGATAGCTGAACACCCAATTTGGAGCAAAAAATCCTCCAAAACCTGGATACAAACTGCACCCCTCTGTCAGAAACAATGTTTTCGGGAATACCATGCAAACGAACAACATGTTGGAAAAACAAAGGCACCAACTCTGATGAAGACGGCAACTTAGATAGGGGAACCAAGTGGACCATCTTGGGGAATCTGTCACAGATCACCCAAATCACAGTCATTTTTTGAGAGACGGGAAGCTCTGAAATAAAATCCATAGAGATGTGCGTCCAAGGTTTCTTAGGTACTGGCAAAGGCAATAATAGCCCACTAGAACGTGAACAACAGGGCTTGGACCTAGAACAAACTCCACACGACTGCACAAAACGACGAACATCCCGGGACAGGGAAGGCCACCAAAAAGAGCGTCTCACAAGATCCCAAGTACCAAAAATGCCAGGATGACCCGCCAAAACAGAGCAATGAACCTCAGAGACAACTCGGTCTCTCCATTGGTCCGGGACAAACAGTTTCCCTGTAGGACATCTCTCAGGTTTATCCCCCTGAAATTCCGCCAGTGACAACCGCAGATCAGGAGAAATAGCCTAGAAAACTACACCATCATTCAGGATAGTAGACAGTTCGACAACCTCCAAAGAGTCAGCGCAGAAACTCCTGGAAAGGGCATCGGCCTTAACATTCTTGGTGCCCGGCAAAAAAGAGACCACAAAATTAAACCGGGTAAAAAACAAAGCCCACCTGGCCTGCCGAGGATTCAACCTCTTGACCGATTCCAGATAGATGAGATTCTTGTGGTCCGTAAGCACCACAACTTGATGCCTAGCCCCCTCCAACCAATGCCTCCACTCTTCAAATGCCCACTTCATAGCCAATAATTCCCGGTTCCCCACATCATAATTCTGTTCAGAAGGAGCAAACCTCTGAGAGAAAAAGGCACAGGGCTTAAGTTTACCCGAAGTAGCGTCTCGTTGAGACAGAACAGCACCTGCTCCGATCTCTGAGGCATCGATCTCAACTTGAAATGGGTGAGACACATCAGGTTGCAGCAGGACTGGGGCAAAAGTGAATCGCCTTTCAAGCTCCTGGAAGGCCACAATTGCCTCTGGGGTCCAATGCTCAGCATCAGCTCCCTTCTTTGTCAAATCTGTCAGAGGTTTGACAATGGCAGAAAAATTGGCTATAAATTTACGGTAAAAATTAGCAAACCCCAAAAACCGCTGCAGGGATTTTAGAGAAGTCGGTTCCACCCAGTCATAAATAGCCTGAACCTTAACCGGGTCCATTTCGATAGCGGAGGGAGACAAGATGAAGCCCAAAAAAGAAATCCTTTGCACCCGAAAGATGCACTTTGACCCCTTAACGTACAGTGCATGATCCTTAAGTATCTGAAAAACAGCCCGTACTTGCCCAACATGAGAGTCCCAATCATCAGAAAAAATCAAGATGTCATCCAAATACACAATCAAAAATTTACCAACAAGGTCCCGAAAAATATCATTCATGAAGGCCTGGAAGACGAAGGGTGCATTAGTGAGCCCAAAAGGCATCACTAGGTACTCAAAATGCCACTCAGGAGTATTAAAAGCCGTCTTCCATTCATCACCCTCCTTAATATGGATGAGATTATACGCACCCTTGAGATCCAGTTTCGTAAACCATATGGCGCCCTTCACTCTAGAGAAAAGATCAGACATCAAAGGCAAAGGACCCTAAGGTAAACTACCTGGGTATTTTGAAGAAACGCTAAGAAATAAATTCAAAAGGTTTTTTCATTCCATCATTTTTTATTTTTTATTCAAACAAACACCACACCACAAAGGAGATTATGTTACATCCAAAAAACTGTCACAGGTTAGAAAGGTTTGGCAATACATATCCTGCTATGCAGTAATCATCAATTTTTTAAAAATTTTAGTTTTTGATATATATATATATATGGTTTGATTCATACAGTGCAGCGGCTTATCATACTGGCAAAAAAAGTATTAAATTTTTGCCTCTGAAAATATCAATTAACCGGCTGATTTTTACATGTAAAAAGCAGTAATAGGGGACATGAAATATCGGCCTCTATTTTGTGGACATATATCTAAACATAACACCAAAGGACTAGGGGAGAAACTTCCATACCAAATAGTCTAATATTATGTTCAAAATACCTCACTGGCAAAAACAATTTTTTTTATATACTACTAACAGCCGATAAATAGATAATACTAGCGGTTTCACCTAGGTTTAAGCATAGAAGCAGTGACACACTGATAGCCTTATATGTCCGACAAATGTCGCATGGGTTTAGGCATACAATACAGTGACACACTTCTGCCTATCAGTCCACAAGCAAAGCCGTAACCAGCCTTTTGCCACACAAAGCTGTAATAAGTGTGGCCAAACACTAATATAAATTCACAGTGTATGACCGATAGTATCACACAGCACCGCACGAATCATATATACCATATTGCTTTAACATCATTGTACATTGAGACGTTAGCCTAACTCTAATAATACCTGAGCAGTGGATGACTCTCTCCTTTCCCCGACGTACGCACGTTTCGCGCCAGCTTTCTCAAGAGGGGCATGTCGGGTAGGGAGAAAGTTGCTGCTGATATATCAGTCCGCAACCAATAAGGCGAGAGAGGGTGTGTGGTAACTGGCCAATAAACTGCAGAGGAGGCGTGTATAGAGTGCGCGTCACTGATGCCATACAGGGGAACACCTTCGGAATCTCCCCGCAACTATAACTGCGCATGTCAGCGCCAGAAAGAATCACTCCCTGTCACGCGCGCTAGACCGCACATCTAAGCCGCACATTATATCGCAAAACAGTGATCTGAAGTCTTCCAAATAACATTAGAGTGGATATCTATGGCGCTACAGTGTCAATAGCGCCCGTCAGCATCCAGGACACTACGATCCACATCTATAAATGCAAGCACACCATTTATCAGTATCCTCATATTGCAATCTGCATTTATATAGGTGCTTGCTTTGAAATAAATATCTATGGCATTACAATATTGCTAATGTCAATCAGTATCATAGTATTCCAGTCCTCATTTGTACAAATGCAGGCACGCAAATTGTCAGTATCCTAGTGTCGCGATCTGCATCTATACAAATGTATGCTTATAAAGATGAATATCCATAGGCGCTGCAATTTTAAAAGCGCCTATCAGTATCACTGTGTTGCGGTCACACATTTATACATGTGCATGCCGTCCCATAATAATACAGCTAGAATTAGAAAGACAGAGAAAGTAGCCAGCAACATATAATCACTACTATCACAATCGCAAATATAACGTGGCTTCTTCTGATGAATATCTCAAGAAGGGGGGTGCTCACATACTTATTAAAGAAATATCCCATATATATGTCACATATCCCAGATATGACAGTTACTCGATAGATAGATGGTATAAAGTACTTTTAAATTTATTTCCCTTATATCTATCTTTTTTTGGAAATAAAGAATTATACTTTCATGAACACCCATTAAACCTGATATATAGCTACATTACTCTTATACCTCATCATTTAAAATACTCATGACAGACCTATAGGGCACACTAAATTAAGATCATATTAATCACCCCCTTATTTTTATTTATAGTAGCTCAGCCAAACAGAAAGGGTGCGAGAAGGATCATAAGTGCAATCTACTGGGACAACCCGCAGGTAGCTCCTGCAGTAGCCACCCACTGGACAATCACCAGAGAACGCAACAGTGACCCCACAAATCGCACCACAGGCCGAGACAACCACGATATTCCAGATATTGAAGACATTAATATACATAAATCTCCGACACAGAGCAATGAATACACAATATCCAAATATACTATAAACATATGAATATTCACATCAATCTAATATCATTATACAATTCATAAGAAATTCATAAAAAAATTTTTTATAAAAAATTCATAAAAAGGGGGGGGGGGGGATTCCAGCCCAAAGTTGCCTCTGAATTTTCTTCCAGTAGGGAATTGAATACCACCACTCTCTTTTTTTCTTTTTTTCTTTTTTGTTATAGAGAAAAAATCCCTCATCCATTGTTCTCCACTAGTGCCTTGCTGGTAAAGGTTGGTTAAAGCAGACCTGATAATAGATAATTATCTAGAACGAACACAAAAATGGAATTATTAACTTAAAAACAACAACTAAATACAAAAACTAAATTAAAATCACCCACCCATAAAAAGACTACCTGAATACTCATTTTTAGTTTTTGACTATGCAGAAGAAATAAACTAATACCTTGAACTGCACAATATAGGATTTCCCACACTAAACCCAAGAGAGTCTACTGCTGGAAATTTCTCTTCCTGAATACATTCAGTTCCCAAGAAACGATCCATATCCATGGCTTTCATTTAGCCCTTGTGGGGACATAGATCCAAGATAATATATCCACTTGCATTCAACCCTGGCTAAAGCCTGACCTATATTCCCTCCTCTTGGTCCAAGACTAACTTGGTCGATAGCTTTAAATTTCAAGCCATTGGGGTTACACTGATGGAATGTTTTAAAGTGCCTGGGTACACTTTTTAGGAGAGTATCGTCCTCAATTGTTTTAGCATTTTTGATGTCCCTGAGATGCTCAAGGACTCGTACCTTCATTTCACGCGTTGTGAGACCAACGTAAATTTTTGGACATGGGCATTCAGCCACATATACGATTCCCATGGATGAACAGGTCAAAGTTTTACGGATGTCGTATACCACAGATCCATCAAAATTCTGGAATGTTTTAGTCTTAGTACAATTTCCACACGCCTTACACAGGCCACATGGAAAGAATCCCCATAAGGTGGTATTGGGCTTTTTATTGCCCTGTTTTTTCTCATAATGGCTATGTACAAGCAAATCTCGCAAGTTCTTCGAGCGTCTAGCCACAATTGATGGCTTTGTGGGAATGTAATTCTTTAGAACCGGATCCGTCAATAGGACACCCCAATGCTTTTCAACTATTGACTTGAAATCACTCCATTGGGAACTGTAAGTGGCAATCAGTCGTGTAATTTTAGAGGAATCTTTTTCGTTGCTGTTTCTATTACCAAAAAGGAGATCATCCCTTTTGGCCTGAAAAGCTCGTTTATAGCCGCGCTTAATGCATCGCCGGCTATGTCCGCGATCTTCAAATCTGCGGGCTATATCTTTGGCCTGCCTGTGAAAATCATTGTCTTGTGTGCATATCCTCCTGGCTCTGAGAAATTGGCCAACGGGAATCCCATTGACAGTAGCCAGGGGATGAGAGGATGTGGCATGAAGCAAGGAATTCGTGGCAGTTTTCTTGCGAAACATATCAGTCACTAGGTCCCCATTCTCTAAAGCTGAAATCTTGATGTCCAAGAAATCTAGTTGTTTACCATACTTATACGTAAGCTTGATATTAAATTTATTATTGTTTAAATTGGACATTAGTCTTTCCAACTCAGAGATAGGTCCGGACCACAGAAACCATATGTCGTCAATGTATCGCATCCACTCCTGGACTCCCGACATTGCTGGCAAAAAATCACCTAAAAAAATCTGACGTTCCCAAAAACCTAAAAATAAATTAGCATATGAGGGGGCACATGCCGCCCCCATTGCCGTTCCTTGTTGCTGTAAATAAATCCGGCCATTAAATGTAAAAAAATTATGATATAAAATGTATTCCAGCAATGTTAACAGGAGGCCAGAAGTGGATGCGTCCATATTGCTTTCATTCAAATACCATGACACAGCCCGCAAACCATCCTCATGCCTTATTGAGGTGTATAGAGCCTCGACGTCAGCCGTCACCATGACCATCTCATCCTCCAAATGAATATGATTCAACCTCTGTAGAGCCGAAGTAGTGTCTTTAATAAATGATGGAAGTGCTGATACTAGAGGCTTAAGGAAATGGTCAATGGTGACGGCGACGATCTCACTTAGGCTCCCATTGCCCGAAATTATTGGTCTCCCTGGTGGATCAAGTGGGTCTTTATGGATCTTAGGGATCAAATATAGTGTGGGCATACGGGGCTGTAGCTTTTTCATACTGTCCAAGAATGTCTTAGGGATTATACCCTCAGAGAAGGCTCTTTCCAATATTGCTACCAGCTGGTTCTGAAACTCTGCAGTTGGATTTTTGTCCAACACCTTATAACATTTTAAGTCATTAAGCAGATGATAAGCTTGTTTCTCATACAGCCGACAAGGCCACACAACTAAGTTGCCGCCCTTGTCGGCTGGTTTGAATAAAACATCATCCAGCTGTTGCAATTGTTTAAGAGCCTCTCTTTCTTTATAATTTAAATTGGATGCCCTGATGGTTTTTATGGTTTTAAGTTTTTTGATATCATTAATAACCAATTTTGTAAATACTTCAGTAGCTGGACACAAGCTCAATGACGGGAAGGTTTTACTTTTTTCAAATAAATGTTTAGGGAACTTACCAGTAGACATCTCACTTTCCAATGCCAATGCCTCCAAATTCTCCAAAGCCTCTCTTTCAACATCTGTGGTAAAAATCTCCTTATTGTCTGATCTATGGTGCAGGCGACGCAAAACCAGCTTTCGCGCGAAAAGGTTGACGTCTTTTACCGCCGTGAATTCATCTAAATATTGAGAAGGAGAGAACGTCAAACCCCTTTCCAAAACCCGCAACTGAATATCGGACAGCGCATAATCGGACAAGTTAATTACCTTGTATTGATCATATTTGTCCTTACGTTTTTTTCTTGAATCAAAAATATCCGGATATTTGATTGGTTGTTTGCTGCGTGTGCGTGTACGTTGATAAATGTCACCTGCATCATCCAGATCACTGGAGGAGGCACAGCTGTCCGACATGGAGGCAGTGGCATTGTACTCACTAGATTGTATAGATGGCTTCCTCAAGTTATTACTTTTCTGTTGTTGCCACCTGTAGATAATCTTGCTTTCATAGTCTCCCATATCACGTTGGTACTTTTTGGTTTTTAATTGGCTGATGTCCAGCTCCCATTTGTCTATATCTTTCTCAAGTTCGCTCATATATTTATTGAGCTGTTCCAGAGAGAGATCTTTTTTAATCATCTGCATGAGGTTTTCAATTTCTTCATCCAATTTATTAAGTGACAGTATATTGTTGTCAATAATAATCCTTATAAATTCGAGGGAACAGCCTTCTGCCGCCTTAATCCATCTATTGACCAATTCCTCATTGTGCAGTTCAAAGGAAGGAAAGAGCTGAATCCTCAACCCTCTAGGAATAATTCTTTGCATCAAATAATTATCAAGTGACGTTTTATTCCACCAAAGTTTCGTTTTTTTCTGCATACAAAATTTATACTGTTTTAAATAATCTTTATAATCACTAGTAGTCTTAGGTACGACTGTGGGGGCTCCTTGTTTGAACAGATCCGTAGCTTTAGACAGCCAAAGAGTCTCCTTGGCCTTGAAATCCATATTAAACAATATGGTGGACAACTGTAGTAAAACAGCAATTAGACAATTAGAAACACACAAGGTCCAAAAACATATTAAATTAGCCTTCAAAGAAGCAACTATGTCACAGAAAGCACCCTAAGGTAAACTACCTGGGTATTTTGAAGAAACGCTAAGAAATAAATTCAAAAGGTTTTTTCATTCCATCATTTTTTATTTTTTATTCAAACAAACACCACACCACAAAGGAGATTATGTTACATCCAAAAAACTGTCACAGGTTAGAAAGGTTTGGCAATACATATCCTGCTATGCAGTAATCATCAATTCCCGTTGGCCAATTTCTCAGAGCCAGGAGGATATGCACACAAGACAATGATTTTCACAGGCAGGCCAAAGATATAGCCCGCAGATTTGAAGATCGCGGATATAGCCGGCGATGCATTAAGCGCGGCTATAAACGAGCTTTTCAGGCCAAAAGGGATGATCTCCTTTTTGGTAATAGAAACAGCAACGAAAAAGATTCCTCTAAAATTACACGACTGATTGCCACTTACAGTTCCCAATGGAGTGATTTCAAGTCAATAGTTGAAAAGCATTGGGGTGTCCTATTGACGGATCCGGTTCTAAAGAATTACATTCCCACAAAGCCATCAATTGTGGCTAGACGCTCGAAGAACTTGCGAGATTTGCTTGTACATAGCCATTATGAGAAAAAACAGGGCAATAAAAAGCCCAATACCACCTTATGGGGATTCTTTCCATGTGGCCTGTGTAAGGCGTGTGGAAATTGTACTAAGACTAAAACATTCCAGAATTTTGATGGATCTGTGGTATACGACATCCGTAAAACTTTGACCTGTTCATCCATGGGAATCGTATATGTGGCTGAATGCCCATGTCCAAAAATTTACGTTGGTCTCACAACGCGTGAAATGAAGGTACGAGTCCTTGAGCATCTCAGGGACATCAAAAATGCTAAAACAATTGAGGACGATACTCTCCTAAAAAGTGTACCCAGGCACTTTAAAACATTCCATCAGTGTAACCCCAATGGCTTGAAATTTAAAGCTATCGACCAAGTTAGTCTTGGACCAAGAGGAGGGAATATAGGTCAGGCTTTAGCCAGGGTTGAATGCAAGTGGATATATTATCTTGGATCTATGTCCCCACAAGGGCTAAATGAAAGCCATGGATATGGATCGTTTCTTGGGAACTGAATGTATTCAGGAAGAGAAATTTCCAGCAGTAGACTCTCTTGGGTTTAGTGTGGGAAATCCTATATTGTGCAGTTCAAGGTATTAGTTTATTTCTTCTGCATAGTCAAAAACTAAAAATGAGTATTCAGGTAGTCTTTTTATGGGTGGGTGATTTTAATTTAGTTTTTGTATTTAGTTGTTGTTTTTAAGTTAATAATTCCATTTTTGTGTTCGTTCTAGATAATTATCTATTATCAGGTCTGCTTTAACCAACCTTTACCAGCAAGGCACTAGTGGAGAACAATGGATGAGGGATTTTTTCTCTATAACAAAAAAGAAAAAAAGAAAAAAAGAGAGTGGTGGTATTCAATTCCCTACTGGAAGAAAATACAGAGGCAACTTTGGGCTGGAATCCCCCCCCCCCTTTTTATGAATTTTTTATAAAAATTTTTTTTATGAATTTCTTATGAATTGTATAATGATATTAGATTGCTGTGAATATTCATATGTTTATAGTATATTTGGATATTGTGTATTCATTGCTCTGTGTCGGAGATTTATGTATATTAATGTCTTCAATATCTGGAATATCGTGGTTGTCTCGGCCTGTGGTGCGATTTGTGGGGTCACTGTTGCGTTCTCTGGTGATTGTCCAGTGGGTGGCTACTGCAGGAGCTACCTGCGGGTTGTCCCAGTAGATTGCACTTATGATCCTTCTCGCACCCTTTCTGTTTGGCTGAGCTACTATAAATAAAAATAAGGGGGTGATTAATATGATCTTAATTTAGTGTGCCCTATAGGTCTGTCATGAGTATTTTAAATGATGAGGTATAAGAGTAATGTAGCTATATATCAGGTTTAATGGGTGTTCATGAAAGTATAATTCTTTATTTCCAAAAAAAGATAGATATAAGGGAAATAAATTTAAAAGTACTTTATACCATCTATCTATCGAGTAACTGTCATATCTGGGATATGTGACATATATATGGGATATTTCTTTAATAAGTATGTGAGCACCCCCCTTCTTGAGATATTCATCAGAAGAAGCCACGTTATATTTGCGATTGTGATAGTAGTGATTATATGTTGCTGGCTACTTTCTCTGTCTTTCTAATTCTAGCTGTATTATTATGGGACGGCATGCACATGTATAAATGTGTGACCGCAACACAGTGATACTGATAGGCGCTTTTAAAATTGCAGCGCCTATGGATATTCATCTTTATAAGCATACATTTGTATAGATGCAGATCGCGACACTAGGATACTGACAATTTGCGTGCCTGCATTTGTACAAATGAGGACTGGAATACTATGATACTGATTGACATTAGCAATATTGTAATGCCATAGATATTTATTTCAAAGCAAGCACCTATATAAATGCAGATTGCAATATGAGGATACTGATAAATGGTGTGCTTGCATTTATAGATGTGGATCGTAGTGTCCTGGATGCTGACGGGCGCTATTGACACTGTAGCGCCATAGATATCCACTCTAATGTTATTTGGAAGACTTCAGATCACTGTTTTGCGATATAATGTGCGGCTTAGATGTGCGGTCTAGCGCGCGTGACAGGGAGTGATTCTTTCTGGCGCTGACATGCGCAGTTATAGTTGCGGGGAGATTCCGAAGGTGTTCCCCTGTATGGCATCAGTGACGCGCACTCTATACACGCCTCCTCTGCAGTTTATTGGCCAGTTACCACACACCCTCTCTCGCCTTATTGGTTGCGGACTGATATATCAGCAGCAACTTTCTCCCTACCCGACATGCCCCTCTTGAGAAAGCTGGCGCGAAACGTGCGTACGTCGGGGAAAGGAGAGAGTCATCCACTGCTCAGGTATTATTAGAGTTAGGCTAACGTCTCAATGTACAATGATGTTAAAGCAATATGGTATATATGATTCGTGCGGTGCTGTGTGATACTATCGGTCATACACTGTGAATTTATATTAGTGTTTGGCCACACTTATTACAGCTTTGTGTGGCAAAAGGCTGGTTACGGCTTTGCTTGTGGACTGATAGGCAGAAGTGTGTCACTGTATTGTATGCCTAAACCCATGCGACATTTGTCGGACATATAAGGCTATCAGTGTGTCACTGCTTCTATGCTTAAACCTAGGTGAAACCGCTAGTATTATCTATTTATCGGCTGTTAGTAGTATATAAAAAAAATTGTTTTTGCCAGTGAGGTATTTTGAACATAATATTAGACTATTTGGTATGGAAGTTTCTCCCCTAGTCCTTTGGTGTTATGTTTAGATATATGTCCACAAAATAGAGGCCGATATTTCATGTCCCCTATTACTGCTTTTTACATGTAAAAATCAGCCGGTTAATTGATATTTTCAGAGGCAAAAATTTAATACTTTTTTTGCCAGTATGATAAGCCGCTGCACTGTATGAATCAAACCATATATATATATATATCAAAAACTAAAATTTTTAAAAAATTGATGATTACTGCATAGCAGGATATGTATTGCCAAACCTTTCTAACCTGTGACAGTTTTTTGGATGTAACATAATCTCCTTTGTGGTGTGGTGTTTGTTTGAATAAAAAATAAAAAATGATGGAATGAAAAAACCTTTTGAATTTATTTCTTAGCGTTTCTTCAAAATACCCAGGTAGTTTACCTTAGGGTGCTTTCTGTGACATAGTTGCTTATTTGAAGGCTAATTTAATATGTTTTTGGACCTTGTGTGTTTCTAATCAAAGGCAAAGGATACTGATATTTGACCTTAATTTTATTAAGAAGACGGTAATCAATACAAGGCCTCAACGACCCATCTTTCTTAGCAACAAAGAAGAAGCCAGCACCCAAAGGAGAAGATGAGGGCCAATGTGCCCCTTCTCCAATGATTCCCTGATGTATGATCGCATGGCATCATGTTCGGGCACAGACAAGTTGAAAATCCGCCCCTTGGGAAATTTACAACCCAGCACCAACTCAATGGCACAGTCACAGTCCCGGTGTGGGGGCAGAGAATCAGATTCCTGGTCATTAAATACATCACGGAAATCAGACAAGAAGGCCGGAACATCAACTGCATGAGCAGACGTGGACGACACGGAAAGGTCCTGATGCAAACCTTGACAACCCCAACTAGCTACCGACAAGGATCTCCAGTCAAGAACTGGATTATGGGTCTGCAACCACGGAAATCCCAGTACCAAGGTATCCTGTAGATTATGCAATACTAAAAATGTACAAGTTTCCTGATGCGCTGGTGCAACTCTCATAGGCACCTGGGTCCAAAATTGGGGTTTATGTTCTGCCAAAGGGGTAGCATCAATGCCCCGTAAAGGAATAGGAGTTCGCAAAGGAACCATGGGGAAACCACAATCCCTAGCAAACCCAAAATCCATCAAATTGAGCGCTGCCCCTGAGTCCACAAAGGCAAATGCAGAAAAGGAGGACAATGAGCAAATCAATGTGACAGACAAAAGAAACTTTGGTTGCAAAGAACCCACAGTAACAGAAGTAGCCAATCTCGTTTCACGTTTAGGGCAGACAGAGATGTTATGAGAAGCGTCTCCACAATAGAAGCACAGTCTATTCCTCCGTCTGAACCCCTGTCGACTAGCATTAGAAAGGACCCTATCACACTCCATAGGCTCCAAAGGCTGTTCCATAGGCACAAAACCAGCAGGTATCTTGAGGTGCGCTCACGTAACCGCCTATCAATCTGAATGGCCAAGGTCATAGAGGCATCAAGACCAGAAGGGACGGGAAATCCTACCATTACATCCTTCACAGCATCAGCAATACCCTTCCGAAAAAGAGCCGCAAGCGCATCATCATTCCATTTGGTAAGGACCGCCTAGTTTCGAAATTTCTGACAAAACGTTTCTGCAGAATCCAAACCCTGAGTTAAGGACAACAAGACCTTTTCTGCTTGGTCCACAATATTGGGTTCGTCATATAATAAACCCAAGGCCTGAAAAAAGGAGTCCACATCATTGAGAATCGGATCATCAGACGCTAAAGAGAAGGCCCAGTCCTGAGGGTCACCACGCAGTAAGGAGATGACAATCTTAACCTGCTGTATGGGATTCCCTGAGGACTTAGGGCGCAGGTCAAAAAATAATTTACAATTATTTTTGAAACTCAAAAATCTCGAACTATCTCCCGAAAAAAGTTCAGGAACAGGAATCTTAGGCTCTGCAAGGGGAGTCTGTCCAAGAAAAGAGTCTATACGAAGAACCTTAGCATCAAGATGAGCAACAAGCTCACCCAATTCATCCATGCTAGAAAAGGAAATCTTCCACAGAACCCAAGAAGAAGAGGAAAAACACAAAAAAAAAAATTTTCTCAGCAGCCTTTTTTTTTCCTTCTTAAGAGTACCCTTTAAATTTGTTGTCCGGATGTACTGTTATGATCCGGAACCATGGAAGACCACCACAAATCATTGGTAAATGGTGACAAGAGCATTGGCAACTAATCTCGCCGCCATCTCTTACTAACCATCACAACTAGAAGTAGCCGAGGGGTGAACTAACATCCTGTGCACCGCGAACCCAGCCGGAGAACTAACTATCCTAAAGGAAGGAAAGATGAATAACTCTCTGCCTCAGAAAATAGACAAGAAGAGCAAGCCCCCCACATTCAAAGACTGCGGTGATATAGTAAAAACACAATACACAGATAAATGACAGGATTAGCAAAACATGAGGCCCCCACTGACTAAAATAGGAAAGGACAGGAAAGGGTCTGATGGTGGCCAGAGTAAAACCCTGCAAAATTCCAAATTCCTGATAGTACAAAAAGGCCCTCAGATCGCACGATCTGAACTTCATCCTATACCAGGTGCTTTTGTCATACCAATGAACAGAAAACAAGAATCATAACAAATTCAACAAGCCACAAACACATGGACCCAAAGAAGCTATACTCCAAACAGGACTGCAGGGAGTTCCCCAGCCAAGCAACTGAGGGGAAAATCCCTGCATGCAAATAAACTGAAAAGAACCACAGCAAATGACAAACCCAGATAAGAGCAAAAGAACCAAACAATAAATAAAGAGCAAGCACTTATCTGGGGTAGATGTAGTGTGGAGCAGAATGAAGCAGGCTGGTGATACAAAGAACAACTGGCATCCGGCATAGCCAGCTTTCAGACCAGGATTTAAATAAGCAGAGAGTTTGCAAAGGAAACTCCCATTGCACAACACACCTGGTCCAAGTTCAAACCATTTCTGGCCACCAGAGGGAGCCTCCCAGCAGCCAAAACATAACTAACATTCACAACACTCTGGTCTGGAACCCGGTCTGCCGCAGGGACTTCTTTTCTTATAAATCCCTGGCCTCCACTCTTTCTTTTTCTGGGGAAGGCTGCACAGGGGGGTGCCTTACACTCACGCAGCGCTGTCCTCTGCGGGCTAGTCTCCTCCTCACCATTGCCTGCGGGCTCCCAGGTCACACACATGCTGGGCATAAAGGTGTTTGGTTCTTCCTCTTCAGCAGGGGGTGTCGTTACCTCTTCTCATCGTCGGGGGGGCAACAGCGCGACCTCGGGGCCTCCCTTTTTCGCAAAGGGTGCTGCATCCTCCTGCATTCATTTGGGGATCGTCACTTAAGCCTTCATGCTTCTCCTCCTCCCCCTTAGTGGTGCTGAGTACTCCACCGGCTGTTCTGGCATCAGCTTTGGGGATGGGCTTTCATCAGAGAGCCAGGGTGGTGGACTCTTCTCTGCCACAAAGGGTGCCGGGACTGCTCCGGGTCCGTATGGCAGCCTAGGGACCAGATACTTGTCCACCAGGTGCGCCGGGAACCGAGCCTGTAAATCTTGTTTTAGTTGCACCATCTCTTCGGCCACTTCTGGCGGGAAGGTAGAAGAGGTATCCTCAGTCAGCGACTGGGGAGCTACGGCTGCTTTTGGTCTGGGATTAGAAGTAGAAGGTGTTGCGGCCTGGTCTGGCCTGGCCGGACACGGCATTGCTGCGGCCTGGTCTGGTCTGGCCGGACGGGACGTTGTTGTGGCCTGGTCTGGTCTGGCAGGACGGGAAGTTGCTGCACCGGACATCACAGAAAGGGGCACAGAAGGAACCGCAGCAGGGATCGCCTCCAGTAACAGCGCCGGCGGGGTCAGCACACCCAATCGGGCAGGGGCAGCGTGGGACTCACCCAAGGGCAACAAAAAGGGGGTCTGGGTGGTCACTTCTCGGCACGGCACTTGTCACGCAGTCCACCTCTCGTAGGCCCGAACTGCCACAGCCGTCTCCTGTAGCTCCGAGCGCCACTCCATCACTTACTGGAGGATCCATGCTTGCATCTGGTCACAGAACTGTGCGAGCTCCCAGTCGCACCAGGCGGCAGTGCCTAGTTCTGGCTCACAGCTTGCAGACGCCATCCTCTCTCCGTCGCTGCTCACCAGGGTCTGGTCACGCTGCAGCCTAAGTTTCGTTTCCTGCACTCGACTAGAACATTCTTGGCATTCAGGATCAGATCTGCCTTCATCTTCTCCATGCACTCCGCCAGAGCACTTTAGGAGTTCTCCGATCGCCACACCTCTTCGTGGGCAGTTACCTCTTCTTGCGCGTGCTGCTGTTGTTTCTTGGCGCGCTTTCTGAGGTGGCAATATGGCGGTGTTTCAAATTTTTCAAGCGGACCGCCAAGGCGCACGGTCACCTGTCTGAACAGGTCTAGTCCTTATCCTATTCGTGACGCCAGATGTGAAGCCCCTCACCTGCAGCAATCGCCTCCAGGACCTCAGGGACTTCACGTGTTGGGAAATCTTCTGGCAACAGGTATGTCAGGTTAACTTTAATAGGAATCGTGATGCTACTCTCGGTAATTGCGGTCAGGGGATGACCGCCACTGCAGTTTAGAGAGCGTCTGGGGCTGATGGTAAATGCAGTCTGGTGTTATGGCCTCCCGAGAGCGAGGCTGGCCCCAGGGGCTCAGGTGTAAGTGTGTAGTACCACAGGTCGCAGAAGAACTCACACACAGGCAGCACTGTCTTTCAGGATTTTTACTCACTTTCTGATGGTAGAGTCAGGCAACCCGGGCAATGCTATGATGAACCAGGTGGACGTAGGGGTGACTGCTGACTCGCATTCCTAGCACTTCTTGTTTCAGACAACCCCTGACTTAGAGTACCGTGGGAATCGTCCAGGGAAGTCGCGGCTGCCTTCCTCCCCTTTCTGACTCGTTTGCTGACAGCGTGGACCAAGGATAAGATGGCTCCAGGCTCGAGCATCCTTATGGGCCCCCTCCTTGCTGTTGATGCTTGGGCTCTGTGATGGTTGGTGTGGGACTTATTGTCCACCCCACCGGCAGGTTTAGTAGGCAGTTAAACCTGAGCCTACTTTGGGAACCTGTTTCCCCTTCGTGCCTAGCCCTCCAGAACAGTGATTCTAGAGCAATGTCTCCTGGGAAATATGCAAAACAAGGAAGCCACGGAGACACGATGTGATGACATGTTTCTCAACGCTGGCAGGTAACTAGCCAGGTCTTTCACAAGGAAGAAAAACCACGGGAAGGGCAGTCTCCAGTCAAGGAAACCACCTATGCCAAAACATGGTATCCATCCACAGACAGCTGTTTCGGGGTATTTGCCCCTCATCAGTGTGGAGTAGGAAACTGGCTAGTGGGAGCAATGCCTAGTAGAAGACTATATAGGTATGGATGGTTGACCTTAGGGAAATCAACATCTAGCACCACAGAGCACCATCACATGTTTTCTCAACGCATTGATTCTAGAGCAATGCCCCCTGGAAAATATGCAAAACAAGGAAGCTGCGGAGACACCATCACATGTTTCTTAACGCTGGCAGGTAACTAGCCAGGTCTTTCACCGGGAAGGAAAAACCACGGGAAGGGCAGTCTCCAGTCAAGGAAACCACCTATGCCAAAACATTGTATCCATCCACAGACAGCTGTATCGGGGTATTTGCCCTCATCAGTGTGGAGTAGGAAACTGGCTAGTAGGAGAAATGCCTAGTAGAAGACTATATAGGTAAGGAGGAAAAACCACGGGAACCGGTGAAAGACCTGGCTAGTTACCTGCAAGCATTGAGAAACATGTGATGGTGTCTCCGCGGCTTCCTTGTTTGGCATATTTCCCAGGGGGCATTGCTCTAGAACATGTAGACACGTAGCCCATAAACAGGGCTCACGGAGGGCAAAACGCACCTCTGACACGTCCGTGAAAAACGTGTGTGGTTTCTCACGGACATGTGAGAGAGGCCTAAATTAAAGTGTAAAGCAGGTAAAGACTGACATTTTGTTTTTATAATCACACACAGCTCTGCAATGAGATCAGAATTAACACAGAGCTAACACAGTACAGCAAAACTAAAACAGTACAGCAGAGTTAACAGTCAAGCAGAACTAACACAGTACAGCAGAGCTAACAGTACAGCAGAACTAACACAGTAAAGCAGAGCTAACAGTACAGCAGAACTAACACAGTACAGCAGAGCTAACACAGTACAGAAAAACTAAAACAGTACAACCGAGTTAACAGTAAAGTAGAACTAACACAGTACAGCAGAGATAACAGTACAGCAGAACTAACACAGTACAACACACCTAACAGTACAGCAGAACTAACACAGTACAGCAGAGCTAACACAGTACAGCAAAACTAACACAGTACAGCAGAGCTAACAGTAAAGCAAAATTAATACAGTACAGAACTAACACAGTACAGCAGAACTAACACAGTACAGCAGACCTAACAGTACAGCAGACCTAACAGTACAGCAGAACTAACACAGTACAGTAGAACTAACACAGTACAGCAGACCCAAAAGTACATCAGAACTAACACAGTACAGCAGAGCTAACAGTAGATCAGAACTAGCACAGTACAGCAGAGCTAACAGTACAGCAGAACTAACACGGTACAACAGAGCTAACAGCACAGCAGAACTAACACAGTACAGCAGCGCTAACAATACAGCAGAACTAACACAGTACAGCAGATCTAACACAGTACAACAGAATTAAAACAGTACAGCAGACCTAACAGTACAGCCGAACTAACACAGTACAGAAGACCTAACAGTACAGCCGAACTAACACAGTACAGAAGACCTAACAGTACAGCCGAACTAACACAGTACAGCAGAGCTAACACAGAGAGTAAAACTAATACAGTACAGCAGAGCAAACTGTACAGCAGAACTAACACAGGACAGCAGGCCTAACAGTATAGCAGTACTAACACAGTTCAACAGACCTAACAGTTCAGCAGAACTAACGCAATACAGAGCTAACGCAGTACAGCAGAGGTATTCAACTGAACTTGTAACAAACATTTGTAGCAGCATTTGTTGAACTTTGTCTTATACTAGAGATCAGCGGACCCGAACAGTAAAGTTTGGTGTTTATATCAAACACAGATGTTAAAAAAAAAATCTATGTTCGAGTTCTGAGTTCTGATGTTTTACCCATGCTGACTACTCGAATGAGTATCGCTGTGCTCAAGTATGCTTGGTGCAAAGTGAAAAACTCCTATCCTCTCTGCCTTGGAAGTGCTTTGTTTATGGTTGGCTGCATGTAGGTGGAGAGCTAAACTGCCAAATCAGTGACTTCCAATGGGATTTAGGTCAAGTCTGGGTCCAGAACTGAACTTTATCTAAAGCTGGCCTGAACCCGCCTACCCTGAACTTCAATCTGTCCACTCATCTCTACTCCTTAAAAACACAACAAACATATTTGAAGTAATTGCAGAAATGTTGTAATGCGACACACTTAAATTCTGTTATACTGAATGAGCTTTGCTATACTATGTTAGTTCTCATCTCAATTTCACTTTCTTCATTCCAAGGGTCTTAAAGTGTGGCTATCTAACAGTCAATATTTTGCTTGATGTTAACAGTACACCTGTCTTTCTACAAGCATTCCAGCATACAGCTTGACATGTTCACCAGCACGACCAAGGTACCCATTGTTTCATTTTCATCATCCAACTGCAATGATTGGTTGTCATGACCAGCAACGTCATCATTTACATTCTGGCTGCCTGTCTCATGACCTGACTGTACCAAGTCTATGTCCCCCTGGACAGCCAACTTTTGCTCCTCAGCCTTCTTCTCCTTTACACCCTGCAGCATGAAACATGGAAGTTAAGGGTCTTGAATAGACATCAAGATATGCTGAACAGATTCAATTTGCTGTTTCACTTGCATCTACTCTTTTATTCTACTGGATACATTTGAGGGGATGACATTGTTGATTTCACACGTGTCCCTGATGACAAATTTATCACCTCTTTGAAGGGCTAAAGTAGGTGACACACGTCCATCATCAGTTGTCAAAATCAGATCTCAAAGTGATACTCCAGTTTGCTGCATGATGTAAGATGACATTGCATTATGCTGCTTGATCAGACCCTCCAACAAATGGTGCATCAAATATCGATGGGATGGCGCCATCACAAATCAGGTTATTCTCTGTTAGACCATTTTGCAAAGCCAGTTAGGTGTGTTTCGCCACATAACAATTGAAATGAGCAGACTCTGTTCTGGCCACAGCTGCCACCTTCAAGTGCGTATATTTGCAAAAGAAATGTTGCAAAATTATATTAAAATGTAGGTTGTATATGAAGCGTGAGTTATTTTGCCTGACCATAAGGCAGCCAGACGGTCACATGCAGTGATGCTCATGACAATTGTAGTTGCAGTTCAGCAAACCAGTGGCAAGTTGCCGCTTGATGCACAGCAACAATTCATCCTCTGAATGACTTTTGTCCATCAGGTTTTCAAGCTGTAGAAAGCACTTGGCAGTGTTTTACCATACATGAACAAACAGAATAAGAGTGACAAGTGGATTCAATGATGTGCCTTTTGCCCGTTGAGGATGGGTCATGTCTGCTGAGCAGGATCTGAAAAAAGTGTAGAAGACAGATAAATACTGCCTGGAGTCCGGCCACCCTTTTGTGCAAGAAATAATGGTGGCTGGATAATTTCCAGTGAGGCTGAGTGCACGTCATAATTTCTCGAAAGTCAGCAGACTACACAAGAAGGTTCGTCAGCGACTGCACTGCCAGCAACCCGACAAGGTGAGAATTTTAATATATCCTTTATGGAACAAGACTCCAGTACAATCTATCATCAAAAACAATAATTCTTTATTAATTTATAATATTACTGCAAAGCATCAATTAAAACATAAAATTCATGGAGAAAGCACATGATGCAGAACAAGATTTGGCAGCATGCTCCTGCACTCGCAGCAATTATAAGTGTTTACACAAGTCTATTGAGCATGATCAATAAAGAGCATTTAAGTGTTCAACCTCTCTACTGAGGGCAAAAATAATAATATCACTAATAGAGAAAGTGCTTAGTGCAATGTAAATTAACCCCTTCACCCTCAAGCCTGTTTTTACCTTCGTGACCAGGTAATTTTTTCCAATTCTGACCAGGGTCACTTTATGATGTAATAACTCTAGAATGCTTCAACAGGTTTCAGTGATTCTGAGATTATTTTTTCGTGACACGTTATACTTCATGACATTGTTAAATTTAGGACGACATTTTTTTGCATTTATTTGTGAAAATATCAGAAATTTGGCGAAAATTTCCCAATTTTCAAACTTTTTTTATGCTCTTTAACCACACATAATAGTTACTAAATAACATTTGTCACATGTCTACGTTACATCAGCACCATTTTTTAAACATTATTTTGTTCTATTAAGAAGTTAGAAAGATTCAAAGATTATCAGCAATTTCTCATTCTTCCAACATAATTTACAAAACCATTTTTTTAGGGACCACATCACACTTGAAGTTACTTTGAGAGACCTAGGTGACAGAAAATACCAAAAGTGACAACATTCTAAAAACTGCACCCTGCAAAGTGCTCAAAATAACACTCAAGAAGTTTTAAACCCTTTACAGGAACTAAAGAAATGTGAAAGGAAAAAATGAACATTTTACTTTTTCCCACAAAAATTTTAATTTAGCTCTAAATTTTGCATTTTCACAAGGGTAATGAGAAAACGCGCCATACAATTTTCTTTTGTGCAATTTCTCCTGAGTACGCCAATCCCATATGTATTGGAAATCTATTGTTTGGCAATACAACAAGGCTAAGAAGGGAAGGAGCGACATTTGAATTATAGAGTGCAAAACTGTCTAGAATAGATAGCGAACGCCTTGTGTTGTTTGGACAGCCCCTGATATCCCTAAACAGTGGAGCTCCTCCATAAGTGACCCCATTTTGGACACTAGACCCTTCAAGGAATTTATTTAGATGTTTGGGGAGCATCTTGAAGCCCCAGGTGCTTCACAGAATTTTATAATGATGAGCCGTGAAAATAAAAAATATATATTTTTACCACAAAATTGTTGCTGCAAACCCAATTTTTTTATTTTCACAAGGGTAATAGGAGAAAATGCACCATACAATTTTGTGTGCAATTTCTCCTGACTACTCTGATACCTCATATGTGGTGGAAATCAACTGTTTGGGTGCACATTACACACAATGTCTGATTAATTTTCTTAGAACAATGAAGCTATAGAAAAACTGAGTAATAACATATTAATTTTTATTCGAATATTATTTAAAATTATTATAAATATACAATTTCAATGAGAATTCCACATAAATACAAGAATCAAAAAGCAAACTAAAAGATCATTTTTAGAGTAGAAAATTATATATTTTATAGTAAAATACAAAATATATATAAATATAAAAATATATCATATATATATATATATATATATATATATATATATATATATATGTATATATATATATATATATATATATATATATATATAACAGTGATCTATACATACTGGTGCTATAGCACATAATTATTCAAGGGCAGAATTCATAATAATGACATGGGGTGATTACAAAAAATAAATAAATAATTATATACAATATCAAAAATTATTTGCAAAATGCATTATCTTAATTATGTATATAAATCTTTAAACACACCAAAGATACATAGAATTAAACCATGCAATCAATAGCATATTAAAACATGTGTTAGTATATAACACCCAAGTAAAAAGAGCGCTATATTGCAGCCTTGAATGCTGATAGAAAGTGCCAAGTGCAGTACTCTGATCACTGATTATCACAAGCCTGTTAGTTTTGCAAATGTGCTAGGTATATGTTACTCCCTATTTCAAGTGATGGACACCAGCCGTATTCACTAAATAATTATAGGAGACATAAGAAACATAACATCCTACACAATACTTACAATGACTCACTCCACGTCCCGTCACCCCAACAGATGTGTCGCCTTTTCTTCTTCGGGGAGCATGTGACAATTCTTTGTATATTTTGATATTGTATATAATTATTTATTTATTTTTTCTAATCACCCCATGTCATTATTATGAATTCTGCCGTTGAATAATTATGTGCTCTAGCACCAGTATGTACAGATCACTGTTATATATATATATATATATATATATATATAGATATATATATAGGATATATTTTTATATATATTTTGTATTTTACTATAAAATCCTAATTTTTTACTCTAAAAATAATCTTTTACTTTGCTTTTTGACTCACATCCATATATCTGTTGTATTTATGTGGAATTCTCATTGAAATTTAATATTTGTAATAATTTTAAATAATATTTGAATAAAAATTAAATATTTTATTAATCAGTTTTTCTATAGCTTCATTGTTCTGAGAAAATTAATCAGACATTGCGTGTAATCTTATAGTATGAGGCTTTTCCACTTAGTGGGGAAATAGCACTAATACGGGCATTCTTTGATGAAATTAACTGTTTGGGTGCACAGCAGGGCTCAGAAGAAGTGCCATTTGACTTTTTGATCAGAAGATTAGCTGGAATCAATAGCGAACGCCATGTCGCATTTGGAGAGCCACTGTTGTGCCTAAATAGTAGAGCTCCAACACAAGTGACCCCATTTTGGAGACTAGAACCCTCAAGTAATTTATTTAGATGTTTGGTGAGCATCTTGAACCCCAGGTGCTTCACAGAATTGTATAACATTGCGGCATGAAAATAATAAAAGTAAATGTTACTGTAAAAAGTTAGCTTTGACCCCAAATCTTTTATTTTCACAAGGGTAACAGGAGAAAATGCACCAAACAATTTGTTGTGCAATTTCTCCTGAGCACACTGATACCTCATATGTGGTGGAAATCTACTGTTTGGGTGCATGGCAGGGCTCGGAAGGAAAGAAGTGCCATTTGACTGCAAGATTGTCTGTAATAAATGCGTTTGAAGAGCCCCTGATGTACTTAAATAGTAGAACTCACCTACAAGTGACCCCATTTTAAAAACTAAACCCCTCAAGGAATTTATTTATATGTTTGTTGAGCACCTTGAACTCCCAGGTGCATCATGGGATTTTATAACATTGAGCCATGAGAATTAAAAAATAAATGTTTAACCAAAACAATTTTCCTTTAACCACCAATTTTTCAAATTCTCTAGGGTAACAGGAGATAATTTACCATGCAATTTGTTGTGCAATTTCTCCAGAGTATGCTAATACCCAATATGTGGTTGAAAATTACTTTTGAGGTAAGTACACAGTGAAGAAGGAAAAGAGCGACATATTTGAGGTCAGATTTAATTGGAATGGTTTGGTGGTGCCATGTCACATTGACAGAGCCCCTAAGATGCTATAACAGCAAAAATCCCCTACAAGTGACTCCATCATTCAAACTGCACCCCTCAATGAATTCATCTAGGAGTGCAGTGAGCATATTGGCACCAGAGGTTTGTCACAAAACTTTATATTATTTGGTGTTGAAGAAAAAATAATTACATTATTATCAATAAAATGTTGTTTTAACCCCATATTTCTAATGTTCACAAGGGAAATATGTAAAAATGCCCCATAATATGTTACACATATTTTCCTGAATGTGGCAAAACCGCACATGTGACTGCACATTACTGCTTGGTCGCAACGCAGGGCTCGGGAGGTAACAAGCACCATTTGATTTTTCGAGCACAGTTTTTTTTAGAATAGTTTGCGGACTCCATTTGCAAAGCTCCTAAGTGCCAGAACAGCAGAAATCCCTCAAATGACCAAATTTTGGAAATTACATTCCTCTGGGAATTCATCTATTAGTCTAGTGACAATTTAGTCTCTGAAAAACGCCCATGGAGTCAATTGCAATGAATTTTGCAGAATTAAAATTAGTAAATAAGCCCTTGTCATGCCCAGTATATTGTAATGCCCAGTACATTGTAATGCCCATACATTGTGCCTGGCTTGTGTTTAAATTAAATTAAGCAGGCTTCCTCACTACAACAATGCCAAACATGTGGACATCAACAATGGTTTAGGCACATTGTGGGGCTCAGAAGGGAGGGGAGCAGCTGGATTTGAGAGTGCAGATACTGCTGGATTTCTTTTTTGAGGGTGGAGCCATACTATTTTTCCAGAGCCTTTATGCTTACAGTAACGTGGAAGCCCATATATTTCCATTAACAGATGCTGGACCTGAGTAAAAACTTTTTGGGTCAGTTCCATTTATCCTGTGCTCTATGCTGAGTACTTACATAAGAGTTTCCAGCTGCATCTTCGAAATTCGTGACTCAGGCGAAACGTCCGACAGATCCATTTAAGAATAACAAGGCAGCAGAGTTACTCCGGACTTCAATTTGCTTCTGTTCAGCTGTGTATATCTTGGTGAACAAAAGTGTTGATGACCACACTTTTATGTATGCCTAAAAATACTCAAAAAGACAGAAAAGCCCTCATAACCGACCACCTGATTGTGCTATAGTAAACCAGATAGCAAGGGTGGCCAGATTGGCTCATGCCCCATGTGGCTAATGCAACGGAGGTCCCCGCATGTCTAATTCGTTGACAACAGTACAATTAGGCGGACGGTTATGAGGGCTTTTCTGTCTTTTTGAGTCCTTCTACACCTGGTGAACTGCAAAGGAGGGGGAAATGCGTCGGGACAGTGTTGAATATTACTAGAAGAAAGTCTTAGCATAATAGAAATTCCTAATGGACCCCACGGACCTACCAAATATTGCTAGGTATCCCCTATCTAGGGCCATTTTTTCTACCTATTATGGTCTTTATCAATTACCCTTGTTTGTGTCCTCTTATGGGGATAGATTTTACTGTGTAAATACATATGAAATATAAGCGTGTGGACTTATTGAGGGTATTATCTAACAAATGTGTTACATGGTTTGCTTGTTTACAAGCACTTGAATGAGGTTTTTGGTGGAGGGTACAATACCTAGTGGTAGGTTAAGGGCTTAATAGGGATAGCCACCAAGGAACGGGGGTGCCACACAAATTAGGGTGGTTCAACCGCAGTTGTTAGGCAGCAGAAAGTGTAGGGCTAGGCCCATGCTCTCACTGCTGTGATTGGATTGCCTATTCCCTAATCCTCACAGGTCACCACTGATCTCTACCCTTACCGTAGCTGTTCCACTAAGTTACCGTTGTATAGATCTCACACAGCAACTTTTTGTTTGGATTTCTTTGCTCGGAATTTTAGCATAATAATAAAGTTTATTTTATTTTTTTCAATTTTTTTCTTTGGTTTGCATATTTACAGCTCTAATATACCTATTGGGATATTGTTTTTTTGACGTACCCCTTCCCTTTGCAACAGATGTTTTGGAACCCTATGCCCACACCTTTCAGTCACCTGACACAAAAGTTAAATTCTATATTTAAAATTAATTTTTGATCCCCGTGCATCCAATAGTATTCTAAATGAAGTCCTAAATATGCACACCCACTAAAAACTAACAGAATAGTGTAAAATGTAGCTTGTACTAATGAAATAATATAAAAATGTGGCAAATACAGGGATGCCAGTCACTGTAAGAACAATGAGACAGCACTAATCCCACCTAAATAATACAATTATCGAAATGCTGGGGTTAAATAAACATACAGCAAGTTAGGTTAGGACACACTTGGAACCCTAACGTGCTGAGTCACGGGTGTCTTGGCATTACAAGCACCGGACAGCTAGCCCTGCCTACCACTTCCAATCTAAAGGCTGATGCTGCAATGAGGCTCTAAAATGGAGGTGTGCTCTGTCTGAGCATAGGTGAAGACTGCGCACCTCCATGTTGTCTCCAGCCCCTTTAATAACCCAAACCCAGGGAGGACCACAATGGCACCTCCAGGGGCCAATAGCGGACTGCCACGTCATCAGTGACATCACCAGCGGCCTATCCGGCACCGCCACGTCACTGATGATCTCATGGCAGCCACACCCCAAACACCTCACCAGTTATCTTCTGAGAACAAATGGTGGAGTGCCAGGTCATAGGGGCGGGCCTCCACGAGCCAGTCCAGAGTGGCCACATCATCAGGACACCTGATGCTCTCTGGCCTATCAGGGCCTGCCACCTCACGGACATGCCCAGTTAAGTCCTTCCCGGACTAAGCCCCCAATGTACTAAGTGACTGAGAATGCTCAGTAGCCTGAACAACGGACTTAAGCTCCGAAATTAGACTATGACCCTGCTCAGTAGGCACAACACAGGACTTAGACACGGCACGATGTCCAAGTACCTGTGCGAAAAGGCTTTTCGTACTGTGTGTGAGAATGCTCAGTAGCCTGAACTAAGAACTTAGTCTCAGCAATGGCACGATCAGGCTGAGCATGCTTACTAGGCGAAAAACTGGACTTAGGCTCTGGCTGGGGTAAATCGGCGCACGCATGCGCACTAGCCGCCTCTCCACAATTAGACATGGAGGAGGAAACAGCCAGCTGGACAATCCGATGCCACATGTCCTCATTTTATATGCAGAAGAACATGTGACTTAGGCAGCCAATGAAACAAGACCTTGTGTCATAACCTTGTGGATGTTTGTTGTGCCGTGATTGGCTGCCGGAATATCATCAAATTAAGTTAAGAAAAAAAAAAGTCCCTACCCCTCCACTCAAACACATGCCCCCATTGATGATACAGCCCCACAATCTGATCCAAAAGCATATCGTGTTATTAGAAAAGCATTTTTGGAAAATGCGATCAATTATCGAACAAACACAAACATTGGCAAGTTTTGGGAAAAGTACTCATGTTATCGAGGTCAAGCCAAACAGGATACGGCTTGTACCAAATTTGAAATAGGCATACCTTTATCCTTCGTCAGGCTGCATAATTTTACAACGTTAACAGGCTGCAGAGGTACAATTGTACCTTCATATATACCTCCACTGTGGGAAGACTTTCTCCTTTACTTGGTTTCAGAAACTAAAGTTCATTCAGCTACAAATGTTATGCTGATATCTATTGGCCAGTGTTGTTACTGCTCACTTATGTTGCTGTCAATTAAGTTGATTCAAACTGGGAGTGGCTTCTACTTCTCGTCCTGCCTCCCTCCTCTCAGTAGCTATTTTGCCGTTCATCTGATTGCTGTGAGCACACACATTTCTAGGCTTGTGAAGTCTTCAATTTCTTGGATACGAAGGTAGGAAAGTCTCACAGCATCTAACAGCCGGTTATACCTTCATTCGCCTTATGTGGGGACAGAACAGTCAGAAATTGTCTTTGAGCCTGGACTTGGCTTACATATATTTTGTATGAAACTTATCACTATAGGTATGATTTTTATACGAAAAATGGATAATAATTAGTATCTACATATTGTTTTACGATGTTTTACTTATATTCAGCACAAAATAAAGATGGTGGATCTGTTACAATTTTCCTATTGATCGAAAAAACAGTCGAAGATGGAATGAAAATTCTGAAACCGTATACGGTTTACATAATATATAAATGACATTTATAAATAATTATCACTAGAAATAATTTACTTTTTTATCTGCACTTTAGAATCGAGTTTAATTCTACTTGCCACGTGTTACTGAACTAAATTACGAAGCCAAAATTCATCTACCAAGTCATCATGAGTGATAGTGATGCTGGATCTAGTTTCCGCCTTAATCCAAGAAAACGTGTTTGCAGGTTAGTATCATTTTGTGAAAAGCCAATAATGTAGTATTGTGTAGTATTTCGGAAAATTATTTATTTTTCATTTTTTCATATTTACAGATTTACGTCTGACGAAATAATGCGAATGCAAAAGAATCTGATTCTGAGCATGAGGAAGAACCATATGTTGCATCTGATGATGAAAACTATGTACCACAAGTGGATGTTACTGAAGAAGATTCAGACATTGAACAAAAAATGGTCATAGAGCAGTAAAAAGAATACGACTCAGACGAAAGTTTTGAGGATGAGTCTGTGCCTCAAAGTGCAGGCGACATTTGGACTGCTAAGGATAAAACTCAATGGTGTAGTGATCCACTGCCAAATGCACAAACAAAATCTCGTAATGTCCTACAACAAAGAGGTGGCCCTGCAGCAATCAGAAACCTGAATACAGCAAAAGAGCTATTCAAGTCAATCATGACTCCCGAGATGTGTGAAATCATATTACGAGAAACGAATCGAAAGGCCAAGAGAGTTTGTGATGCTTACAACAACGAACTGGTATAACGTTTTCCTGATTCTTCTGAACGGCCACGACAAAAAACATTCAACAATTTACTGAAACTGATCTCCATGCATTTTTGGGCATACTGATTGCTGCTGGTATGCACAGAGACAACAAAGAGAATCTGGAGGAAATGTGGAATGTTGCTGCTCTGCCTCTTATACGTGCAGCCATGTCTCGTGACCGCTTCAAGATGATACTCAGATTTATCAGATTTGACAACAAAAATACACGTGCAGAACGTGTGCAAACAGATAAAGCTGCACCAATACGGGACATCTGGACAATGCTGAACAGAAATCTGAAGAGAGCCTACAGGCCATATAATTGTATCACCGTCGACGAGCAATTATTTCCATTTAGAGGCAATACTAAATTTACCCAGCATATACCTTCAAAACCAGCTAAATATGGCATAAAGATTTTCTGGGCTTGTGACTCGTCAAACGCCTACCCATTACAAGGTCAGCTCTACACTGGGAAACCAACTGATGGTCCTCGACAAGTAAACATTGGTGAACGAACAGTATTGGACCTAGTGAGCTCGTATAAAGGCTCTGGAAGAAATGTCACCACCGATAACTTCTTTACAACCATGGAACTAGCTAAGGTATTGAACTCCTGGAACATGACACTAGTTAGTACAGTGAGAAAAAACAAAAGGTTCCTACCTAGCAACATGCAGCCTGCCAAAGAAAGTCCTGTAAACCCGACAAATTTTGCCTACAATCATGATGCAACAGTCTGTTCATATGTACCAAAGAAGAACAAATCAGTCGTGCTTCTATCATCTATGCACATGACGGGAGAAATTGAAGAGACACTAGCAGCCAAGCCAGAGATAATAAAATACTACAACAAAACAAAAGGCGGAGTTGATGTTATGGATAAAATGTTGGGAGAGTACACTGTGAAACGAAGAACATTACGTTGGCCTCTGGCATTTTTCTACAATATAATTGATGTCACTGGGTTAGCATCCTACATCATCTACAGAGAACACAATTCAAGCTTCAGGACAAAGGATCAACGAAGAAAGTTCCTGAAAGATCTCGCAAATCAGCTGTGTATGCCTGCAATTGAAGATCGTAGTACAAACCGAATGATGATGAGAAACCATTTTCTTCGAGGTGCAGTAGAAATGGTGCATTCTGGTAGCATCGCAAGCAGCAGCTGGCCCTCAAATACCTCATGGTAGTCGTGGACCCTCCCTGTTGTTGGTAGTTGCTATGTGTGCCAAGACCTGAGGAGAAAACAACATAAGACTAGAAAGTCTTGTGTGGTTTGTGGGAAACCCATTTGCGATGAACACTCGGTAGCAAAGACAACATGGATTACTTGCGAAGAAAATCTATAAAAAAAGTTTCTTAAATTTTCTTTTATAATGTAAATGAACAGTTGTTTTACTTGTTTATAATAATAAAATAGCATTATCATTAAAAAAAATATTCTTTTTCCTTGCATTATCTTTATTCAAAATATATGAGGGTACATTTGTACCTATGCAGCTTGTTATGGATGCAAAAATATTTCCACCCCTTATCTCGGAAGGGGGTGGAGATATTTTATTGAAATTTGGCCAATATATTCTTGACCAAAACTGCAGAGATGTCACGAAATTTCAGCCCTCTACGGCTTTTCGAAAAAAAGTTATTGCAATTTTAAAACGGAATAGTTACAATTGTACCTACTCAGCCGGACGAAGGTTAATGAACAGGTTAGCTCATCTCTACTGATAGAGATGGCAACATCTGAGTTAATTAGAGACATACCTGTGGATGTATTTTAATGCACACCTGAAACACTCTCCTTTGTGTAGGATCATGGGAAAGTCAAAAGAAATCAGCCAAGATCTCAGGAAGAGAATTATGGACATGCACAAGTCTGTTTCATTCTTGGGTGCAATTTCCGGATACCTGAAGGTGCCTTGTTCATCTGCACAGACAATTATATGCAAGTACAAATGTGACGCCCCTGGACTATTGGGTCGTCACGGGGTATTGCACAATCTGCCCTCCAGTGCAATATCCGCCTCCTCCTTGGTTGTGGGTCCCCAACTACATGGTGTTGCCTACATCAGCTGATTAAAGTCCTAAGGTACACTCTGCACCACACCCACCACACACCAGTGGACGGCCTGAGTGGAATAGGGCCACCCACTTGGGTGGTTAGTAAGGGGAAATCAGAAGTTTTAGTCAGTAGAGAGTAGAGAGTTGAGTGTGGGAAGTGAAGGAGAGAGGAGGTCAGGAGCCGGGCTCCTTGTAGACACCTAGGTAGCAGACGGTGGTCTGGACCTGGTAGGAGCTAGACCCCCGGTCGCAGGGGATCATGTCAAGGGGCACTGAACTGTCGAGGAGGACAGCCGGCAGCCTTGTACCATCACCAGGCTGGGACCAGGGCATGATGGGGTACGTGGACCCTAGGTCAGGGAGTAGCTTCAGGCAACCTGACAATTTACCCGACGAGAACGGAGCCTTTAATATCCGCTCTCCACCCGCTCCAAAATCGAGGTATTAGCGCAACGAGGGGGATAGGACTTTCCACAAAAATGGTCCAGATAATCCCAAGCGTGAACTCTGAGAGCAAGCTCCCACAGTTAGCCACACTGGGGAGCGAGAACCGACTAGTTCCATACTACCAGGACAAACAGAGAAGTGAACTTAGTGCCAGGAGGAAGGTCACGGATCACCAGGCAACACAATTGGGGACGGGACCCAAACTAGCTCCCCTCAGCAGCAGCGGTATCCAGAACTTTGGTTTATCCGGTTGACGGTGTCAGTTTACTGGACTGAGGGAGTATGAAAGTGACCCCCTTCGCACCCAACGGCACTCCCCAGACACCATCACCGAGTCCCGAGGCATTCCCCCTACCCGTGGTGGGTTCTAACACCTGGCTGCCCCACTCCATTGCCTCCGGGTACTCCCAACTGCAGCGGTGGTACTCCACATTATCACACACCACGGGTGGCGTCACAAACTCTAAACATAATCCCCTGTAAATACCCCCTTCATTTTGAGTGGCCACACGACCCCTGGGTCCGGAGACCCCTCGAGCCACCGCGGGTCCGGATCCGAGCAGCCCGGCTGCTGACACGGGGGCGGCACACAAACAGGATGGAATGACCAGCCATCATACCGCTCAGAAAGGAGACAGGTTCTGTGTACCAAGATGAAAGTGCTTTGGTGAGACATGTGCATATCAACTAAAGAACAAAAGCAAAAGATCTTGTGAAGATGCTGGTAAGATTGTGTGATTATCCACAGTGAAACGAGTACTGTATCAACATTGGCTGAAAGCCCACTCTGCCAGGAAGAAGCCATTACTCTAAAAGAAACATAAAAAAGCCACATTAATGTTTGCCAATGCACACAGGAACAAAGACCTTACTTTTTGGTGACATGTTTTGTGGTCTGACGAAACTAATATTGAACTGTTTGGCCAAAGTGACCATCGTTACATTTAAAGGAAAAAGGGAGAAGCTTTGAAACCTGAGAACACCATCCTAACTGTGAAACACGGGGCTGGCAGCATCATGTTGTTGGGTTGTTTTGCTGCAGGAGGGACTTCACAAAATAGATGTCATCATGAGGAAAGAAGATTACGTGGCAATACTGAAGACATCTCAGGACATCAGCCAGGAACTTAAAGCTTGGGCATAAATAGGTCTTCCAAATGGACAATGACCAGAAGCATACTGCCAAACTGGTTACAAAGTGGCTTAAGGATAAGAAAGGCAATGTTTTTGAGTGACCATCAGAAAGCCCTGATCTTAATCCTATTGAAAATGTATGGGCACAGCTGAAAAAGCAGGTGCGAGCACAGCGACCTAGAAATGTGGCTCAGTTACAGTTTTGTTAGGAGGAATGGTCCCAAATTCCTACCAACTATTGTGAGAAGCTTGTGGAAGGAGATCAAAAATGGAAAATGTTTGACCCAAGTCATACAGTTTACAGCAATGGTACCAAATACTAATGAAATATATGTAAACTTTTGAATTTGCAGAAAGTAATAAAAATGCCTTTAAACATTCTCTCTCTCTCTCTCTCTCTCATTTTTCTGGCATTTGGAAAATATAAATCATTTTGATTTCTAATTGACCTAAATCGGGAAAGGTTTATTCTGATTTCACGTCAGATAGTGAGAAAAACCTGCAGATGTGTCTTTATAGAGAGTGTATGTAACTTCTGGTTTCAGCTGTATAACGATAACACAGAAATACATATGCCAAATGGCTAAACAATGTATAAACAACAAGTGCTAAGTCAGCCTGTTGTCCAGTCTTATAAATGCAGCTGACTAAAGCAGGTGTGAGACTCAAGCATCTCATGGCTGCAAACCAACTAATCCTCTGTACTAGCGATGCTATCATTGAGGGGAACAAAATGGTGGATGTCGTCTGTACCTCAGTCTATGTGGAAAATGCGCTCTTTCGTCCCACAATGCACCACTATAGAGAAATTAGATGGAAAGCATAGGACAAAAACCTAATGCTGCTAAGCAAATTCAGCCACAAGATGGAGCCTGTGTACCTAGAACAAAAGCTCTATAATAAAAACATCAAACTTAATGCTGAAGGCATGATATTCCCCATTAGACATCAATGCAATACACCATTCCAGTCTTCAAAGGGTAGGGGTAAAATCAGTTTGGATATTAGACTGAGGAATGTCATGAGTTTGTCTCTTGTGGTCATCCCTACTTCTAATTTACGGACGTTACCATATTTGCTGGACAACATGGTGGTGGCCACTGATTTCTATGAATTTGACAGTCTTACACAAGGACAAGGTCTGCAATGTTCGGATGCGGCCTAGTAGATTGCCACTTCATCCGTGTTTGAAGTTTAGATAGGTATTTTGTGCCACCTGTCCCAAAATGTATTTGCAAGACTTTATACCTGCATGCATGGATGTTTGACATCAGATTCTACTGGGGGAGCTAAGGGTCTTTGTGTTTATTATAGCTACAGCTTTAGCCATGAAGGTTGTTAGGCTTTCCAGAGTGAGCATTGCTGTGCCTGCTTTTAGAAGTGTAAGGCTCCTTTCACATTGCGTTTTTCTCTACGTCCACAGGTCCCGTCGGAGGATCTGTCCGACCCCGCCCCTTCCCCACTCTGCAAAGCGTGTTCCAGACGCATGCGCCCGACAGGGCCATTCACTGTTATGGAGCGCACTGCATCAGCGTGTGCTCTGTTTTGTGCCATTTTTGCACATATACGTTTCTGCAGACGGACACCTGAACGTAGTCCACTACGTTCGGGTGACCGTCTGCAGAAACGTATATGTGCAAAACTTTTTTTTTTTATTACTGTTCCTTTTGTTGTACAATGCTCTTGCCATACGATTTCGATGGTATTATACATTGTTGCATATTATTAATATGTTGTTTCTCTATATAGATGCTTACACTATAAGCGTTCTACTATGATGACAATAGAATATGTTCTAGTATGAATCCATAATTATTCTCCTAGGTAAAGGAAAATTAATATTCAGTTTTCTGTAATTTTTATGTAATGATTGTATCAATATGATGATTTTTGTAATAATATGTTTTTTCTATTATATAGAGTCATATAAAAAACTATAAAAAAGTGAAGAAGGCAAACAGCCGAAACGTTTTTGTTAATTCTTCATGTGAAAAAATATCTTTTCATCAATAAAAGAGTTGTCATTTCATTGTTTGAGTGCCGGAGTTTACTTTTCTAATATACTATACAATTTACTCCTGAGCACCTAAATATACAGTGAGCATAGCTATACTATTGCTTATACTATCTGGGGCAACACCTCCCCTACCTGTGGTGGGGATACCATCCTGCTGCCTCGCTCCATCAGCCCTGGACACCCCATACCAAGGCAGCGGCCACCAACAATCACCGCAAACCACGGGTGGCGTCATTGACAAACTCTCCCCTGTAAATAACCCCTTCTTTTCACTTAAAGGCGAAGGATGGCTGCGCGAGCCCGGGTCCGGCTGCCACTCAAGCCACAGCAACTGCCCAGATCCGAGCACCTTGAGCAGCCCCCCTGCCGTGGTCTGTCCTCCGCCCGCAAAATAACAGTGTGTCCCTCCCCCACTTGTGCTCATGGTGTAATAGTCTGTCCCTCCTTGACTGTCCTGTATGTACTACTTCTGGTGGGAGATTGTTTGTTCTTCTCAGCATGGGACTCATCCAATCCACAACTTGGTGGACAGAAGAGAGCCAGGACATCTAGAATCCTTTCGTGTATCAAATGTCCAGGGGGAGGCGGGCCCTTCTTCCCACCTAAGGGGCTGATCCCAGGAGAAGAGAACAATGAGACCCATGTTAGTCAGTTAGTTGGATCTCGGCTGGAGAAGGACTAGGATCTACAGCTGGGGCTAGATCCAAGTGCCTGTGTATGGACTGTTACAGATTGGAGGTCAGTGGCCATGTGGGATTGTGTTTTGTTGTCCACCCTGTTGGACTCAAGGAACTCATGTGGACCATTGCCATATTTTCCCTGGCATCAGAATACCGGGAGGTGACCCCGAATCTGTTGTTTTTTTGTGGACTCCTTGCAGATTTTAAGGATTTATATTCATGTTTGGTGCTTTATCTTTGTGGTTCCAATAAAGCCCTTTGGATTGTTCCTTTGCCTGGTGTCCCTTACTGCTCTGTCGCATACCCCGTCACAAACTGGTTGGCAGCGGAAGGATCAGAGCAGAAGGAATGGAGGACAATGGCCCATTAACATCTGGAACAAGTACCTTAGAGTACAAGAACTGGACTTTGTCAATCCTCAAAACAAAGGCCCGTGAATTAGGAGTCGGCTACAAAGGACTCTCCAAGGAGCAACTAATTTAGGCTTTGGAAGGAGCTTGCCTGCAAGATGGCACTGAGGAAGTATTTACACAGCAAGGACAGGAAAGAAAGGAGATAAGTACCCAAAAAAGTCAGTGGGTTTTGTGATACGAGAAGGAGATGGCACTGCTGGGAGATGAGTCCACCATAGAAGATAAGCAACAAGAGGGCATTCGTAGCGCTCAGGAGAGGCAGCGCATGGCAGAAGCAGCTAAAAGCTCCAGACAGATTGTAATCTCAGCATCCACCATGAGGGAAGTCAAAAAAGAGTGTCCCTCAAGGACTTTAAGTCATTTAATGAAGCTGCAGGCGACACTGAGGACTTCTTCCAGGACTTCGAGCATTAGTGCCGATTAATGGTAGTCCCAGAAAGACAGTGAGTCAGACATCTGGTGGGCTTCTTGGAGGGTGGAGCTGCCGAAACCTATAGAGCTATGAACCCTCAGTGGAATTGTGAGTATGGGGAGATAAAAGAGACCATTCTAGAACATTATGCTGTGACCCCAGATACTTATAAGACTCAGTTCTGTACGTTAGCCTGTGATGGGGAAGTGTCTTTCAAGATTAATGCCCAAAAGGGTCAAACAAGCAAGTCATCGCTGGCTGGAAGGAGCAGGAGCCTTAACTTGGGAGACCTTCCTCCAGATCATCCTGAAAGAGCAGTTCTATGCCAAGTGCCCTGCTGAGGTCAGGGAATGGGTGCGTGAGAGAAAGCCAGCAAAAGTGGAACAAGCTGCCACTCTAGCTGATGAGGTGCTCACTATCAAGCCTCAGTGGAAGAGGCTGCTAGCGGAGGGAGAAAAAATGAACAGCACCTCAACAACAGGTTCCTTTTCCTTCAGTACCCAATGTCCCTCGACCTCCTAGATCAC
The DNA here is from genome assembly GCF_048569485.1 of Anomaloglossus baeobatrachus. Lineage (NCBI taxonomy): Eukaryota > Metazoa > Chordata > Amphibia > Anura > Aromobatidae > Anomaloglossus > Anomaloglossus baeobatrachus. Next base: position 160,665,012 of record NC_134361.1, on the reverse strand, counting down.
CACCTCATGTGGATATCTGTGTGAATGTGCCTCCAGTTGCTCCTACCTACTTCTCTAGAATGCAAACTGGAAGGAGTGAGACGCAGTGCAGATGTTATCGATGTGGGTAGCCTGGCCATCTACAAGACACTTGCCCGGCTGGTCAACTGAGGGATGACCCTGCACCAAATCGACCTAACTATCTACAGCCAAGTACAATGAGGGAAGAGGTGTCACCCCTTCAAGTTGACTTGCCTAATGACTCAGACACTCATGTTCGACCACTAGGTGTTTATGGGGTGTGAGCCACAGCCCCGAATTCTTATTATCATCCAAGAAAGCACTTACAGCAGGTTGTACTGGATGAAAAGAGAGTTCTTGGTTTCTGTGGCTCTGGGGCATTTCTCACAATAACTGATCCTCGAGTAGTTTGGCCAGATGCGATATAGCCAGTACCAGGGTTTACCATTGAATTGTCTGGAGGACAAAGGAGAAATATCCCAAAAGCAAGTGTAGAACTGGACTTTGGCTTTGGGGTCAAGCAATGTGTGGTTGGGGTGATGAGCGGCCTGCCTGCAGATATTCTCCTAGGCAATGATGTGGGAGATCTACAATGCCAATTTGTGGTTGCATGAAGCAAAGTTTAAGTCAAGGAGGATACAAATTGGAGCCCGACCCTCAACTCTATACCCCCACCATACACGAAAGAAGATGGAGCCAACACAAAATGCCGATAGATTGTCCAGACAGGAGGAGTCCTGAGTCATGTCTGCCATGTTTACGTGTACTTGACAAGCGAACTGTTGAGGTCACTAGTCTGTACACAAATTGAGGGAGAAAGGGGTTGTAACACCGTGTCCCTCCTCCACCTGTGCTCATGGTGTAATAGTCTGTCTCTCCTTGACTGGCCTGTATGTACTACTTTTGGTGGGAGATTAAAAAAACAAAAAAGCTAGCACTAAATGTGCACTACAGCACTAAAAATTCCAACTGTACTTATTATAAATTTGAGATTTTTGGCAAAAAATTGCAATTTCTTGAGCCACCCCGCCACTCCACGGCAAATCTCATTTGGGGCAGTCCTAACACTAAAATATTTTTATAAAATGTGCCAAACGGCCTCACATATGAAATAGTAGAACTGCTCTTAGCAGCACTCACCTGGTCTATTTCAGTCCCGTACCCATGACTGAATCATGGCTGTTTGCGGGACAGGTCCAAGCAAATGCTGCATGAAGTAAATAGCCTGTGGACAGGGCCTGATGACTGAATGTGAACAGTCACCAATCGCCAAAATCTAGACAGATGGAATACATCCCAAATTGGGGTGCATAGCAAGGTGGGGGTCAGCCACCGACCAATTCAATGAAGAAAAAACAAAAAAAGCTAGCACTAAATGTGCTCTACAGCACTAAAAAGAGCTGTTCTACTATTCATATGTGAGGCCGTATGGCACATTTTATAAAAATATTTTAGTGTAGGACTGCCCCAAATGAGATTTGCCGTGACGTGGCGGGGTAGCTCAAGAAATCGCAATTTTTTGCCAAAAATCTCAAAATTTTTATAATAAGTACAGTTTGGAATTTTTAGTGCTGAAGTGCACATTTAGTGCTGGCTTTTTGTTTTTTCTTCTGGTGGGAGATTGTTTGTTCTTCTCAGCATGGGACTCATCCAATCCACAACTTGGTAGACAGAATAGAGCAAGGACATCTAGAATCCTTTCATCTATCAAATGTCCAGGGGGAGGTGGGCCCTTCTTTCCACCTAAGGGGCTGATCCCAGGAAAAGAGAACAATGAGACCCATGTTAGTCAGTTAGTTGGATCTCGGCTGGAGAAGGACTAGGATCTAAGGCTGAGGCTGGATCCTAGTGCCTGTGTATGGACTGTTACAGATTGGAGATCAGTGGTTACATTGGCATTGTGTTTTGTTGTTCACCCTGTTGGACTCAAGGAACTCTTATAAGGACCATTGCCATATTTTCCCTGGCGTTGGAATACCGGAAGGCACCCCTGGATCTGTTGTTTTCTTGTGGACTCCTTGCAGAGTTTAAGGATTTATATTCATGTTTGGTGCTTTATCTTTGTGGTTCCAATAAAGCCCTTTGGATTGTTCCTCGGCCTGGCATCCCTTACTGCTCTGTCGCATACCCCGTCACAGCTCCCCTGCATGGGATGAATGTTGATTTATGTTGATATGTGAAATGTTTACAAAACTTTAAAAAAAACAAAATGTGTACTTTGTCAATTTTTGCAGCCCACGGACGTGCTGAGGTTAACCAAGGGGGAATGTAGTATCCCTGAGGTACCAAGTGCCACAAATGTAACCCATGGAAACTCAAACCCCGGAATACCCGTGCCAGCAAATACAACAGCACCTTCAAGCCACACACACCATCCCAACACCAAACTGGGAGACTGCCTAGTAACAGGTAAAAGGGAGGGCACTGATTGGACAGTAGCCACCCAACCTGAGGGAGAGACCCAGTGAGAGGGAGGGGCCAGTGGTCAATTGGAAAAGGCGGCAGGAAGTGGTGCGCAGTCTGAGGGAAGTAGAGAGCCTGTTAGGAGGAGTGAAGGAGAGAGGAGGAGATGAGTAGTAGTCAGAAGTAGTGAAGTATTGGAAAGTACAGAAACTGACCTGAGGAACCACCAGAGTGCTGTAAAAGGAGTGAGTGACTGTGGAGTACGGAACTAGAACTCCAGGCACCGTGGGTTACCTGTGGAAGCGTCAGACTCCAGGTAGCATGGGAGGCTTGGGGAAGTCTGGAACCAAGGCTCACAGTACTAAGCACAAGGCGGGGTGTAAACACTAGGACAGTGGGACACTTTATGGTCAGCTGTTAACTCTACCGGGCGAGAACATCTCCAGGGTCCATCGCCAACCCAAAAAGTCTGAAGCACAAGCAGCAAAGAGGGGACCGGGGACTGAACCCCTTAAATGGTCCAGGCTGCCTGCAATAGGACCAAGGCAGAAACGGAGGGGTTCCCAAGTAGCTCTAGGCCACGGGAGCCCATCAACAATAAGTGTGCACAGAGGACAGCCAACCCAGATCACAACTGGCACGGAGAGCAATGGGAGCAGATACACCTGGGACCGGCGCCCGCGGGTTCAGGTACCACCACAGCAAAGTAAAGGCAAGTGGAAACTGTAATACTGGTGTGGACTGTGTTCTTGATCATCCCATGCACTGACTGTCTCTTAGTACAATCCCTTTCATCCACTGCTGGGGTCCAGCCCTGCTTGCGGAGGGTCCAAAACACCTAAGCTGCACAACTTCATCAGCCCCAGCAGAACCCTGCAGTGGCGGGTTCAAATAACCTGGCCGCACACCGCAAGTGGCGTAATCAACAAAAACTATTTTATTTTGTTTTCTTTTATTCAAGCCCCTTTTTATTTCGGACCAACTGCCGGTGTCACAGAACCGGGCATCGGCCACAACCACGACTCCCCTGAGTGTAACACTTGCCCGGGACCGAGTACCCCACAGCCCTGTGGCGTCACATATGAAATCTGCTGAATTCCTTCAAACTAATTCTGTTCAGTTTTCTTTACCTTCAGCAACAATTAGAAACTTTAGAGAAAAACATGTTAAAACAGAGACAACACCCAGTGTTATTGCTTTCATTGGTAACACTTATACTGCTAATTCAAAAACAAAATGATTAAAGATTGATTACTGATAATTTTAAGTGTCTCTTTACATAGTGTTGTTATAACAAATATACGAATTTTAGTACCTACCCTAGCAGTGCCAACAGTTCCATCTGTAGGGTGCCTTGAAGAATGCCCAACAGCCACCCACCCATACCCTTGAACCAATTGGGATTGTTTATAGGGGAGTTTTTTGGGAATGCATTTATAGCTAGGTCACCATGAGGAAATACTAAGGTAGCAGGAAATAAGAAGGTAGCAGGCAAAAGGCATGCAAAAGTGCCGGTCCCTTCTGTACCTGGTAGAAGGCATTTACATGTTTGCTGACCCCATCTTTACAAAAAAACAGAAATGTAGAAATGTTTGCAATTTTTTTAAACAAGAAAAACTCAAATATCACATGGTTATAAGTATTCAGTCCCTTTGCTCAGACACTCATATTTAAGTCATATCTAAGTCACATTTCCTTGAGATCCTTCTTGAGATGGTTCTACTCCTTCATGGAGTCCAGCTGTGCTTAATTGAACTGATAGGACTTGATTTGGAAAGGCACACATCTGTCTATATAAGACCTAACAGCTCAGAGTGCATGTTGGACCAAATAAGAATCATGAGGTCAAGGGAACTGCCCAAGGAGCTCAGACACAGATTTGTGGCAAGGCACAGAGCTGGCCAAGGTTACAAAGAATTTCTGCAGTACTCATGGTTCCTAAGAGCACAGTGGCCTCCATAATCCTTAAATGGAAGACGTTTGGGACCACCAGAACCTGGCTGTCCAAGCAAACTGAGCAATCATGGGAGAAGAGCCTTGGTGAGAGAAGTAAAGGAGAACCCCAAGATCACTGTGGCTGAGCTCCAGAGAGGCAGTAGGGAGATGGGAGAAAGTTCCACAAAGTCAACTGCAGCCCTCCACCAGTCGGGCTTTTATGGCAGAGTGGCCCGACGGAAGCCTCTCCTCAGTGCAAGACTTATGGAAGCCTGCATAGAGTTTGCAAAAAACACATGAAGGACTCCCAGACTATAAAAAAATAAGATTCTCTGATCTGATGAGTTGAAGATAGAACTTTTTGGTGATAATTCTAATTTAATTGTAAAGGAAAGATGAATTCAGCCAAGTATAGAAATATCCTGGAAGAAAACCTTCTCCAGAGTGTTCTTGACCTCAGACTTGGTGCCGCCAGCACGTGTTTGTCATTTTTACACGTGCCGCCGGCACGGAGACACGTTAAGCAATGCTACCCTATTGTAGCAGGCACACACACGTAAAACCACATGGAACTTGGTGCTGGGCACTTCGGGTGTCAGAAGCTGGAGATGTTGTTGAGAGAGCGGTTCTATTGGAGTGGAATGCGGGAATCTGTGGAGGCCTGGTGCCGAGAATGTGGCCCCTGCACGTTGAGAAGGAAGGACGAGGCCAGCCAGAAGGCACCCCTACACCCGATCATTACGCATCAACCGCTGGAGCTGGTTGCCCTTGACCATGTGAAGCTTACCCCCAGCCGAAGTGGGTACACCTACGCTCTAACCATTGTAGACCATTATTCCAGGTTCATGGTGGTTGTCCCAGTTAAAGACCTAACCGGCTGTACCGCCGCTAGAGCATTCCAGGCTTATTTCTGCCGACCACATGGGTACCCTGAGAAAGTGCTTACTGACCAAGGTCCGGCCTTTGAAACGGAGGTATTCCAGGAATTCTGTCAGTTGTACGGCTGCAAGAAGATCCGGACCACGGCTTACCATGCCCAAACCAACGGCATGTGTGAAAAGATGAACCACCTGGTCTTGGGCCTCCTTAAGACATTGCCACTGGAAGAGCGGAACCTGTGGCCGGAGAAACTACCTGACTTGGTCGATATATATAACAACATCCCTTCCAGCTCCACGAAATGCACGCCCGCATACCTGATGAGGGCTCGTCCCGGCCGTTTACCAGTGGATTTGGAAATGGGCTTGGAAGCCCCAGAAACACTCTCTTCGACAGCTGAATGGGACGCTCGGCAGAGAGCACAGTACCGACAGGTCCAGGAATATGTTGAAAAGAACTTGTGCCAGAGTCGGGGACAACAGGAGCAGTACTTCAACAAGAAGGCATCTGCTGGTCCCTTCCAGCCTGGAGATGTGGTGCTGAAGCGAAAAAGAAGGACCCACAAGTTGGATGATCAATGGGAACAAACTCCGTATGTAATACAGCCCACAGGATGGGAGAACGGGAAGGCTTACCAGATCAGCCGTGATCGAGGAGGAACTTTGGCCACGGTTTCCCGAGACCATCTAAAGAGGTGCCCACCAGCATTGAGGGTAGCGGCTGAAGCTCCAGTTCCCAGACCGGCGGAGAAAGAAAAGGAGGTAATTCATACCATGATGGGTGATTTTCCGGCAGACTGGCCTACGCAGAACGCAGAGCGCGGTGATTCTTCCAGTGATACTGTTCCCACAACCCGTGGATGAAGAAGTGATGGAAGTGATCAACCATGAGCCAGTGCCCAGGGATGTACCTGTACCCATCTCCCCTACGCCTCCGCCTGCCCCACATGATAGCAGGGAGGAGGAACTGGTTGTTCCCCCTGCCCCACTGCCTGTGACCACTGACACTGGACCCCGAAGGTCCACTCGTCCCAACCTAGGTAGACCCCCACTTAGGTACAGGGAAACTATTCTTTAAAGAGGGCTTTGTGTGTTGAGTGTACAGTTTAGAAGCTTTTGAATGATAAGAATGATCAACCGAAGGAAAGTTTACCTGATTTGCAATTTTGATTGAACCGGTCGTTGCCGGCAACTGTTGTCCCCGTAGGGACTGTCTTTGATCCTTGCGTAAGGAACTGCTTACGGACAAGCCTGAGAACTTGCAGGGCAACCACGAACTTGTGGAATGTAAATAAAAATGTTGGGCTTGAAACCGTGACCGCCTCCAGAGAGGCTGATTTGGAGGATGAGAGTGGAGGAAAGTGATGGCCCAGGCCCGCCACTACCGTAACCGGTGGCGATCCTCCGGGGGTTCAGGGGTTCCCCATGGAGTGGGTCCCCTGAAAGGGACAGAACCCGCTCGGGCAGCCTAGTGATGGACTGGGGTCAAGGGGTGCTGCCCATTTGCTTAGGGGCAGCATCAGGGCCAGGTTGCTTGGGTGGGAGAAGAGCGGAAGCCGTAACCGTTATTTATTCAAATTGTTTGGTAACGTTTAAGTACCGTACCTCCCGATGTGGGAAGAATGAAAAAATGCTTGTGTTTTAAATGTTTTTACAGTTTTTTTTATCTTTTACAGTTAAACAAAAATAAAACCGGTGATGGACGGGCAGCCCGCGGACGGTCTGCATTTTACTAAGGGGGAATGTGGCGCCCTGGACAACCAGGTCATCACAGAACTACACCAACACACCCCACACCCCGGCTAGGCACACCAAAGTCAAACATAAAATCTTTGACCAACTGATGTCCACACCAGGGGGTGGGCCAGGCAGTTGGTCCCGCCCACCGAGGAGTTCACAGTCCTGGAGGTGGGAAAAGCAGATCAGTTCAGTTTGGAGTGGAGTTTTGGAGAGGAGTTGAGGAGTGAAGTGTGTGGTAGTAGAGGAGACTGACCGTGTCCGGGTGCGTGGCCCGGGCACATACAGCAAGGTTGGCAGACGGTGGTGACCGTCTGCAGGAGAGGCCGATTGGAGCGAACCGTAAGGACCGTGGACGGGCGGTGGCCCGGCGATACCGGATCGGAGAGCAAAGAGAAGCCAGCACCATCCGGCAGGGCTTACGGACCTCGACCAGGCTAGGAGTCGCCATTAAACTGGTCAAATCCGTTAGCGAAGGGAACCTCTGGGGTTTCCCAGCAGTCAAGACCCGATTGAAGGCAACAGCTCACACCGAAGAGGGAAACACAGTCACCACCAAGGCTACAGTTCCCAGGGCCAGAGCCTGCGGGCAAAAGGGGCTCCCTCAGCATCCATCACAAGCTGGGGAGCGGGTTACCGGTGGGAAGCCATTGGAACTGTAAACACAACATAGGTGCAGGGAAAGGCAGTCACCATCAACCTGCCGGGAGGAGAAACACCGCAGCCGTCTGTGGGACCCGTCCATCCAGCCGTTTGTTTGACCAGAGACTCCATGTGAATTACTGGCTGAGTGAGTACCACCGTGCCGTGCGGCACCGCGCTGCCCCCCCGCAACCCTGCACCTCACCAGGCCCCGTAACCCGCCTGCCATCCATCCCTACCCCTCACCGGGCCCCGGGGCAAGTAATCTCCCTACCCACAGAGGGGAGAACCAACATCCAAGCTGCACCCTGTCACCGCGCCCGGGATCCCCATCCAGAGCAGCGGTGGTGTCACAACCTCACCACAACCGTGGGTGGCGTCACGGACAATCAATCCCCAAAACCATTCCCCTTTTTACTCACGGGCGAGGAACGCCACTCGAGTCCCCGGGATCCGGCCCACCGCTCGAGCCACCACTGAGCAGCAGCAGCAGCCGGACCCGAGCAGTGGGTGAGCGCAGCGTCCCCTCCTCCGCCCGCGACAAGTACACCCGTGCCATCCGGCACCGCGCTGCGCTGTCCCTGCAACCCTGCACCTCACCGACCCTCTCTCCCCGTCACACCATCGGGCCCCGGGACCACCAACCTCTACCCACGGAGGGGGAAAACAACATCCCAGCTGCTCCCTACCATCGCTCCGGGATTCCCGTCACCAGTAGCGGTGGTGCCCATCTTCACCACAACTCGTGGGTGGCGTCACGGACTAAATCCCCAAACCAAACCACCCCCCTTTTCACTCACGGGCGAGGAGCGCCGCTCGAGTCCCCGGATCCGGCCCACCGCTCGAGCAACCAAGCAGCAGCAGCAGCGCTGGACCCGAGCGTTAGCGAGTGCCGTGGCCCCTCTGCCCGCGACAACTTGTCACGAACAGGATCCTACCCATCTACTTACCAGTAGAAGTGCGCCTTGTAGTCTCCGCCGGCGGCGTCCGTCCGAAAAATTTGAAGCGCCGCCATCTTTGGCGCGAAGATTTCCCGCCTCGAGCGTCTTTCCCGAGCAGGGAAGGCGCGAAAGTGAAGCCCCGCCCCCAAAGCGGAAGTGCTAAAGAGAACCAAGGGGAGATGGGAAAAAGATGTCTGCGCCCGACGGAGCTGTTGGAGGAGTGGCGGTCGCAGCCGCCGCCGCACCCATAGATGGAAATGGGATGGCCCATGCTCCGGTCGCAAGAGTGGGGGAGGCCGCGGGTCCAGCGGTCGCCCAGGTGATGCCGTTCTACCTGCCCTATGTGCCTGGTGCTACCTGGCTACCGCAGTATGATGGGAAGCCTGATGCTCTGCAGGTGTTCCGGAAAAAGATTAGCCCAGTCCTCGATTTATATCCCTTGACTGATAGGCAATGGGCAGCAGTGGTGCTGGGGCAGCTAACCGGCACGGACCGGGCCTCGGTCACTACCATTTTTGAGAAACTTCAGATCGCCTTTGAGACCCGCACAGAAGCGGAATTGCGGATGCAGTTTTATCAGTGCCGACAACGGCCTGCGGACAATATAAGAGACTATGCCCTGCGCCTGCAAACAGTCCTCCGTACACTGAAGCGGGTGGACACTATTAATGATGCAGACAGTAATAAGATGCTAGTGGAACAATTCCTGCAAGGGCTGGGGTCCGCGGAAGACCGCAAGCAGCCACGGCTGTGGGCCCTAGAACACCCCAATCTGGACTTTGCAGTGCTGAAAGAGCGGGCCATCAAGGCCCTGCAGGCCCCAACACCAGATGCTCCTGAGGCAGCCCTGTGGCCGGCTGAAACCGCTCCCATCACGGTGGCACCTCCTCTCCCGGCTCTACCGGCCCCTGCAGCGCCCGTCGGGATGATGGAGGAGCTAGCTGCCCAGGTCCGCCGCATGGATGGAGACCTAGCCAAGATCCTTGCCGCACTCCAGCTGCCGTCGAGAGTCAAGCCCCCAGGGAGGATCCAGCTCACCGACAGCCCGGAGGATGTCCCCTGGATGCAGCGGAGAAGGACCAATGACTTACGGTACTGGCCTCCTATTTGTTACAGGTGCAGAAAGCCTGGCCACTACTCTAGGCGGTGCCCGTTAAATGAGCAACCCCTGGGGCCAGGGGCCAATCCTCAGGAGTAGACACCAACGCCCCCCCCGATTGGCGAGACCAGTACGTCGGAGCTCGCCCCATCATCCTTCTGGCGGTGGATGGCATCCCGCTCATGGCCCTCTTGGACACAGGATCACAGGTAACCACTATACCATATACACTGTACCAGCAGTATTGGGGTACTGACGAACTTGCCCCCCCTGATGATAGCCTGACCCTTGTCGCAGCTAATGGACTCCCTCTAACCCAAGTGGGATACAAACAAGTGACCCTGACCGTGGGACGTGCCGAGTTAAAGAACCAAGGGATGATTGTGGTGATGAATGAACCCAGTGACCATAACCCAAAAGTAATCCTAGGGACTAATGTGATGGAGCATTGTATGAGTGAGGTGCTGAGTCTGTTGCAGCAGTTGGCCGCCACAGCAGGAGGAGGCCGACAGAGGGCTGTGCAGCGTGAGATCCGGGCCCTTCTGTATCGGCAGCAAGTGAACTTAACTGGTGCAGAGATTGGTGGAGTAAGGGTGATGGATGTGGCCCCCTTGGTAGTGCCACCCCGAAGTGAGATGATGATTTGGTGCAGGGCAGCAGTAGGCCCCCAGGGGCGCGACTACCCGGCGATGGTGGAACCCATGCCTTCTGAACACTGGCCCACAGTGATGGCAGCCAGAGGGGTGGTTGACGTTAAAAAGGGGAGAGTGCCTGTAAGAGTGCTGAATTGTGGAGAGGAGGAAGTCAGGCTCCCCCGTTATGCTACCCTTGCCAAGTTGCTTACCCTAGACCCCACCGTTCACGAAGCCATCCCTCCTACCTCAGCATCCCCTGCCAGTAACCATACACCCCCTGAACAGTTAGAGGAGTGGTGCCAGGAACTACACGTAGGCACTGACGCCACACCCACTCATCACAAAGAGGGGGTATACAGGGTGGTGCAGGAGTATGAACAGGTTTTCAGCAAACACCCATTAGATTTCAGGAAGGATTAAGGGGGTTCAACACCATATCCCTACAGGCCTACATCCACCCATCAAAGAGAGGTATAGGCCCATTCCGCCAGCGCACTATCAAAGCGCCAAAGACATGTTGAGGAACATGAAGGAGGCAGGGGTCATTCGGGATAGTTGTAGTCCCTGGGCAGCCCCACTGGTGCTGGTAAAGAAGAAGGACGGCACCATGAGAATGTGTGTGGATTACCGGAAGATCAACCAGATCATGCATAAAGATGCCTATCCTCTCCCCCGTATCGAAGAGTCGCTAGCTGCGCTGAGAACTGCTAACTTCTTCTCTACCCTTGACCTTACTAGCGGGTACTGGCAGGTAGCGGTTGCACCCGAGGACCGTGAGAAGAATGCATTCGCCACTCCCATGGGGCTCTGCGAGTTTAACAGCATACTGTTCGGACTGTGCAATGCCCCTGGAACCTTCCAACGGCTCATGGAGTGTTGCCTGGGACATCTCAATTTCGAAACGGTCCTACTGTACCTGGATGATGTGATCGTGTATTCCCAGACGTACGAGGCCCACCTGGAACATCTGGCTGAAGTGTTCGCGTCCCTGGCCAAATATGGGATCAAACTGAAGCCCTCTAAGTGCCACTTACTGAAACCCAGGGTACAGTACCTCGGACATGTGGTGGGCGCGGAAGGCGTCGCCCCAGATCCCGAAAAGATCACTGCCATTCAGGACTGGCCGAGACCGACCACTCTGAGAGAGGTGAGACAGTTCCTGGGCCTGGTGGGCTACTACTGTCGCTTCATCAAGGGGTACACGAAGATGGCCACCCCCATGCAAGACCTCCTCGTGGGACAGACCAAGGGTGGCAGGTCCCCTGGAACTCCGTTTGTGTGGGAGAAGAAGCATGAGGAGTCCTTTCACCAGCTGAAGACGGCCTTGATGGGAGAGGAGATCCTGGCGTACCCTGACTACAGTCTCCCGTTCGTGCTCTACACCAACGCCAGCAATGTGGGCTTGGGAGCAGTCTTGTCCCAGGTCCAGGACGGGCGAGAGAAGGTGATCGCCTATGCCAGCAGAAAACTCCGGCCCACGGAAAGGAACCCCGAGAATTACAGCTCCTTCAAGCTTGAGTTCCTAGCCCTGGTGTGGGCCATTACCGAGCGATTCCGCCATTACCTCGCAGCAGCAAAGTTCATCGCCTATATGGACAATAATCCGTTAACCCATCTGGACACGGCCAAGCTGGGCGCGTTGGAGCAGCGGTGGGTGGCCAGGCTGTCTAACTACGACTTCACGATCAAATACCGAGCCGGCCGCAAGAACATCAACGCGGACGCGCTATCCCGGATGCCCCACCTGCCGGATGAGGGGTCGAAAGATGATGACCTTGAAGAAATCGAGTTGCCCGCGTTCCACCGGTCACAAGTCGAGAAGTTGCATGTCAAGCAGCAACAGGTGAAACTTGGACACGCTACCCAGTCAGGGTTGGAGAGAAGCCAAAGACCAAGCGCCTGCCGTCCAATTGATCAAGACCATGATTGAACAAGGCTCTGCTGGAATGGACCCTGCTGCTCCTGCCGAGGCCCAACGGCTGTGGAAAGAACGAGCCCGGCTGCACCTGTGCCAGGGAAAACTGTATCGGGAACTGATCAACCAGAAGACTCATGAGAAGGTTCGTCAGCTGGTGGTTCCCCAGGCTAACGTGCCCACAGTTCTACGAGCTTACCATGACGGTGCTGGGGACTTTGGGTGGAAGAAGCTGGAGAAGCTGTTGAGAGAGCGGTTCTATTGGAGTGGGATGCGGGAGTCTGTAGAGGCCTGGTGCCGAGAGTGTGGTCCCTGTGCACTGAGAAGAAGGGACGAAGCCAGCCAGACGGCCCCTCTACGACCAATCATTACCCATCAACCGCTGGAGTTGGTCGCCCTGGACCACGTCAAACTCACCCCTAGCCGAAGTGGGTACACCTACGCCCTGACTATCATAGACCACTATTCAAGGTTCATGGTGGTTGTCCCAGTCAAAGATCTGACCAGCCTCACCGCAGCTAGAGCATTCCAGGCCTACTTTTGCCGACCGCACGGGTACACGGAGAGAGTGCTTACCGATCGGGGCCCGGCTTTTGAAGCGGAGGTGTTTCAGGAATTCTGCCAGTTATACGGCTGCAAGAAGATTCGGACCACGCCATACCATGCCCAGACTAATGACATGTGTGAGAAGATGAACCATCTCGTCCTGGGTCTCCTTAAGACGTTACCGTTGGAGGAGCGGAGCCTGTGACCAGAAACGCTGCCTGACCTGGTAGACATGTACAATAACATTCCCTGTAGCTCAACCAAATGCACGCCAGCATATCTGATGAGAGCCCTACCGGGCCGGTTGCCGGTGGACCTGGAAATGGACCTGGAAGCTCCAGAGGCCCTTCTTTCGACTGCTGGTTGGACACTTGGCAGAGAGCGCAGTACCGACAGGTCCAGGAGTACGTGGAAAGGAACCTGTGTCGGAGCTGGGAGCTGCAAGAACAGTACTTCAACAGGCGGGCTCCAGCTGGTCCCTTTAAACCTGGGGATGTAGTGCTAAAACAGAAAAGAAGAACCCATAAGCTTGATGATCAGTGGGAGAAAACCCCGTATGTCATACAACCCACTGAATGGGAGAATGAGAAGGCCTACCAGATCAGTCGTGACCAGGGGATGACTTAGGCCACAGTTTCCAGGGACCACCTGAAGAGGTGCCCATCTCCATTGAGGGTGGCAGCTGAAGTTCCGGCCCCCAGACCAACCGGGGAGAAAGAAAAAGAGGTGATCCACACAGTAATGGGTGATTTCCCAGTGGACTGGCCTACGCAGAATGGCGCGGTGATTATTCCGGTGATAATGTTCCCATAACACGTGGAAGAAACGGAGACGGAGACTACCGCCAGTGAACTGCTCGAACAAGTGCCCAGGGACGCACCTATACCCCCTCCCCTTGGGTCTCCACTCACCCTACCTGCCATCAGGGAAGAGGAACTGACTGTCTCCTCTGTCCCCTTGCCCTCCACTGATAGCATTGGGCCCAGAACGTCCACACGCTCCAACCTAGTTAGGCTTCCGCTTAGGTATAGGGAAACCGACATTTAGGGGTGCAACCTGTTGATTGTGTAAATATGTGATTAAATGAAAAATGAATCAAACCGAAGTTTCACCTGATTTCCGTCCGAGAAGAGAACCGTCCCTGTTGGGACTGGAGTAGTCCCTGTTATTAAGTTCACCCCCATACCCACATGAGAAACTCCTCATGGGCATCGCCGAGAACTGGCAGGCCACCCACGAACTTGTGGGCCTGTAAATAATGTTGTGGGATGGATTCCGAGGCTGATTTGGGGGATGGGCCTGGAGGAAAGAGATGGCCCAGGCCCACCACTACCGTAACCGGTGGCGATCCTCTGGGGGTCAGGGGTCCCCCTGGACGTGGGGTCCGCTGAAGTGACAGTCGGGTGCGAGTTACTGTACCTGTTCCCGCTCGGGCAGCCTGAACCTGGACTGGGGTCAAGGGGTGCTGCCAACTTCTTAGGGGCAGCAACAGGGCTAGGTTGCTTGGGTGGGAGAGCGGAAGACATTCGTCCGTCTGTCAGTATTAAAAATGTTTATATGTGCAACGTTTAAAGTGACCAGAAGAATGCTTATGTTGAAATGTTTACCGTTTTACCTGTTATTTATATTTTCCAGTTTTGAAAAATAAAACCGGTGATGGACGGGCAGCCCGCGGACGGTCTGCATTTCACCAAGGGGGAATGTAGCGCCCTGGACTAGCCAGGTAGCCTCAGACAGAACACACACACACACCCCCACCCTTGGACAGTTACATTAGTCAGACCCAAAACCCTTGTTGCCTCCCTCCAGGGTCTGATGTCTACACCAGGTGGGGCGGAGCCAGGTGGTTGGCCCCACCCACCGAGGAGTTCACAGCCTGGAGGCGGGAAAAGTGACAGTTTAGTCTTGGAGGTGAAAGTGAGAGGAGTAAACACTTGAGGTGTCTGGGTCGGAGCCCGGACACTTACAGCAAGGTTGGCAGATGGTGGTGGCCATCTGCAGGAGTTCTTGATACTCCGCAGAGCCGTAAGGACCGGGGCTGGGCGGTGGCCCACCGGTACCGGACCGAGGAACGGAGTGAAGCCAAGCACACCCAGGCAGGGCCATCGGACCCCGACCAGGCTTGGAGCCGCCATCAATAGTCAAATCCGAATGTGACAGGAACCCCCGGGGTTCCCTAACAACCAAGTCCCGATTGAAGGCAACTGCTCACACCGTGAGGATACACAGCCACCGCCACCGGCTAGAAATCCAAGGGCCAGTGCCTGCAGGCAAAACGGGCTCCTCCGGTATCTATACACCGGGGAGCGGACTACCATTGGGAAGCCATTGGAGTCAACACAGTACACTAAGGTGCAGGGAGAGACAGCCACCATCACCTGTCCAGGGAGAGAGACACTGCAGCCGGCTGCGGGACCCGTCCATCCAGCCGTTTGGTTTACCGGAGACTTTTGTGCCTCTTTTGCTGAGTGAGTACACCCGTGCCATCCGGCACCGCGCCGCGCTGTCCCTGCAACCCTGCACCTCACCGACCCTGTCTCTCCGTCACACCATTGGGCCCCGGGACCACTAACCTCTACCCACGGAGGGGGAAAACAACATCCCTGCTGCCTACCATCGCTCCCGGGATCCCCGTCACCAGCAGCGGTGGTGCCCATCTTCACCACAACCCGTGGGTGGCGTCACGGACTAAATCCCCAAACCAAACCACCCCCCTTTTCACTCACGGGCGAGGAGCGCCGCTCGAGTCCCCGGATCCGGCCCACCACTCAAGCCACCGAGCAGCAGCAGCGCCGGACCCGAGCGTTAGCAAGCGCCGCGGCCCCTCCGCCCGCGACAGTTACGGGTGCGGATGATCGCGGCTTGCGCAAGCAGGGGAGACGGAGCATTTATTTGAAGGTTCATTGGTCGGGTTTTATGAGGCATCTTATTCTGCATGGTAGTTCATATTGGTTGGATTACGCTGGCCGAGGTAAATAGGCAAAGGGGTCCCGCAGTTCGGAGTTTGCGGGGAGTTTTCGGGGGATTTTGTGAGTGATGAGTGTGAGGGCAGGGCTCCGGTATGGCATTAGGGTTGCTGTGGATAAGTGGAGTAAGGAGAGCGGGAATGTGGGAGCTGGTGAGGCGTTGGTTGTTGTCATGGTTTTTCTTGTGTATTTGGAACCGCATCTTGGGTGCGGCGTGTTTGGTGCGGTTTGGGGTATCATTAGTTCGAGGGCAGTATGGCTTGGTCCTGGGAGCTGGATGGATTAAGTTGGTGGATGGTAGCCTAGTGGCTACTTCGTGGTTAGTTCTCTTATTATCCCATTATGGAGTTTGGTGCTGGGGGGACTGAGGGTCTGGCGGGCCTGAATTGGGGTTCCTGTAGGTGGTGGGCAGCTTTGGGCGGTTGCTGGTGAACTCGGTAATCAGCAATGGGGGGCTGCAGATGGAACGATGGCATTCCTCGTATACCCGTGAGGATGGGGGGCGATGCAAGTTGGGTTTGGACCTCTGATATGAGGGCTCGCAGGGGGTTGTGTGTTACAAGGTTTCCTTTAGGAACAATATGTTTGGACATGGTGTTTGGAAAGTTTGTGTCTCCTGATGCCCATAGTTGCGTATGGAGTCAATCAGGATAGTGGTATGGGGGGCAATTTTACGGTGTACTTTGTAGTGCAGGCAACTTGTTGTTGGTGTGGTTTGAGGAAGGAAATGGGACGCAAATTATTGTTTGAAGAGGTTGTTGGGGACCTTGGGGATTGAAAGTAATGCTTCGGCATCTTTGCCTCAGCCATGGGTGCAGGGCGAGGGTTGTGATTGTGTGGTGGTTTTGTAGGCGTGTTAACTTTGGTGGACATGGTTCCGTTAGGCCGGGTGCGCTTCCTGGAAAGTTAAAGGGGCCCAAATTCGGATGATGGTTGTCCAATAGTGTGGTGGTTGAGTACGTGGGAAGATCTTGGAACTTTTCTGGGTATGGCTGATTGAGCCTTGTTGTTTTCAGAGGGTTTGGATGACGGGCTACATCGGTCGGGGGAGACCGGTAGTGATTTATTGCTCTAGGGAGTGGTATGTCTAATGCATGTGTTATGAGTCTGGGGGAAGGCCGAGGGCAGTTTATTCCCTTGCCTCTTGGTTAGACTGCTAGGACGACTTTTCGGGAAATTTGGAGGTTATGGATCGGAATTATTGCCAAGTGGGGGTCACTTTAGCGTTTCCTGGGGGGGGACCTGGTTCAGGGTACGAGGTGACCCAGTTAAGTAGGAAGTGTAAGTGTGATCCTTTTTGTAATATATTAACCCCAGTTGCAGTTGAATTCAGCTGGAGACATGAGGAGGGGCGGGGTGACGGTACAGCAGTTTATTTGGTCAGTAATGGGTAGGCCGATGGTACTGTCAGTGTTGCAGTTAATTGGTTTAACTGATGCCGGTGGGGCATGGCAGTGATCCAGGCATGGTTTGGGAGCTCGTGGCATGGTGTGTCGGGGTGTGCCTGAGTGGCCGTCAGAGGGAGCCAGTGATGTGGCTGGGTCCCTGTTGAGGAGGAGACAGGGATACTTAAAAGTTGTTTTTTACTACGGGGTGGTACTGGCTTATAAGTAGGATGTTGTTGAAAGAAATGAGGTGGATTCCTGTACGTTGTTTTGGGTACCGAGTTGTGGTATCGGGGTTGATTGATACATGATGGTGGCCTTGTTATGGGGTGGCCATGGTGTCATGGCCCGTATTGAAGGGCGATTTAAAAAAAAAAAAAAAAGAATGAATAAATTGGGATACGGGTAGGTTCGAAAAGATTTGAGGTGGCATGTGCGGTCACCAAGGATGATGGTGGTGCGGTGTAGTAAGGTGAGCTGGTAACGTTGGCTGGTGCATATGGGAGGCTCAGAGCTTAAGTTGATGTATGGAAGGGTTTAACGGTTGGTTTCGGCTTGCAGGTTAGAGAAGCAAGCTTTGGGTGTGTGGGGTGGTCTGTTACATCTCGTGGCTCTCCTGAGGCAAGGACTGAGGCAGTCTCCCATTCCTTGCCTGCCATGAGCACTCCTGCTCAGCAGCGCCGAAGGTCTGCCAGACTGCGCAGTGTGCAGGAGATACCTGCTCAGAGAGGCAGCAGAAGGGTGACACCTAGTGGTTCTCCTGTTACAAGGAGTGAAGCGGTCTCCCATTCCTGGCCTGCCGCAGACTCTCCTGCTCAGCGGCCCCGAAGGTCTGCGAGGCTGCGCAATGTGCAGAGGTTTACTGCTCAGGGAAGCAGTGAGATTCCCGTTATCTCTCCACATTGTGAGACCGAGGATCCCGCCTCTATTTCCCAGAGGCAGGAGGGTGAGCATGTGCAATGCGTGGTGGGTCCTGATTCGCTCACTGACGTCACACGGCTTGATGACAAGGCTGGTGACGTGGTGAATCTTGACTGGCCAGGCTGGGACGTCGTGGACCCTGATTGGGTCAAGTCCGTCATCTCCGCCTCGCGCCCGCCCTCGGGTGGAGCTGCACCTCCTTAAAAGCTCCCCCTGCCATCATGGCGGCGCGCGACTGTCCTTCTATGTTTGGATGTCTGGCAGCGTGCTGCCACGCCACTGCTCAGGCATTACTGTCTCTTGTGGGCTTGGCCCTTGCTGCTCCGGCAGTACCTCGTTTGCAGGCCGTGTTCCTGCCTTGCTGCTCCGGCAGTACCCCCGTCAACAGGCCGTGTTCCTGTCCCAGGTGAGCTCCTCAAGTCTCCATTGGACTCACCTGGTTATTGAAAGCACACGTGCGTGGGCACCTCTGTGCTACCCTCGTGCCATATTCTCGTGACTTCCACTGGCACACGTGCGTGGGCACCTCTGTGCTTCCCCGTGCAACAGGTACACCGAGCCGTGAGATCTGTGCCATACAACCCTCACGGGTTAGGGCAGATCGGTGTACATAGATCGTCTGTGACATTCCAGACGATCGCTAGCAGCAACCCGCTCACTCTTCACCCACCATAGCGGCGGTCCCTTACACCGCACAGTGGACCTTGACCGGCGGAAGCAGTCCATTTCCCATCTTGGCACGCTTCCCCGGGTCCCCCTCGTAACATTACGGTCGCGCCAAAGGTCTGGCTATGGCTGAAGAGCAGCAGCAGTTGCTGCGTTATGTGCAGCAGTTGGAGTCACGATTGGCAGCAGTGGAGCAGTCTTCCTCCGATAAGACTACTCTGACGACAGTCGCCACCCAGGCGGCTACCCAGGCTGTGCTATTGGGCGGAAGGTCTCCTCGCCTTGCGCTTCCAGAGCGCTTTAGCGGCAACAGCTCTGAGTGCCGTGGTTTTATAAACCAGGTTACCACCTACTTAGAGCTGTCCGCGACTCTTTACGCTACCGAGAAGGCGAAGGTAGCCTTCGTCCAGTCCCTGCTCACAGGGAGAGCGCTGAAGTGGTCCACGCCGTTGTGGGAGCGCGGAGATCGTGTGGTGAATAACTTAGCAGCTTATCTTGGGGCCATGAGAATGGTGTTCCTCGGGCCTCAAGTCACCCACGATTCCGCGCTGCGCCTCCTACGACTTCGGCAAGGGTCTGCTTCAGTCGGGGACTTTGCTGTACACTTTAGGACACTGGCCGCAGAGCTGGACTGGCCGGATAAGGTCCTTGTCCCTGTGTTTTGGGAGGGCCTGGCAGGGTTTGTCAAAGACGCACTGGCCACACGTGAGGTGCCTGCCACTTTAGAGTCCTTGATTCAGGTTGCCTCTCGCATAGACATCCGCCAGGCGGAGCGAAGGCTCGAGGTCTCTTCAGCACCCACGTCTTCTCGGCCTAAAAAGCGTCTGACTCCCGTCTTCCATCAGACAGGTCCCCCAGCCAGTCCTGTAGGTGACTCCGTGGAGTCAATGGAGGTGTCCAAGGTGGTCTCCTCTGCCCCAGGTTCTCGGTCTTGTGTCATCTGCTTTTCCTGTGGGCAGAGGGGACACATAGCTACCCTATGTCCCAAACCGTCGGGAAAAGACAGCGTCTAGTTTCTATCAGAGGGGGGACTCTAGACGCTACTTCTCCCTCTAGGTTGACTATCAGCGCCCAGTTGCAGTTCGGCACTACTCTCTTCTCTGCCCTGGCTTGCTTGGACTCAGGCGCTGAAGGCAATTTCATCTCGACCTCCCTGGCAACCCGATACTCAGTTCCCCTGGTTCTGTTGCCCAAGCCACTCAGGGTCCGGGTAGTCGACGGGTCCATACTACTCGATCCTATCACCCAGATCACCATCCCTCTCAGGATGGATGTACCACCGGGACACCATAAGCAGGTGTCCTTCCTGGTGCTTCCAGGGGGGACGGATGAGATCCTACTGGGCCTTCCCTGGTTGAGACAGCATGCTCCTATACTCAACTGGGCAACAGGGGAGATCTCATCCTGGGCAGGATCCTGTAGAGAGCACCTCGTGACTACCGAACCACCCGCTACCATTAGGTCGGTTGGGTCCTCAGGGAATACTGAGGGGCCGGGTTTACCGACACCTTATGAGGCCTACAGGGATGTCTTTTCCAAAAGGGCCGCAGATACTCTTCCTCCCCACCGGCCATATGATTGCCGAATAGACCTGAAGCCAGGCTCCGAGCCCCCTAGGGGCAGAGTGTATCCACTCTCTGCTCCAGAGACGGAGGCTATGTCCAAATATATTCAGGACAGCCTGGCGAAGGGGTTCATTCGCAAGTCTATTTCACCGGCTGGTGCAGGGTTCTTTTTTGTGCAGAAGAAGGAAGGGGATCTGCGCCCCTGTATCGATTACAGGGGATTAAATGCAATCACAATCAAGAACAAATACCCTTTGCCCCTCATTACTGAGCTATTTGATCGATTCCGCGGGGCAAAGGTCTTCACAAAGCTGGATCTACGCGGGGCGTATAATCTAGTGCGAGTCCGAAAGGGCGATGAGTGGAAGACCGCCTTTAACACCAGGGACGGTCACTACGAGTATCTAGTAATGCCCTTCGGACTCTGCAATGCCCCCGCCGTATTTCAAGACTTTGTGAATGACATTTTCCGGGATTTGTATCTTTCCGTGGTTGCATACCTGGATGACATTCTTATCTTCTCCCCCGATCTTACCACCCATCGGAGGGATGTCATCCGAGTACTTAAGAGGCTCCGCACCCATTCGTTATATGCTAAGCTGGAAAAGTGCGTTTTTGAACAGGAATCCTTGCCGTTCCTGGGGTACATAGTGTCCAGTCAGGGGTTAGCAATGGATCCGGGGAAGTTGGAGACAGTGATGAACTGGCCTGAGCCCCGCTCGCTGAAGGCGATCCAGCGATTCTTGGGGTTCATCAATTATTATCGCCAGTTCATTCCCAACTTCTCGACGGTGGCAGCACCCATCATTGCCCTTACCCGCAAGGGCGCTAATCCCAAAGCATGGACACGGGAAACGGTAGAGGCATTTCACACTCTCAAAACTCACTTCTCCAGAGCTCCTATCCTTCATCGTCCAGACATCTCCAAACCCTTCCTACTGGAGGTAGACGCCTCTTCGGTCGGTGCAGGTGCAGTCCTGTACCAGAAAAACGAACGAGGAAGGAAACATCCGTGTTTCTTTTTCTCCAAGACCTTTTCTCCGGCCGAGAGGAACTACTCCATAGGGGATAGGGAGTTACTGGCGATGAAACTAGCATTCCAGGAATGGCGGCATCTCCTGGAGGGTGCGAAGCATCCATTTGAGGTTTTTTCTGACCACAAAAACCTCACATACCTCCAGACAGCACAACGCCTGAACCCAAGGCAGGCCCGTTGGTCTTTATTCTTCTCCCGGTTCCGCTTTATTATCCGCCACCTGGCCGGTGAGAAGAACGTACGGGCCGATGCCTTGTCACGTTGTATGGTTGTGTTGGAGGAGGACGAGGAGGAGCCTCGTCTTATACTACCCCCGGACAGCTTGAGGATGGTCACTCCCACTTCTTTGGACCAGGTGCCACCTGGCAAAACCCTCGTTCCCCCTGAACTACGGAACGAGGTGCTATCGTGGGCCCATGCCTCCAAGGTCGGGGGTCACTTCGGGGTCAAAAGGACCAGAGACCTGGTGACCAGGCATTATTGGTGGCCGAGACTACCCCAGGACATACAGGAATATGTGGGAGCCTGTATGTCGTGTGCTCGGAATAAGCCGTCCCGGCAGAGACCGGCAGGTCTTCTTCACCCACTGCCAGTGCCGGATCGTCCCTGGGAAGTGGTGGGGATGGACTTCCTGGGAGATCTGCCCAAGTCAGCAGGGCACAGGGTCGTATGGGTCATCACGGACCACTTCTCTAAAATGGTCCACTTGGTGCCTCTCCCACGACTCCCGACGTCACGTGCTCTCGCCACCTTGTTCATTCGGCATGTATTTAGGTTGCATGGCATGCCTGACAAGGTGGTGAGCGACCGGGGTCCCCAGTTCGCGTCTCGCTTCTGGAGAGAGCTCTGTAAGCTCCTGCAGATAGAGCTGAACATCTCCTCCGCATACCATCCCGAGACCAATGGACTAGTGGAGAGGACTAATCAGACCTTGGTAACTTACCTCCGCCATTTTATATCCGCGCACCACGACAACTGGGCTAACCTCCTTCCTTGGGCCGAATTTGCCATTAACAATTCGGTCCATGAATCCTCTGGCCAGACTCCGTTCCTACTCAATAACGGACAACATCCCAGAATCCCGGTTCCGATGCCCATTACGTCACCCGATACTAGAGTGGAGGATTGGGCGACCAAGGCCCGGGAGATCTGGGATGACACCCAAGAGGCTCTTAAAAGGGCTAAAGACCGGATGGTGACAACGGCTGATGTTTGCCGCCGCCCTGCACCATCCTTCGCCCCTGGTGACCTAGTATGGCTGTCCTCTAAGAATGTTAACCTACGGGTACAGGCAGCCAAATTCGCCCCTAGGTATCTGGGTCCGTTTAAAGTACTACAGCAGGTAAACCCAGTGGCATATCGACTCCAGCTCCCTCCACGCTGGGCTATAGCCAACACCTTTCACGTGTCCCTCCTGAAACCCGTACGACTTAATAAATTCTCGGGGTCCCTGCCGGCTCAAACCGACTCCCCGTCCGACGACCCTGAGGTGGCAAAACTTGTGGAGACAAAAGTCATACAGGGCAAGAGGTACTACCTCGTGGAGTGGGCTGGCCGTGGTCCGGAGCATAGATCCTGGGAGTTGGAGGATCATATCCGCGCCCCGGGTTTGATAGCGGCCTTCGAGCACGGACAGGGGGGGGCAATGTTACATCTCGTGGCTCTCCTGAGGCAAGGACTGAGGCAGTCTCCCATTCCTTGCCTGCCACGAGCACTCCTGCTCAGCAGCGCCGAAGGTCTGCCAGACTGCGCAGTGTGCAGGAGATACCTGCTCAGAGAGGCAGCAGAAGGGTGACACCTAGTGGTTCTCCTGTTACAAGGAGTGAAGCGGTCTCCCATTCCTGGCCTGCCGCAGACTCTCCTGCTCAGCGGCCCTGAAGGTCTGCGAGGCTGCACAATGTGCAGAGGTTTACTGCTCAGGGAAGCAGTGAGATTCCCGTTATCTCTCCACATTGTGAGACCGAGGATCCCGCCTCTATTTCCCAGAGGCAGGAGGGTGAGCATGTGCAATGCGTGGTGGGTCCTGATTCGCTCACTGACGTCACACGGCTTGATGACAAGGCTGGTGACGTGGTGAATCCTGACTGGCCAGGCTGGGACGTCGTGGACCCTGATTGGGTCAAGTCCGTCATCTCCGCCTCGCGCCCGCCCTCGGGTGGAGCTGCACCTCCTTAAAAGCTCCCCCTGCCATCATGGCGGCGCGCGACCGTCCTTCTATATTTGGATGTCTGGCAGCGTGCTGCCACGCCACTGCTCAGGCATTACTGTCTCTTGTGGGCTTGGCCCTTGCTGCTCCGGCAGTACCTCGTTTGCAGGCCGTGTTCTTGCCTTGCTGCTCCGGCAGTACCCCCGTCAACAGGCTGTGTTCCTGTCCCAGGTGAGCTCCTCAAGTCTCCAT
This sequence comes from Anomaloglossus baeobatrachus, assembly GCF_048569485.1. NCBI lineage: Eukaryota > Metazoa > Chordata > Amphibia > Anura > Aromobatidae > Anomaloglossus > Anomaloglossus baeobatrachus. The sequence goes on along the minus strand of NC_134361.1, from coordinate 160,641,344 downwards.
TGGACTCACCTGGTTATTGAAAGCACACGTGCGTGGGCACCTCTGTGCTACCCTCGTGCCATATTCTCGTGACTTCCACTGGCACACGTGCGTGGGCACCTCTGTGCTTCCCCGTGCAACAGGTACACCGAGCCGTGAGATCTGTGCCATACAACCCTCACGGGTTAGGGCAGATCGGTGTACATAGATCGTCTGTGACATTCCAGACGATCGCTAGCAGCAACCCGCTCACTCTTCACCCACCATAGCGGCGGTCCCTTACACCGCACAGTGGACCTTGACCGGCGGAAGCAGTCCATTTCCCATCTTGGCACGCTTCCCCGGGTCCCCCTCGTAACAGGGGTCCAGGCCACGCAAGGTGTCACGTGGCCTGTCCTGTGGCGGGGGTAGGTCTGGTCCAAAGGCGGTTTAACGGATAATGTTATTTGATTGGAGAGTCACTTGTAGGATATAGTGGCTCCGGTTACAGGGATCTTGCAGGCATGAGGTCCTGCAAGGTTGGAGTATTGATCCGTAGGTGATTAATACCTCATCTCCGGCCCGGTGTGTGTTGCGGCCAGGGATCATGTTTTGGTGGTGGAAGGTGGTTTCTGGACGGACCGGGCCTACCCAGGGTTATGTGGCGCCCCTGAGGCTTCCGTCGCCACAGGAACATTGCACCCCATCCAAAGGTGTGATGTCCCATTCTGGGTAAGGAAAGGAGTGAACGCCGGTCCACAGGCAAATCTACACTACACCCATTGTTAGGTACACACTGGGACCAGGGACAGTGGCAGTAACCCTCCCATGCTGCATGCTGGGAGGGGCCGTAAGACCCATCCCTGCTGCTATAGGGTAAATCATAGCAACTGGGGAGGTGGGAGGAGCCACCAGAGACAGAGAAAGGAAGGTCAAGTTTGAGCAGTCGGAGAGAGAGGGGAGAAGGAGGAGGAGGTCTGCGGGAGGCAGAGGAGAAGGAGAGAGAGTAATAAAGATCTAGTCAGTCAGGAGCTAAAGAGAAGAAAGTGACGCTTCCTGGTGAAGAACCTGGGACTCAGAGGGTCCAGGTGACACCAAGTAGAGAGAAGAAGGGATTCCAGGGCCACAGATAGCTTTTGAGCTGGTGGCCTGTTCCACAGGAACATCGGTGGAGGGATCAAGCAGCAACAGGGGACGGTCCCTAGAAACCGAAGGAGTGAAAAATCATCTCCAACAGTAAAAACCGAGGCCCAGGGAAAGTTGCAAACTCCCCGGGCCATAGCCCACAGCAGAACCTCTAGAAAAGGGGCAAATAACCGACAGGCGAGCTCCCAGCCTGGAGGCTGTAGTGGAGGCCGAGCCAGGTTCATCCTACAAGGGCAAGGCTTAAGGAGACAGCTGAAGACAGAGACACTTTAGAGAAGGGTACCGGCTTTCATTCCAAGATCTACCCAGGATTGGCGGAGGTCCCTGACAGTGGGTTCCAGCCGCCCAGAGGCACCAGTGTGCTGCAGCCCAGGAAATGTGAGTAAAGACCTTGGAATTGCACCCTCTGGTGTTGTCTCAGTTATTGTCGACTGCATAGACTTCCATCACACCATAGAATCTCACGAGCACCAACTGTGCCCCGGGGTACCGCTCCACCTGTGGGGAGCAGGACCATCCAAGCTGCCATTCAATCAGCCCCGGAGGCCTCATACAGCAGCGGCGGCTTAATAGCCGCAAACCACAGGTGGCGTCACGACAACTATAAACTTTAATCAACCCCACTGAAGTCATATTAATTGACACCCACCAGGGTCACGGAGTCGGGCCCAGCCACCACTGACGACCCCCGGACTAGTCCGGCCCGGCACCGCGTGTCCCATAGCCCTGGGGTGGGCGAGTCAGTTACGTATTGTATTACGTACTGTATCATTATGGTATTACCTATTGTTAAATGTTGGGACGTTCATTGGACGGCGCCCCCTTGTGTTAGTGTGTAAACAATAGGCAATTAAGGGCTGCTGTGGCCAATTCAACCAAGTCATAAGCAGTGTTGGTGTGTTAATTATACAAGGATGGGTTAATTGGGAGTAATACAGGAATCAACGACCGGACAAATCCCTCCTGGAACTGTCAAGAAAGCCATATAACCCATAGGGTGTAGGGGCGACATGACAGTCTGGAGGGTAGGGAGTTGATGGGGTTAATGGTGATATCATAAGAAGGTGGAAGAAGATGATGATTGGTTAGGGAGGGGATTATGGTGGGAGGAAAAGGAGGAGCTGCATGGGTATATAGGAGGAGGTAGGGGCCAGTTACCTTCTCTTGCACTTCCTTGATGACAGCTTCCCACCCACCCTCCCTTCTATTGTGTATTGCTATTATTGTTGTGTTTATATGCATGTATAATTAGTAAATTTAAAAGAGGCTTTATGTAAAAAAAAAAAAATAGTGTGAAAAGAAAGGATTGGGGAAAGTGTGTTGTATAAAAAACAAAGAACAAAACAGTACAAAGAAAAGAGAGTATTTCTTTGTGGATTGTGATGTATACTGTTATTTGGGGATTCGTGTAAGTTGGGTGAATACGTTGGTTGGTAAAGTGGGAGTATTTGTGTATTTATATGATGTATATGTGAATGGTCAATATGAATAATGTTTATGTCCTTTGTCACAGCGGCGGGGGTAGGTCTGGTCCAGAGGAGCTCTAATGGTTACTGGTGTTTGGATGGAGAGCCATTGGGAAAAGTACAGTGGCTCCGGTTACTGGTGACTTGCAGGTACAAGGTTGTCTGCAGGGTGGAGGTATTGCTCTGTTGGTGATCAATGCCTCATATATGGGTCAGGGTTGTTGCCAAGGGTTAAATATTGTTGATGGTTGATGGTTGCCGGGGAGTCACAGGTGGGTACAGTGGCTCAGGTGACAGGTACTCGGAAGCACAGGGTTTTTTTGTCGGGGTAAGGGATTACTCCTTTGGTGAGTATTACCTCATATATATGTGACGCCCTGGGCAAGCCAGGGGTCACAGGTCACAACACCACCACACCCTACACCCCAGTTCGGAACACCAAGGCTAACCTAAAATCCTTGTTGCCTTCCTCCAGGGGCTGATATCCACACCAGGGGGTGGGCCAGGCGGTTGGCTCCGCCCACCGAGGAGTTCACAGCTTCACAGTTTCAGAGGAAGATGAAGGAGTCGTCGCTCTGCAGGGCACGGAGGCCACTTACATCCCCCGGAGTGGAAACGACGGGTATCGGGCGGCCCTTCCTCGCCGCGCTTGCTATGCGCTGGAGGGGCTGGTGCCCGTGTTCTTCCACCCAGATCCGGGTGAGGAGGACGAAAATGCACAGTAAGGGCAGCGGAGCACCGTTGCACCATCCCCGTTGGGACCAGAAAACATGTGTGTTTGAAAAAGTTGTGAAAATGAAGAATTGATTACCGAACAGTCACCTGATTGCACCGTGATTTGGAAACCGGCCGTTGCCAGCACCGTTGTCTCCTTGGGGACCGTTTGAAAGTTTTGCATAGGAACTCCTATGGACAAGCCCGTGAACTTGCAGGGCAACCACAAACGTTAAGTGGGTTGTAAATAAAAATATGTTGTGCAGCTACCGTAACCGCCTCCAGAGAGGCAGGTTGGAGGGGGGGCCCGCAGTAGAGCAGGCTGGGGCCCAGCCACCACAGGAACCGGTGGCTACCCTCTGGAGGGGAAGGACAGATCCCGCTCGGGTAACTTGTGCTGGACTGGGGTCAAGGGGTGCTGCCTGGGTTTTAGGGGCAGCATCAGGGCCAGGTTACTTGGGTGGGAGAGAGCGGCAGCCACAACCGTTTAAAATGTTTGCAACGTTTAAGAACCGAACCTCCCGATGTGGGATGATGTCATAACTTGTATTATGTTTCTACCTTTTTATATATTTCCAGAAAATAAAGCCGGTGTTGGACGGGCAGCCCGCAGACGGTCTGCATTTTGCTAAGGGGGAATGTGACGCCCTGGGCAAGCCAGGGGTCACAGGTCACAACACCACCACACCCTACACCCCAGTTAGGAACACCAAGGCTAACCTAAAATCCTTGTTGCCTTCCTCCAGGGGCTGATGTCCACACCAGGGGGTGGGCCAGGCGGTTGGCTCCGCCCACCGAGGAGTTCACAGCCCTGGAGGCGGGAGAACCAGGCAGATGAGTTTAGGAGGAGGAAGTAGAAGGAAGTGGTAGAGGAGCTAAGGAGAGAAGCTGAAGAAAGGGAAAGTGACAGTAAAGACAGCCTGAAGCTGGTCCGGGTGTGTGCCTCGGACTGAGACAGCAAGGTCGGCAGACGGCGGTGACTGTCTGCAGGGGTGACTGCTTGGAGGTTGCTGGAAGGACCGCAGATGGGTGGTGGCCCGGTGGTACCGGAGCGGTATACGAAGAGCAGTCAGCACCAGTGGCAGGGGCCTTTCGGATCCCGGCAAGGCTAGGAGTCGCCGTGAATTTGCCAAATCCGTTAGTGAAGGGGACCTCTGGGTCTCCCAACAACCAAGTCCCGATTGAAGGCAACAGTCCAACCGTTACAGAGAGACACCGCCACCACCAGGGCACCAGTTTCTCAGGGCCAGCGCCTGCGGGCAAAGTAGGGCTCCTCCGGTCTATGTCCAAGCCGGGGAGTGGGTTACCGGTGGGAACCCATCGAAACCATCATCATCTTAGGTGCAGGAAAAAGGGACCGTCACCGTCACCTACTGGGGAAAGCAAGTGCAGCCGTCCATGGGAACCGTTTTCCCAGCCGTGTGTTTTACCGAGAACTGTGTCATCGTCTCAGGCTGAGTGAGTACCACGGTGCCGCAAGGCACAGCGCTGCCCCCGCGTCCCTGCACCCCACCAAGCCCTGCATCACCCACTTCATCACTGGGCCCCGGGACAATTACCCCCTACCCACGGAGGGGAGAACCAACAACTTTGCTGCTCCCTGTCATCAGTCCCCGGGATCCCCATACAGAGCAGCGGTGGTGTCAACAAATCACCACAACCGTGGGTGGCGTCACGGACAATAAACTATCCCAAATCCCAATCCCCTTTCACTCACGGGCGAGGAGCGCCGCTCGTGTCCCCGGGATCCGGCCCATCGCTCGAGCCACCAAGCAGCAGCAGGCCGCAGCAGCCGCGGCAGCCGGACCCGAGCAGAGGGAGAGCGCGGCGTCCCCTCCTCCGCCCGCGACATATATATGGGATCATTGTTATGGTCAGTGATCCTTTTGGTGACATGGTAATCACAGGAGGAGTCACTAGTTGGGTTTCTGGTTCTGGATCCAAGTGCAGTGCAGGCACGGGGTTCTGCACGGCATGGGGGGTTTGATGCGTAGGTGATTTATACCTCTTATCTATGGGGTGGTTGCAGCCAGGGAGGTTGTTACATTAAAGTCGCTAACAGGCTTTAAGGTTTTGAGTTCACAGTTACTGTTACACACATGGGGGATTGATCCGTAGGTATTGATGCCTCATACGTCTGGGCTGGAGGTTTGCGGCCGGGGATGACATGGGGTTGGGGGTGAAGAGTAAGGTGTCGGTTTTGAAGCTCAGTTTATAATTGATGCAACTTGGGGGTTTAATCCGTAGGTGATTAATACCTCAGATCTCTGGGTCGGTGTGCTGCGGCCGGGGATCGTGTTCTGGTGGTGGAATATATATACAGTGGCTTCGATTACAGGGATCTTGCAGGCATGGGGTCCTGCAAGGTTGGGGTATTGATCCGTAGGTGATTAATGCCTCGTATCTCTGGCTTGGTGTGTTCCGGTTACACGGATCTTGCAGGCATGGGGTCCTGCAAGGTTGGGGTATTGATCCGTAGGTGATTAATGCCTCGGATCTCTGGGTCGGTGTTGCGGCCAGGGATTGTGTTCTGGTGGTGGAATATGGCTTCTGAACCGGATTTTCGGCAGGAGTAGGTTTGGTCCAGAGGCTGTTTACTGGATAATGTTATTTGATGGAGTCACTTGCGGAATACAGTGGCTTTGGTTGCAGGGATCTTGCAGGAATGAGGTCCTGCAAGGTTGGGGCATTGATCCGTAGGTGATTAATGCCTCACATCTCTGGGTCGGTGTGTTGCGGCCAGGGATTGTGTTCTGGTGGTGGAGTATGGCTTCTGGACCGGACTTATGGCGGGGGGTAGGTCTGGTCCAGAGGCGGTTTAACGGATAATGTTATTTGATTGGAGAGTCACTTGTAGGATATAGTGGCTCCGGTTACAGGGATCTTGCAGGCGCATGAGGTCCTGCAAGGTTGGAGTATTGATCCGTAGGTGTTTAATACCTCATCTCCGGCCCGGTGTGTGTTGCGGCCAGGGATCATGTTTTGGTGGTGGAAGGTGGTTTCTGGACAGGGCCTACCCAAGGTTACGTATTGTATTACGTACTGTATTATTATGGTATTACCTATTGTTAAATGTTGGGATTGCCCGTTGGACGGCGCCCCCTTGTATTAGTGTGTAAACAATAGGCAATAAAGGGCTGCTGTGGCCAATTCAACCAAGTCATAAGCAGTGTTGGTGTGGCGCCCCTGACCTGGTCAGGCACCACTGAGTACTGCACCCATGCTGGGGACAGTACAACACAGGTAATCCAGAAGGCTGACCGGGGTGTGGAACACAGGCGCATAGTGATCAGGTCTCACACATGTACCCATGAGAGGACCCCTGGGGATCCCAGGAGGGGGAAAAGCCTTCACCTTCACTGGAATAGTGGAGGGGGCCAAAAGCCTCCATCTCCTCTCAAGGGGTGTGGTAAGAGAATCTGGTTGCTAGGTGGCGTAGGCAGGCACAAAAGGGAAAAGAGAAGGAGGAGTAAACAGTCTAGAGTCTGCAGCAGAGTGTGGAGGAGTGAGGAGCAGGAAAGTGAAGCTCAGACAGGAGCAGCAGTGAAGGTCCCAGATGTGAGCCGGTTCAGAGCAGAGTCCAGGGAGCTCCGAGGAGAGCTGACCCCTTCCCCTGGGCTGCTGTAGTCTGACAGCGTCCGCGCAGTGGCTACCGACGGGGGAGAACGGTCACCTAGGAGGGCTACCCGAAACCCATCTCCAGCTAGAGAGAGAGCACAGAGTGGGAAGTAAGGAGACTGCTAGGGAGAACCAGGCCCAAACGGGCGGCAGATCCCGGAGCGGGGTTAGATCCACCTTTCCTCGCTAAACCTGCCGGTGTGGGGCCCTCAAAGCCCACACCACAACACCACAAAAGCCGCAGCCACGTAGCCACAGTTAGGGCCCATAGTTCACAGGAGGCAAGCAGCTGGAGTGAGCTGGTCCAGGCCACAAGCAAACGGCAAACGAAGGGGAGTGAGGCTTCAGCAACTTCCCTGGGTGACCCCCATAGGGACTAAAAGTCGGGGTCACCCCAAACCACCAAGGGCTAAGGAAGGCGAGTTGGTAGTCACCATCAGAAGTCAGCCTGAAGGATACCTGGTTCCCGCCTGGTTCATCCCAGCTACGCCCGGGTTACTCACCCTGCCACCTGAAGTGAGTAAAAACCCTGAAAGACATTCTGCCTGTGTGGAGTTATTCTGCGCCTTGTGGTTCTACGCTCCTACACAGGGCCCTGGGGCTTGCCTCACTCTCAGGAGGCTATTCCAATTAACTGCACTCACCATCAGCCCCAGGCGTCCCTCAACCTGCAGTGGCGGTCCCTACTGGCCGCAATACTGAGAGTGGCGTCACGACAAGAAGAAGATCTCCTACCGGTGACCAGATCCAGCTGAGTGGAGTCCCTGAAGGTAATGCACCGACACAACACCTGTGGGGCTTCACAACGTCTGGCGTCACGAACAGGATAAGGACTAGACCTGTCCAGACAGGTGACCATGTGCCTGGGCGGTCCGCTTGAAAAATTGGAAGCGCCGCCATATTGCCACCATGAAATGCGCGCTGAAAAACAACAGCAGCCCGCGCTGGGAGAAGTTACCGCCCACGAAGAGGTGTGGCTACCCAGAGATCCCCTGCAGAGTTCTGACCTCGCTTGTGAAGAGAGCGGAAGCGTTCAGAGACGTCGGGACAGAAAGGGAGCCAGAAGCCTGCTGCTGGGAGAGGAGCTGCTGAAAGAGGCAGAGCGGAAACTGAACAGCTTGCTACTAGAGGCAACGACGAGTCCACTGCTGGGAAATCGTACAGAAGAGGGCGCAGAAGAAATGGCGTCTGACCGCAGAAACCCAGAACCGGGCTCCGCTGCCTGGTGGTGTCGGGAGCTCGCCGAGTTCTGCGATCAACTGGAGGCCAGGGTCGGAAGGCTGATCAGAGAGGGACGTGCGGAGTTCCTGGGAATGACCGCGGCGGTTCAGGCCTATGAAGAGAGAGCCGCGCGCCGAGTGCCAGACCGGGCGGTGACGACTCAGACCCCGATGCTGCCACCGATGGGTGAGTCCAGTGATGCCCCTGCCAGCGCGAGTGCCCCGACCCCTGCTGCCACGTCCGCGGTCCCTGAAGAGGCGCCCGGCGCGGCGACGCTGAGCCAGGCCGCAGCCACGCCAGGTGCGGCCCGCCAAGCCCAGGCCGCCGCAGCGATGCCCTGCTCGGCCCACCAAGACCCGGTCCCTGCAGCAACGCCCAGTCCGGCCCGCAAAGAACCGGCTGCCACCGCGACCCTCATCCACGCCGCAGGTGTGACGCTGACCCAGGCCGCCGCCTTGCTAGGCCTGGCCCGCCGAGACCCCACCGCAGCAGCAACGCTCGTCCGCGCCGCAAGTGAGGTGCTGAACCAGGCCGCAGCCCCGCCAGGTGCGGCCCGCCAAGCTCCGATCGAGGCAGCGACGCCCAGCCCAGCCTGCAAAGACCCCATCGCAGCTGCGACGTCGATCCAAGCTGCGCCAGAAACGCCCATCCAGGCCGCCGCCATGCCAGGCGCGGCCCGCCAAGACCAGGCCGCCGCCATGCCAGGCGCGGCCCGCCGAGACAAGATTGCATCACCATTTTCCCCGGCCTGCGAGGCCAGAGCAGACACCGCTCCCCAGTCCAAAGAGGTCCCTGCTGGAAAGCCCACGCTGGGGGAGGACCCCGCATACTGGCAGCTGAAGGCTGACATGGAGGCCAAGTTTCCACAATGGTTGGTGGACCAGTACATACTCCCTCCGCATACCCCCAAGACGACTCCTGCAGCAATCATGCCAAAAAGATCCCTGCCTGGGCCTGCTGAAGAAAGTCCATCCCCAGCACTGCCACCAAAGGAGTGCTCAGAAGAACTAAGGGGGAGGGGAGGCCAGGAAGCTGAGGAGCTGACCCAGGAGCCATCAGCAGTGGATCCATGCCCAGAGCCGGAGATGTTGCCATATTCTCGCTGGGATGAAGTGGAAGATTTATCCAGCAACCTCAACTGGGAGCCTGCCAGCAGTGAAGCAGCCACCCAGCAGAATCAAGCCCGCAAGACACGGCGCCGTAGCCGAAACCAGTTGTCACCTGCTCCGCCATCCCCAGAGCAAAGAGATGACATAACGGCCAGAGACCTAGAAGAAAAACGGTTCCTGAGAAGAGCCAAAGCACAGGTCAGAGGACCCCTTTGTAGAGGAATTGTGGAAGACTTTAGCCTGAAGTCAGGATACGGGTTCATCGTTGCACCTGGTATCAAAGAAGGCATTTTTGTCAATAGGAGAGACGTCAGAGCTAATTTGCCCAGAGGACATCCTGGAAGAAACTTAAGAATGGGAGACACAGCGCAGTTTACCATGCATCAAGGAGAAAGAGGCTGGTACGCGCTAGATGTAGCACCATGTCCTAAAGAAGAAGAAAGGAAAGACAGCGATAAAGAAAGAAAAGACAAAGGACCTACTGACGAGACAACCACAGATGAGGAAAAAGGTCAAGAAAGCAACAGGTGCCGCAGCCCTACAGGCCCAAGCCCTGGTGAGGAGGAATCCATGTAAAGTTCAAGTGAAGTACAGCAGTTGAAAAGTTAAAGTTTTGACCAGTTTTGAAGTTTTGCAACGTTCTCAAGTTCAAGTAATGTGCCCACATAAACTATTGTGAGAAATAAACCTTAAGGCTATGAACTGGCTATAGCCACAAACTCTCGCAGTGTAAATAGTTACACCAGAGGGCACCACCGCCACCAGAGTCAGCCTGTTTAGGGGCTTGGCTCGTCTGCAACCAGGAGGAGCCCGTCCGTATATAGGGCCTTGGCTCACCTGCGACCAGAGAGCATGCCTGTTTATGGGGCCTGGCTCTCCACCACAAAGAGGGTACCTGGTCAGCACCAACTGTGGAGGCCGCCTCTGCATCCTGCCAGAAGAGGCTGAAGGCGCGGATCCACCAGGCCAGGTATACCCTGAAACCACCAGCCCATGAAAGCCGCCTCTACATCCTGCCAGAAGTGGCTGAAGTCGCGGCCAACGTGAAAGGGTTTTGGGTGGGTTAACGGACTTGTGGGTGGAGGGTGGTGATGTATGGTACCTGGTGCTTTTAAAAATGTTTTACATGTTTTAATGTTTTATGCATTTTAAAATGTTGTCTTGCAGCCCGAGGACGTGCTGGTGATAACTAAGGGGGAATGTGGCGCCCCTGACCTGGTCAGGCACCACTGAGTACTGCACCCATGCTGGGGACAGTACAACACAGGTAATCCAGAAGGCTGACCGGGGTGTGGAACACAGGCGCATAGTGATCAGGTCTCACACATGTACCCATGAGAGGACCCCTGGGGATCCCAGGAGGGGGAAAAGCCTTCACCTTCACTGGAATAGTGGAGGGGGCCAAAAGCCTCCATCTCCTCTCAAGGGGTGTGGTAAGAGAATCTGGTTGCTAGGTGGCGTAGGCAGGCACAAAAGGGAAAAGAGAAGGAGGAGTAAACAGTCTAGAGTCTGCAGCAGAGTGTGGAGGAGTGAGGAGCAGGAAAGTGAAGCTCAGACAGGAGCAGCAGTGAAGGTCCCAGATGTGAGCCGGTTCAGAGCAGAGTCCAGGGAGCTCCGAGGAGAGCTGACCCCTTCCCCTGGGCTGCTGTAGTCTGACAGCGTCCGCGCAGTGGCTACCGACGGGGGAGAACGGTCACCTAGGAGGGCTACCCGAAACCCATCTCCAGCTAGAGAGAGAGCACAGAGTGGGAAGTAAGGAGACTGCTAGGGAGAACCAGGCCCAAACGGGCGGCAGATCCCGGAGCGGGGTTAGATCCACCTTTCCTCGCTAAACCTGCCGGTGTGGGGCCCTCAAAGCCCACACCACAACACCACAAAAGCCGCAGCCACGTAGCCACAGTTAGGGCCCATAGTTCACAGGAGGCAAGCAGCTGGAGTGAGCTGGTCCAGGCCACAAGCAAACGGCAAACGAAGGGGAGTGAGGCTTCAGCAACTTCCCTGGGTGACCCCCATAGGGACTAAAAGTCGGGGTCACCCCAAACCACCAAGGGCTAAGGAAGGCGAGTTGGTAGTCACCATCAGAAGTCAGCCTGAAGGATACCTGGTTCCCGCCTGGTTCATCCCAGCTACGCCCGGGTTACTCACCCTGCCACCTGAAGTGAGTAAAAACCCTGAAAGACATTCTGCCTGTGTGGAGTTATTCTGCGCCTTGTGGTTCTACGCTCCTACACAGGGCCCTGGGGCTTGCCTCACTCTCAGGAGGCTATTCCAACTAACTGCACTCACCATCAGCCCCAGGCGTCCCTCAACCTGCAGTGGCGGTCCCTACTGGCCGCAATACTGAGAGTGGCGTCACGACAAGAAGAAGATCTCCTACCGGTGACCAGATCCAGCTGAGTGGAGTCCCTGAAGGTAATGCACCGACACAACACCTGTGGGGCTTCACATTGGTGTGTTAATTATACAAGGTAGGGTTAATTGGGAGTAATACAGGAATCAACGACCGGACAAATCCCTCCTGGAACTGTCATGACCACGTGTGTATAATACCAAACAGAGGCGTGCAGTTATTCCTACTTAAATCAATGGTTAGCTCAAATGTCACCTAATTAACCTATAATAATAGAATAATATTGCACATATTCCAAATGTAGATGGCCATGTCTGTAACAGCCTCCATTTTCCCTGATGAATCAATGCTCTTGAGGAAATGTGTCGGGAAGGAGGAGAAGCGAGCAATGTCTTTTGTCTGATATTGTTTATGGTAGGTAATGTGTGACATATTGAGGGCCCCTCTGCCTTTTTAAGATAATATTAGCCTATATGTTTGACAGTGAGCTAGGATGATAATAAAACACCTCACTGTCTTCCTTACAAATTAACCTTGCATATCAGCACTTTTGAGTGGATGATTACTGTTGACATGTTTATGTACTGCACAAAAAGCACCTTATAGTGGCCGTCTACAGTTGGGACATATGCAATATTATTCTATTACTAGCTGTAGTACCCGGACGTTGCCCGGGATAGTAACTGTCTCTCTCTCAGTCTCTGTCTGTCTGTCTGTCTGTCTCTGTCTGTCTCTGTGTGTCTTTGTGTCTGTCTCTGTCTGTATCAGTCTCTCTTTCTGTCTCTGTATCAGTCTCTCTGTCTGTCTATATCTCTGTGTCTGTCTGTCTGTCTCTCTCTATCTCTGTGTCTGTCTGTCTCTCACTATCTCTGTGTCTGCCTGTCTCTCTCTATCTGTCTGTCAGTATCTTTCCCCCTCTGTCTCTGCCAGGTCTGTCTCTTTCCCCGTCTGTCTCTTTCCCCGTCTGTCTCTTTCCCCGTCTGTCTCTTTCCCCGTCTGTCTCTTTCCCCGTCTGTCTCTTTCCCCGTCTGTCTCTTTCCCCGTCTGTCTCTTTCCCCGTCTGTCTCTTTCCCCGTCTGTCTCTTTCCCCGTCTGTCTCTTTCCCCGTCTGTCTCTTTCCCCGTCTGTCTCTTTCCCCGTCTGTCTCCTTCCCCGTCTGTCTCCTTCCAGGTCTGTCTCTTTCCCCGTCTGTCTCATTCCAGGTCTGTCTCATTCCAGGTCTGTCTCTTTCCCTGTCTGTCTCTTTCCGCATCTACCTCTTTCCCCATCTGCCTCTTTCCCCATCTGTCTGTTTCCAGGTCTGTCCCGTTTCAGGTCTGTCTCTTTCCCCGTCTGTCTCTTTCCCCGTCTGTCTCTTTCCCAATCTGTCTCGTTCCAGGTCTGTCTCGTTCCAGGTCTATCTCGTTCCAGATGTCTCTTTCCCCGTCTGTCTCTTTCCCCGTCTCTTTACTTGTTTCTGTCTCCTTTCCTGTGTCTTTACTTGTCTTTATTTTTTTCTCAGTCTGTCTCTTTCCCCGTCTGTCTCTTTCCCCGTCGGTCTCTTTCCCCGTCGGTCTCTTTCCCCGTCGGTCTCTTTCCCCGTCGGTCTCTTTCCCCGTCGGTCTCTTTCCCCGTCGGTCTCTGTCTTTTTCTCGGTCTCTTTCCTTGTCTCTGTCTCTTTCCCTCTCTGTCTGTCTTTTTCCCTGTCTGTCTCTGTCTTTCTTAGCGGACACACACACATATACACACACACACACACACACGCGCACACACACACACACTCAGCTTTATATATTAGATTACAGGTTAATTAGGTGACATTTGAGCTAAACATTGAATTGTGTAGGAATAATTGCACGCCTCCATTTGGCATTATGTGGTGTTACATTATCTGAGGTATGGCACAATAATTTGCGACTGACTAGCACCTTGAGTAACATTCCTACTGAATATTGATATCGCAAGTACACTCATTTGATGTATTAATGCTCTGATTTTTGGTGTGTCATTTTTATTGAGCTCATTCTTGCTAGTGCTGTATGACTATTATTGGCTGCCCAGTAAGCAGCCTTATATGTTTCATTTTTGTTGTTCTCATTTAGGGGGAATTTTTTACAATTGACGTATTGTCCTTTTAAATATCATTATTAAAAGTTATATTTTAATACCAATGAAACAAAGAGTGAAAAATTTAAAGGAGTCTTATTCTTTCCACTGCAAGTGAAAAGTCCTTGCATCAGAGGTTTGGAACACCTAGTTCATCTGCTTTGGAAAATGACAGTAGAGATAGACAAATAGTGACATATTCGGGTTTGTATTATTCGACCTGAATAATTTCTACTACTTTTGTATTTGTCAAGATTACAGATGGGCGAAACCACAGATGTTTCGGTTCGGCAGGTGCGGCTGGACTTTAAAAAAAAGTATCTGGTTCTTAAACCCGAACATCTGCCCAGACATCGAAACCCATATAAGTCTTTGGGGACCCAAACATTGAGCTGTAAAATGGTCGTAGAAAAGGCTAGGGGGATTAGAGAAGGACAGTTTTACTTACTGAGTCTCCCACGCAGTTGTAACACTACTTCCGGGTCCACTCATTAAACCTCATAAATATTCACTGATTTCCTTGCCCACCTCAGTCCTGGTGTCTGTGATTGGTTGCAGTCAGACCTTGCCCCCACCCAGTGTGACAGCATCTGTGATTGGTTGGAATCACACATGTTGTTTGTGTATTTATACTGGTATAAAAATAAATAAATAAGTTGGTGTAGCGTCGCCCCATATTGTGATACCCAGCGCAGATAAAACATATGGCTAGAGATGGGCGGACCCGAACTATAAAAATCTGGATCCGTGTGGCTTCAAATGTACCTGAGTGCCGGGCTTGGGCCTGGAATTCTGAGGGAATTCCGACTAATGATCTGGAACCGGCACTCGGGAAATAAAAAAAAGAAAAATAAAGAAAATAAGAATGAAGCAAGTGCGTTATACTTACTGTGATTCCTGTAAACAAGATGGAGGGGTGCACAGCCTGAAATAGGATAATGAGTGCAGCCTTATGTGTGAAAGTAATAATTAGAGATGAGTGAACTGGCCGCGGTTCGGCTCGAGTTCGGTTCCCCGAACGGAGGTCTGGTTCGAGTTCGGTTCGGCGAACCACTCGAACCCCATAGGAAACAATGGGAGGCAATCACAAACACATAAAAACACATTATAAATGTACACATACAGTTAATAAACATTGCCATAACACTTACCTGTCCCTCGGGATGCATCCTGCACTCTGTCTCCCGCAGCTTTTCCATCGGTAATCGCTGCATCCTCCGGGAACACCAGCAAAGATGCAGGGCCTATCGTGACGTCAAAATAGCTATGTGACCAGTCACGTGTCTATTATCTCATTGGCTACAGACTGGTCACATGACTATGACGCGTCATACTAGGACCTGTCATTGCAGCTCTCTGTTACACGGTGCACGTTTGTGTATCGCCGTGTACCGGCGACATGCTCTAGCACACGGTCGACTCCCCGCTCTGCTTCCCGGTTCCCTTAAGGTACCGTCACACTAAGTAACGCTCCAGCGATCCCACCAGCAACCTGACCTGGCAGGGATCGCTGGAGCGTCGCTACACGGGTTGCTGGTGAGCTGTCAGGCAGATCTCACCAGCAACCAGTGACCAGCCCCCAGCCAGCAGCGACGCGTGGAAGCGATGCTGCGCTTGGTAACTAAGGTAAATATCGGGTAACCAACCCGATATTTACCGTGGTTATCAGTGCACACCGCTTAGCGCTGGCTACCTGCACTCCTAGCCAGAGTACACATCAGGTTAATTTTACCCGATGTGTAGTCTGGCTGCGTGTGCAGGAGCAGGGAGCCGGCACTGACAGCGTGAGAGCGGCGGACGCTGGTAACTACGGTAAACATCGGGTAACCAAGGAAAGGGCTTCTTGGTTACCCGATGTTTACCGTAGTTACCAGCGTCCGCAGAAGCCGGCTCCTGACTGGCTGACACAGCCGGTCAATAACCGAGATCACTGTTGCCATAGCAATGCGCTTGGTAGCGGTGACGGTGACGTCCCGCTACCAGCACGCAGCGGCACCGGAATCACCTGATCGGAGCAGCGTTGCTATGGCAACCCGTGCCACCGCTTACAGCCGGGAGCCTGTGGTCACTCTCGCAGAGTGATTTCTGCACGGAGCACAGCGTCTTCCCCCATGCAGCAGTGCTGTCTGATGGAGCAGACAGAACTGCATGTGTTGAAGGGGAAAGAAGACAGAAGACCATGGATCGTGGAGGGGTGACAGGGGGTAATAAAGATGGAGTTTCTAAGTGTGTCTGTGTATTTATTTCTATTAAAGTATTTTTTCTCTGTGTGGTGCTCTTTTTAACCCTTTATTGGAGATTCTTAATGGCCAGGTCAAACATGCCTGATATTAAGAATCTCTGGCTTAATACTAGCTAGTAAAACAAAGCTAGTATTAACCCTTATTACCCACCAAGCCACCCGGCTTCAGGGCTGTTGGAAGAGTTGGATACAGCGCCAGATGATGGCGCTTCTATGAGAGCGCCATTTTCTGGGGCGGCTGCGGACTGCAATTCACAGCAGAGGGGCCCAGAAACCTCGGGCTAACCTGTGCTGCGGATCCAATCCCCAGCTGCCTAGCTGTACCCGGCTGGACACAAAAATGGGGCGAAGCCCACGTCGTTTTTTTTTTTTTTTAATTATTTCATAAAATTCATGAATTAAGTAAAAAAAGGGCTTCCCTATATTTTTGGTTCCCAGCCGGGTACAAATAGGCAGCTGGGGGTTGGGGGCAGCCGTACCTGCCTGCTGTACCTGGCTAGCATACAAAAATATGGCGAAGCACACATCATTTTTTTTGTAGTTTTTTGGCAAAAAGAAATAAAAATGCTTCCCTGGATTTTCCATTGCCAGTGAAGGTAAGACCAAGCAGTGGGGGTTAGCAGCCAGTAGCTGCTTGGATTACCTTAGCTAGCAATACAAAAAATGCAGCGGGAGCCCATATATATTTTTTTTAATTATTTATTTAAATAACTAAAAACAAAAAGGGCTTCCCTGTATTTTAATTGCTGGACATCACAGTGCTGTAAAAATAAATCTTTAAAAAAAATGACGTAGCGCTCTGCGGTATTTTTGATTCTCAGCGCAGATAAAGCAGACGGCTACGGGTTGCCACCCCCATCTGCCTGGCGTTACCTTGGCTGGCAATCAAAATACAAGGAAGCCCATTCATTTTTTTTATTTAAAAAATAGTAAAAAAAAAAATGACGTTGGGTCCCCCCATTTTTGATAGCCAGCTAGGGTAAAGCAGACGGCTGTAGCCTGAAAACCACAGCTGGCAGCTTTACCGTGGTTGGGGATCCAATTTGGATGTCACCCCAGGCTCTTTTTTTATAATTATTTTATAAATATTAATAATTACAAAAAAAAAGTAGGGACCCCCCAAATTGGATCACCAGCCAAGGTAAAGCGGACAGCTGTGGTCTGGTATTCTCAGGGTGGGAAGGTCCATAGTTATTTGGCCTTCTCAGCCTAAAAATAGCAGGCCGCAGGCACCCCAGAAGTGGCGCATCCACTAGATGCGCCAATTCTGGCGCTTCACCCCAGCTCATCCCGTGCCCTGGTGCAGTGGCAAACTGGGTAATAAATGTGGTTGATACTAGCTGTGAAGTCACCTGACATCAAGCCCAGCAGTTTGTGATGTCATGGCGTCTATCAGATACCCGACATCATAAACTGTCAGTACTAACAAAAAAAATCGACAAAAAAAAATTATTTGAAAAAACAATACCCAAAACATTTCCTCTTTCACCAATTTATTGTAAGAAAAAAAATAAGGGGGTCCCACGACGACTCTGGACCGTCTAGAATATGGGGGGAGACACTCAGGGAACGTATCCCCCATTTTCTAGGAGTGCAGACCCTCCATGTGAGGAGTGTGGGTGCAATGAATCTGCACTCACTCTCCCCGGGTCCACAGCAGCAGAGTCCATGTCGTAACGGTTGCTACCAAAGCTGCAATGCCCTGCTCATGAGGTAAGGGCATGCCTAATCAGTAGAACTATTCTACATTTCCAAATATTGGTATTTGCTGATATTATTGCTATTCCACCTACTATATATTGGAGATAGGATCTTGGAGATGGAATACCCCTTTAAGTCCAGTTATCCAGCTGAATGAATACTAAACAACAGAGCTTGCTATTTAGATGTGTTTTCTTGTGGTGTATAACGGACTCTCATGTTTGGTAGTCGTTCAGCAGGGCAGCTATAAAATCAAATACCTCCATTTGGAAATGTAGTATATAGCTCTTCTGATAAACTATGTTCCTTACCTCATGAGCAGGGCATTGCAGTAATAATAATTTATTCATTTATATAGTGCTATTAATTCCATAGCGCTTTGCATACATTGGCAACACTGTCCCCATTGGGACTCACAATCTAAATTCCCTATCTGTATGTCTTTGGAGTGTGGGAGGAAGCCAGAGTACCTGGAGGAAACCCACACAAACACGGGGAGAACATACAAACTCCTTGCAGATGGTGTCCTTGGTGGGAATTGAACCCAGGACCTCAGCGCTGCAAGACTGCACTGCTAACCACTGAGCCACCGTGCCGCCCATTTAACTTGCAGATGCATAACCACCACTCACTGTGTCTGAACACAGGAAGCTGAGCTGACAGCTGCTCTGTGCATGCGGCAGCGTCTATTGTGAAGGAAAGGGCCGCGGGGGATCAACGCTGCACAGGTACCGTGGCACACCGGGGAACACCGGTGAGGTTATAGGGGGTGACCTGGCAGCGCATGGGGAGGAGTTTTCTGTCGCATGTGTCATGGCACATGCGACAGAAATCAGAGGAGTAGGGTGAATGCGGCCGGCGCGCTGCTGTGCGCGCGGCTATCTTGGATTTCCGGGAGGGGGTCAGGGGGCACTTTTTGTGACACCGGGGGACCGGAGGGGACCGGGGAGGAGATTTATCATGTTTGTTCATGCCAGATGGGAGATAAATAATTTTTTACCGACGCTGTCATTTACTGTAAAGTAATCATCGGTATACAGTGTATACCGGTGATCACGTGAGCAGGAACCAGAAAAAACAGCCTAAATCATGATCTCCAGGGTCTCAGCTACCCCCTGAAACCCCGGAGATTTTCTGACGCTGGGGGGCGCTATTCACTTATTTCTGCCTGCTGTTTATAAACAAAGCAAGAAGGCCCGCGGAGACACCATCACATGTTTCTCAACACTGGCAGGAAACTAGCCAGGTCTTTCACAGGGAAGGAACAACCACGGGAAGGGCAGTCTCCAGTCAAGGAGACCACCTATGCCAAAAATGGTATCCATCCACAGACAGCCATTTCAGGGTATTTGCCCTTCATCAGTGTGGACTAGGAATCTGGCTAGTGGGAGCATTGCCTAGTAAAAGACTGTCAGCAAGGATGGTTGACCTTAGGGAGATCAACATCCACCACTGCGGAGACACCATCACGAGTTTCTCAACACAGTGATTCTAGAGCAATGTACCCTGGGAAATATTCAAAGCAAGAAGGCCTGCGGAGACACCATCACATGTTTCTCAACGCTGGCAAGAAACTAGCCAGGTCTTTCACCGGGAAGGAACAACCACGGGAAGGGCAGTCTCCAGTCAAGGAGAGCACCTATGCCAAACATGGTATCCATCCACAGACAGCCGTTTCGGGGTATTTGCCCCTCATCAGTGTGGAGTAGGAATCTGGCTAGTGGGAGCATTGCCTAGTAAAAGACTATGTGAGCAAGGATGGTTGACCTTAGGGAGATCAACATCCACCACTGCGTAAACACCATCACGTGTTTCTCAACGCAGTGATTCTAGAGCAATGCACCCTGGGAAATATTCAAAGCAAGAAGGCCTGCAGAGACACCATCACATGTTTCTCAACGCTGGCAGGAAACTAGCCAGGTTTTTTACCAGGAAGGAACAACCACGGGAAGGGCAGTCTCCAGTCAAGGAGACCACCTATGCCAAACATGGTATCCATCCACAGACAGCCGTTTCGGGGTATTTGCCCCTCATCAGTGTGGAGTAGGAATCTGGCTAGTGGGAGCATTGCCTAGTAAAAGACTATGTGAGCAAGGATGGTTGACCTTAGGGAGATCAACATCCACCACTGCAGAGACACCATCACGAGTTTCTCAACACAGTGATTCTAGAGCAATGCACCCTGGGAAATATTCAAAGCAAGAAGGCCTGCGGAGACACCATCACATGTTTCTTAACGCTGGCAGGAAACTAGCCAGGTCTTTCACCGGGAAGGAACAACCACGGGAAGGGCAGTCTCCAGTCAAGGAGACCACGTATATCAAACATGGTATCCATCCACAGCCAGCCGTTTCGGGGTACTTGCCCCTTATCAGTATGGAGTAGGAATTTGGCTAGTGGGAGCATTGCCTAGTAAAAGACTATGTGAGCAAGGATGATTGACCTTAGGGAGATCAACATCCACCACTGCGGAGACATCATGGTTTGTTGTACTTTTGCTATTTTTGTCCTGAGGAAGGAAGCGGTGGCTTCTGAAACGCATTGACCTATGCTTAATTAAAGTTACAATTATATCCTACTTCCATGATCGACTAGTCATTGGCGCGGCTTGGACACCCGATAGTCTTTTACTAGGCAATGCTCCCACTAGCCAGATTCCTACTCCACACTGATGAGGGGCAAATACCCCGAAATGGCTGTCTGTGGATGGATACCATGTTTGGCATAGGTGGTCTCCTTGACTGGAGACTTTCCTTCCCGTGGTTGTTCCTTCCCGGTGAAAGACCTGGCTAGTTTCCTGCCAGCGTTGAGAAACATGTGATGGTGTCTCCGCAGGTCTTCTTGCTTTGAATATTTCCCAGGGTGCATTGCTCTAGAATCACTGCATTGAGAAACACGTGATGGTGTCTCCGTAGTGGTGGATGTTGATCTCCCTAAGGTCAACCATCCTTGCTCACATAGTCTTTTACTAGGCAATGCTCCCACTAGCCAGATTCCTACTCCACACTGATGAGGGGCAAATACCCCGAAACGGCTTTCGGTGGATGGATACCATGTTTGGCATAGGTGGTCTCCTTGACTGAAGACTGCCCTTCCTGTGGTTGTTCCTTCCCGATGAAAGACCTGGCTATTTTCCTGCCAGCGTTGAGAAACATGTGATGGTGTCTCTGCAGGCCTTCTTGCTTTGAATATTTCCCAGGGTGCATTGCTCTAGAATCACTGCGTTGAGAAACACGTGATGGTGTCTCCGCAGTGGTGGATGTTGATTTTCCTAAGGTCAACCATCCTTGCTCACATTTGCTGTTTATAAACGGCAGATCAGAATAAGGCTACATTCACAGGACCGATCCGTTTTTGAGGTCCGCAAAAAACGGTTCGTTTTTTTTATGGGTGCATCCGTGTAGCATCCATTTCTGTTCCATATACGGTCCGTATGTCATCCGTGTGCATTCCGTTTGTTTGCGTACTGCAGAAAAACTGAAGGAGGGAAAATACATAAATTTACCCAGGATCTGTGATGCCCTGAACCCCCAAGGGGTCACAGGTAACAACACACAACACCGCACACACCCCCACCCCAGTGAGGCACCAGCAGCCAACAAGTCCTGTCCGCCTCCTTCAGGTCTAGCAAGGCACACCAGGTGGGCAGAGCCAAGCGGGTAGGCACGCCCTCCGAGGAGTCTGCTGGCCTGAGGCAGGGAAAGGACAAGTGAGTCGAGTGGGGAGAGGAGTAATGAGAGGAGTAAAAGTGGTGAGCTGAGAGGTGCCTAGGACGGAGCCTAGGACCCCTTGGAACGGTCAGGCAGGCAGACGGTGGTGGCCGTTTGCAGGAGTCCGGTCGGGGACTGAACTGCGGAACCGTAGGGATCGAGAGGAAGGTGGTGACCCTTCAGACCCGAACCAGGGAGCTAACAAGTCAACCGGAGCACCAGGCAGGCTACTCAGACCCCGTTCTAGCCCAGAAGCAACCGGGCTCAGACAAATCTACTGATTGCGGTCTGGACCTCAGGGGTTCATTCCCACCCAAAGTCCCGATAGATGGCAACAGCCCACCGATTCCGGATAAGAGCCACCGCCAAGGGTCAGAGATCCAAAGGGCCATCGCATGCGGGCAAAAAGGCTCCTCCGGTACCCAAAAGCCAGGGAGCGGACTACCGTTGCTGAAGCATAGGAGTCACTATAGCAAATTTAAAGATGCAGGAGAAAGGCGACATCACCAACCTCACTGGGGACACACGCAGCCGGCTGCGGGCACCGATCTACACCGAACTTGGTTTACCATTGACTCTGTGTGGTTTAATCGTGAGTACACCAGTGCCATGAGGCACTGCGCTGCAAGCGAGCCCCTGCGTCCTGCAACCCCCCGCTCCTGCCACCTGGCCCCGGTACCAACAAACACCCTACCCACGGAGGGGTCAACATCTAGCTGCGACCCACTATCGATCCCGGACGAGGCCCCGCACCCTCACCGCAGCGGTGGTGCCCATCACCTCACCACGACCTGTGGGTGGCGTCACAAACTGTTACCGGTCACCGCAGCTCCGGCCGTGAAACCGGTCCACCCCAAACCAAACAACCAAACCCCCCCTCTTTCCAGAGCGATGTGGCCCCCGGTCCGGAGGCGCTCGCGCCACCGACAACCCGATCCCGGATCCGAGTGGCTTGGCGGAGAGCAGCCGAGCCCCCAGGGCAGTACAGATCCATAGCTTCAACCTACATGGTTCACTCCAGTGCCATTTTCTACTGCTTTTCACAGCGTAGAGTGCTCTGGTGATTTTCTTGTGCTTGTACACTTCATCAGTCTTTTCTGTCATTATAATGGCAGAAAGGCACATAATGTCCCACTCTCCTGCATTTGTAATTTTGCACCCTTTGGTGCCTTTCATTTGGCACTAAGGGGTGCTTAGCCTTGTATTTAGCCAAAAAAAATTAAAAAAATGATGTGGGCTTCCCCCTATTTTTGTAGCCAGCTGGGGTAAAGCAGACGGCTGCAGCCTGCAGACCACAGCTGGCAGCTTCACCTTGGCTGGTAATCCAAAACTGAGGGCACCTCACGCTGTTATTTTAAATTAAATAAATAATTAAAAAAAAAAAACACGTGGGGGTCCCCCAAAATTGGATCACCAGCCAAGGTAAATCAGACAGCTGGGGTCTGATATTCTCAGACTAGGGAGGTCCATGGTTATTGGACTCTCCCCAGCCTAAAAATAGCAGGCTGCAGCCGCCCCAGAAGTGGCGCATCCATTAGATGCGCCAATCCTGGTGCTTTGCCCCAGCTCATCCCGTGGCCTGGTGCGGTGGCAAACGGGGTAATATATGGGGTTAATACCAGATGTGTAATGTCACCTGGCATCAAGCCCTGGGGTTAGTGATGTCATGCGTCTATCAGATACCCGACATCACAACCCAGTCAGTAATAAAAAAAAATAGACGACAAACACATTTTTATTTGAAAAAACACTGCCCAACACACTCCATCTTTCACCAATTTATTAGAAAGAAAAACAAATCCAGGTCTGCTGTAATCCAAGGGGTTCCCATGACGATCCACACTGTCCCAGTCAATGAAGAGCAGGATGTTCCCCATTGGCTGGGAGAGCAATGAAGTGACCTGAGCTAACATCAATGGGTCAGCCCAGGTCACTGCAGGGCATGACAAGCGCTGCTGTCAGCGAGGTACATTTCCTCCGGTGACGATCTCTGCACTGCTGACAGCACCTGTCACTGACTTCAATGACCTTCACAGCCAAGTATCGCGAGCTGCCCGTGATGTCACCACTAGTGACAGTCTCGGGTCGGAAGCGAGAGAAGGTGATGTGACAAGCGGCGGCCATGGAGGACAGTGACAGCGCTGAGGTCGGGATGGCGGGACTTCATCACCGCAGGTAACCGAGCGGGGTAATGTGTGCGGAGTGCAAGGTGGGCGGAGCCTAGCGGGGTAATGTGTGCAATGTGACAGGTGGGTGGAGCCTAGCGGGGTAATGTGTGCAGAGTGCCAGGTGGGCGGAGCCTAGCGGGATAATGTGTGCAGAGTTTCAGGTGGGCGGAGCCTAGCGGGACCATGTGTGCAGAGTGCCAGGTGGGCGGAGCCTAGTGGGATAATGTGTGCAGAGTGCAAGGTGGGCGGAGTATAGCGGGGTAATGTGTGCAGAGTGCCAGGTGGGCGGAGCCTAGCGGGACCATGTGTGCAGGGTGCCAGGTGGGAGGAGCCTAGTGGGCTAATGTGTGCAAAGTGCCAGGTGGGCGGAGCCTAGCGGGACTATGTGTGCAAAGTGACAGGTGCGCGGAGCATAGCGGGGCCATGTGTGCAGAGTGCCAGGTGGTCGGAGCCTAGCAGGGTAATGTGTGCAGAGTGCCAGGTGGGCGGAGCCTAGCGGGACCATGTGTGCAGAGTGCCAGGTGGGCGGAGCCTAGCGGGGTAATGTGTGCAGAGTGACAGGTGGGCGGAGCCTAGCAGGGTAATGTGTGCAGAGTGCCAGGTGGGCGGAGCCTAGCGGGACCATGTGTGCAGAGTGCCAGGTGGGCGGAGCCTAGCGGGGTAATGTGTGCAGAGTGACAGGTGGGCGGAGCCTAGCGGGGTAATGTGTGCAGAGTGACAGGTGGGCGGAGCCTAGCGGGGTAATGCGTGCAGAGTGCCAGGTGGGCAGAGCCTAGCCGGACTATGTGTGCAGAGTGACAGGTGGGCGGAGCCTAGCGGGACCATGTGTGCAGAGTGCCAGGTGGGCAGAGCCTAGCGGGGTAATGTGTGCAGAGTGCCAGGTGGGCGGAGCCTAGCGAGGCCATGTGTGCAGAGTGACAGGTAAGCGGAGCCTAGCGGGGCCATGTGTGCTGGCGGCGGAGTGCAAAGTGGGTGGAGCCTAGCGGGGCCATGTGGCGCTGAGGACGTCAGTGTCGTGGACTGCATGGCTGGGGACAGGTGAGTGTGAGTGTGAGTGTGTGTGTGAATGTGTGTGTACATGCCGCGTGCAGGAGGGGGGCGGAGCGAGCTGAGCGGGGAAGTGTCGGCTCCCTGCACACGTAACTAGGATAAATAACGGGTTACTAACCAAAGCACTTTGCTTGGATACCCGATGTTTATCTTGGTTACCAGCTTCTGGCAGGCTGCCAGCGATGGCTCCCTGCACACTGTAGCTGTAAAAAGCCCTGCTTTTGCTGCTAGAACCGTTCTCGAACGTAACTCGAACTGTCGAGCTTTTAGCAAAAAGCTCGAGTTCTAGTTCGATCTAGAACACCCCCCAAAATCACTCGAACCGCGAACTGGAGAACCGCGAACCGCGCTCAACTCTAGTAATAATGTACGAAGAGGAGGAAGAGGACACACATAATTTAGGCGCACAGCAAAAAATTATAGGCAGGAAATAACAATTCAATAACAATTTTATTGGGTCAATGGGAAACACAGTTTAAAAACATTAAAAACACACACAAGTGCATAACACGGCCTCTGAAATTGCCATAATTAGTTCCAGGAAAATAATCCAATCAATATAAGGTTGGTATAACAATATCAATATTGACATGCGAAAATATCTGTATCGTATGTTTGAATAAACAATTGCAATATCCAAAAATTGCTAATGCCTGCAGGAGATGAACTAAAATCTGTATCAGTCAGTAAAGAGAAAAACAGAAGACCTCATAACTAGAGATGAGCGAACCGGTCCCGTTTCGGCTCGAGGTCGGTTCGCCGAACGGAGGTCCCGTTCGAGTTCGGTTCGTCGAACGTTCGACGAACCGAACTCGAACCACATAGGAAACAATGGCAGGCATTCACAAACACATAAAAACACCTAGAAAACACCCTCAAAGGTGTCCAAAAGGTGACAAACAACTCACAACACAACACAAACACATGGGAAAGTGACAAGGACATATACTCATGCGAAAACAAAACAGCTGGACAAGGAAAAAGAGGAGGACACACAGATATATGAGTATATGCAAGGAAACATCGATGCCATTACTGTGCAACTTGAGCCCTGCTCATTTTAGGCTTCCAATCTTGATAAATTGCCTGAGCTCGCCACGTACGCCTTGGGGATCTTGTCGTGTCCTGCAGCCAGCGTTCTCTCGGAACCTGTCTTCAGTGCTGCTGGGGGTCTGCTGGCAGATAAGCACACGTGTCTGTCCACTGACAATGTGGACATGGCTCTCAGAGGACTTTTCTTCCCCTGGGTCAGCCAGGGGACGGGAAAGGCACGCGTATTTTTGAGAGTGCTTCATGCAAAGCATCTTTTTCATTTCTTGAAAATTGGGTCAACTGATGCCAGTCAAGTGGGGTGTGTGTGGCCCAATTAGTGGCAACGAGAGAGACTGTGGTTGGAGTCCCCTCGCTGTGTTTCCGAAAAGAACCAAGATGAACAAGTCATGGCTCTCAGAGGACTTTTCTTCCCCTGGGTCAGCCAGGGGACGGGAAAGGCACGCATATTTTTGAGAGTGCTTCATGCAAAGCATCTTTTTCTTTTTCAAAAGGGGGGTCAACTGATGCCAGTCAAGTGGGGTGTGTGTGGCCCAATTAGTGGCAACGAGGGAGACTGTGGTTGGAGTCCCCTCGCTATGTTTTACATGATTTTCGAAGGGCATGACATGCCTACGAGGTTGAGTTTCATCATCTGCAACTTGTTGGCAACAGAAAGGCTGCCTTTACACCCTTTTGAGACCGAGGATTTTCGAGACCTTATGCCCATTGCAGTGCCCCAAGAGCCGATGGCCAGACGTCACTCCTTCTCCAAGAAAAGCGTGCACGCGCTACCACAGTAGGTCGCACACAACCTCACCAACTCCTTGAGAAACTCTGTGTGTGACAGGGTGCATTTCAACACAGATACTTGGACCAGTAAGCATGGACAGGGGAGTTACATGTTGCTGACTGGGCACTGGGTAACTATGGTGAGAGATGGAGAAGGGTTTGCTGTACAAGTCTTGTGTGTCAATCCTTCCTCTGTATGTACAAGTTCCTCCACTGCTTCTGCCTCCTCAACCTCGTGTGGGTCCTCCACCTCGGCCCAAACCCCGTGTGGTCAGGCCACCCTTCCTTGTAACTGCGCCCAAGGAATCCCACACACCTCCTTACTATGCTGGCAGCAGAGCTCAAGGCCATCAGGCGGTCAAATGTTTACTTTGAAATGTAGGGGAAATGTGAGACACCGCTGAGGAATTGTGGACGGTTAGCTCTGGAGAGTGAGACCGAGTTTCATCAATGGTTGTCTACAGTCAACCAGCAGTCAGGGAAGGTCGGGTGCGACAATGATGCAAACCAGTCTGTGACCCTTCTTCAGGGCAATGTGACACACGTGCCTTGTATGGCTCACGTGTTGAACCTGGTTGTCCAGCAATTTTTAAAATACCATCCCGGCCTACATGGCCTTGTGCAGTGGGCACGCTGCTGTGTGCTCACTTTCATCCTTCGCACCCAGCAGCTCAACAACTGTCATCGCTCCGGAAGTCTTAGGGTCTGGCGGTTAAACGCCGGAAATGCGATGTTCCGACACGCAGGAATTGGAATCTGCACATGTTGCAGCGTGTGTGGCAGAACCGCAGAGCCCTGCTGAAATACGGTATGACGTATACCCTGGGCTAACTTGATCCAGAGGTGGTGCAGATCACGCTGCTGGAGTGGTGTCAGATCAAGGACCTATGCACCCTTCTACACAGTTTACAAATGTCGACGAAGATGTTTAGCAATGGCGATGCCATTCTCAGCGTGACAATTCTGGTCATCTACATGATGGAGCACACTGTAAGCATTATTCGGAGTCAGGTATTGGTCCAAGAGGAAGGTGAGGAAGTACAGGAGGAGTCATATGTAGAAGGGATAATAAGATCTACAAGGTCCATACGGTAAGCGGCACCTAGGCAGCAGTTATGGTGGGGGATAGGGATTAACAAGGGCGCATAGTATCAGCAAAAATTGTTGAGGAAGGTGCAGGAGCCATGAAGAAATGGAGGACGAACTTGCGATGGGCATGGAAGACTCAGCAGATGAGTGAGAGCTTGCTCACATTTCGGTTGTGCGAGGTTGGGGGGGAGAGGGCAGAGGAAGGAGGCACAATTCTCACCTCTCTGCCACCAACACACCAAGGACTTGGTCCTCCTGGATGCACAAGACACATGAGCGTCTTCTTGCTGCACTACCTACAACATGACCCTCGGATTGTAGGAATTCGAAGTAATGCTAACTACTGGGTTGTCACACTGTTAGATCCCCGGTACAAGACAAAATTTGGCGAAATAATTCCTGCCATATAAAGGGACGCACGTGTACAGGAGTATCTTCAGAAGGTGTTAGGCAATCTTCAATCTGCTTTTCCACTAAACACCAGTGCTGCACAGAGTGAATCTCAACGCTTTGTCATGGATAGGAGGAAATGGTCTTTTACTTGTCCACATCTGAGGGACCGAGGGCTGGCTGTTGTGCTGAGATGCCATTGAGTACGGTGTCCCTGCAGAGTTGCACTTTTGGTCATATACAAAATGAGTTAAAAAAGGACAGATGCGGGTGAAAAGGGGAACAGGTGTGTTGGAAAGGGGAAAAAAGTTTTGGTCCGTGGGTTTGGTGGTTAAGCAAAAGTAACATTTGATGAAGAAACACCATCTGTTACGGTGGGACTGGCAGATTTGGATAAGGTGGTATATACTATGTTATTGCTATATAACGAAAATTAATAAGAAAAGAAAGAGAAAGGTATATATCCCCATCAGCAGTCAGTGTCCAACGTGCTCCCAGATGGAAAAGGAGAGGTTGGCAACTGGAAGGTTCGGTGGAGGATACAGAGCTGTGTGGCTATGAAACTAATAGTAGCCTGAACCAAGTTAGACGCCACTCGGATCTTGAGACTGGGAGCCCTGTTAGCGTCACAGGGTCCACACGCCCACCCAGCCCAGGAACTCCCTGTTAACATCACAGGGGCCATTCAGGACGCTGACCGTGTGCATTGGGGCCACACCTGTGAACAGCAGGCGCATCAGCAGCAGCAGGCCTGTTAATGCCACTGGGCTGCACAAGCAGGACTTGTAGGACAGCAGCTGGTCTTAACCGTTCTGCGTTACCAACTGTGGTGGCGGCCTGCATCGACGCCCTATCCCTGCCTACCTCTGGCCTAAAGCCGCAATGGGTTCAACACATGGAGGTGTGCTCTTTCGGAGCATAATAGAAGACTGCGCACCTCCTTGTTGTCTCCAGCCCCTTTTATAACCTGGGTCCGCCACAAACCAGGGTGGACCACAATGCACCTCCTGGAGACAAAAGCAGAGTGATACGTCATGAGTGGCATAACTAGCGCCCTATTTGGAACCGCAACTTCAATGATGACCTCATGGCTGTAATGACCCAAACACCTCACCAGTCATCGTCTGACCATCAATAATGAGGTGACAAGTCATAGGGGCGGGCCTCTGCAAGCCATTTGGGAGTGGCCTGGCCACATCGTCAGTACACCTGATGCCCTGTGGTCTAAATGGGCCCCCCTACATCAGGGGCAGGACCAAAGAGTTCATTACCGGACCTAGTTTCTGATGCAGTAAGTGCCTGACCATGGTCAGTTGCATGAAATACAGTCTCTGAAAAAAGACTATCAGCTTTAGCATGGTGTCTAGGCACAACACAGGACTTAGACCCGGCATGGAGTGCAAGTACCTGTGCAAAGAGGCTTTTCGCACTAAGTGTGGGAGCATGCGCTGTAGCCCAAAATGAAGACTTAGCCTCAGGAATGGCACAGTCAGGCTGAGCATACTCACTAGGCGAAACACTGGAGTTAGGCTGCGGCTGGGGTAAATCGGCACACGCATGCGCACTAGCTGCCTCTCCACACTTAGACGTGGAGGAGAAAGCAGCCAGGTGGACAACCCGAGGCACAGGACTAAATGGCAGCTGATGCCTGGGCGCAACGGAAACCGCAGCAGGCTGCTTGCGTTTAAGGCGTCACCGTTTTGTAACAACAAATAACATCAAAAAGAACAGGTGTACTTCTTCCCATGGATAATCTGATATGATCCCTTTTTTCATGGACACGACCATCGCTAACAAATGTAGATGAGGCCAAATCAGCAGCTGCTTCAATGGATCTGAATTGCTCCATAAAGTGGCCTCTCCTCCACCCCAATTTCAAGATCCCAAATACTCCATTCCTCTGTGGTGTCAATCCAATCGCACTTGCTTCCTAACAGCTCTCAAGTTTCCACCAGCCCTGCTGAGTATGGGGTGACAGAGATGGTTGAGTTTGCATAGCTGTTCAGTCGCACTATAGCCTGGGAATCAGAGGTCTGCTCCAAAGCTGCAATGAGTACAGACAAGGAAGTTATTATTATTTTTATTATTATTGATTTATAGAGCACCATTGATTCCATGGTGCTGTACATGAGAAGGGGGTTACATACAGAATACATATACAAGTAACTATAGACAGACTGGTACAGAGGGAAGAGGGCCCTGTCCTTGCGGGATTACATTCTAAAGGATTTTTGGGAGGAGACAGTAGGAGTGGTTTAGGTTGAGCGTCAAGTACGTATGGTGGTGGTGTCATTGAAGGTTATAGTCATTTCTGAACAGATGAGTTTTCAGATTCAGTTTGAAGCTTGCGTGTGTAGCATATAATCTAACGTGTTGAGGTAGCGAGTTCCATGAGACAGGGGAAATGATCTGCGCAGATAACCTGAAGCTTTGTGACTGGGATCAAGGCCCCGATGAAGAAGGTGCTGTGCCTAATCTACACCCTCATTTCCAAAAATTAAATCCTCCTGGTGGAGACAATGGGGAACATGATGAGGAGCACAGATACCTGATTGGAAGGACAACTTTACTATTCGGTCAGGGCAGGAAGAGGTTGTCTCGGAGGACTCAGGACGAGGGGAATAAAAACACACAGGGTTATTGATGAGGTTGGAGACAACACTTACTGTCAAACCAAAGTCAGCCAGTCGATGAGGTCAGCAGAGGAGGTGGAGGAGGATGCTACTGACGACGAGGTTACGTTGCGTCTTCCTGGCCAGAGACAAAGTACTGGAAGCACGTCAACAACTGAATCCTGGACCACAACTTTGACTCTGAGCAGATGTCGTGTTGGCTATGCAGGTCGCATGGGCTGTAAGCCTTTCCTAGCCTGTGAATTTTTGGACATCGCAAAGGATCACCAAAGTCATGTAATCTGTAAGATTTGTCAACAATCTGTAAGTAGAAGGCAAAAACTCACACTTTTGAGTACTTCCTCCATGAAGTATCACATGGATATGAATTGACAGCGTGAAGGTGTATTGCTCAGCTTTAGCAACTGTCAACGCAATATGCTTATTTGCCGTTCATTGCATGCATTGTTGCAGACTACACACAAGGGGCTGCTGTTTTTTTGGATCTGCCTTTGGTCACTATAGCAATATAAAATTGCTCTTCAGGTGTGGACTTGGAGATGCTGTCTATGAACAGAAGGAAAAGCTAAAGGTGTGTGTTACAGCAAGGAGCCACCGCGGAAACAGTTCGTTCAATTGTGAGGGGAGTTGTGTTGTACTTTGATGATGAGCACTGTAACGTCAGTGAGCAGCATCCTGTGCAACAGACCAACATTCTTACGGTGCTGTCTATACTGTTTACCGTGAGAGGAGCGTAAAGTCTGTATTTCTGGCAACTGGACATCACAGTACCCGGGTACGGTAGGCTGTGCCCAGACAATAATGCGGGCACGCAACACTTTGTTTTAATAGCAAAACACATATCTGTTCTGGGTAGGCCGACTATTTATAGACAATAAGGGGTGCTTCACACACAGCGAGCTCACTGCCGAGATCGCTGCTGAGTCACGCTTTTGGTGACGCAGCAGTGACCTCATTAGCGATCTCGCTGTGTGTGACACTGAGCAGCGATCTGGCCCCTGCTGCGAGATCGCTGCTCGTTACACACAGCCCTGGTTCGTTTTCTTCAAAGCCGCTCTCCTGCTGTGACACACAGATCGCTGTGTGTGACAGCGAGAGAGCGACAAATGAAGCGAGCAGGGAGCAGGAGCCAGCGTCTGACAGCTGAGGTAAGCTGTATCCAAGATAAACATCGGGTAACCAAGGTGGTTACCCGATATTTACCTTAGTTACCAGCCTCTGCAGCTCTCACGCTGCCTGTGCTGCCGGCTCCGGCTCTCTGCACATGTAGCTGCTGTACACATCGGGTTAATTAACCCGATGTGTACAGCAGCTAGGAGAGCAAGGAGCCAGCGCTCAGTGTGCGCGGCTCCCTGCTCTCTGCACATGTAGCTGCATTACACATCGGGTTAATTAACCCGATGTGTACTGTAGCTAGGAGAGCAAGGAGCCAGCGCTCAGTGTGCGCGGCTCCCTGCTCCCTGCTCACACTGGTAACTAATGTAAACATCGGGTAACCATACCCGATGTTTACCTTAGTTACCAGTCTCCGCAGCTTCCAGACAGCGTCTCCGTGCAAGCGCAGCGTCGCTTGCACGTCGCTGCTGGCTGGGGGCTGTTCACTGGTCGCTGGTGAGATCTGCCTGTTTGACAGCTCACCAGCGACCATGTAGCGATGCAGCAGCGATCCTGACCAGGTCAGATCGCTGGTCGGATCGCTGCTGCATCGCTAAGTGTGAAGGTACCCTAAGACTTGCTGCCTCTGCACTGTCAAATTGTCACATACAGTTTAAATCATAGAGGGACAGCAACACATGTTTGCATTGACTGTTGCTTTTCAAGATTTCCATGACTGTGTTGCAGAGCTGTGTGGTTTGCATTCACACTGTTATCATCTGCATTATCTGTGAGGCTTCAGCTAACAAGGGTATTCAGGGGGGGTAATGTGTTTTGACTATGTTTAGGTAGATAACTTGGAAGCTCTTGTGATGCGCCACTGGTAAGTCGTGTTCGCACACACACACACACACACACACGCACAAACACACAATTACTGCTACACAGAGGGATTAGCAGGTAGTAGGCAACAGAATAGATTGTTCAATTATTTAAATTGTATGCATGGTTCTTATTGTTTGTTTTGGTAAAGTTAAACAATCATTTATCAACCCAACTGCCTAGAGTCCTTTTCCTGTTGCCTGGTTTTGCTGCATACTGGGGAGCCCACCCTGTACACGACTTAAAATGAAGCATAAGTCGCAATGTGAATTTCACTGTGCTACATTGCGGCCTAGCGTGCCTGTGAAACCACTGCCTGCCCCATCAAGTGCATCTGCGTGCTCTTCATCCTCTGTGACTGTGGGGACAGCAGTCACACATGGTTTTTCACACTGAACTTCCACTCCTTAACCCGCAACAGGGAATGTGATTGGCAGGTCATCACTTGTGTTGGAAGTGGAAACAGAACGTATTGTTGAGCTGTCAGACATCGAGAGAACCATCATTGGATGCAGGCTACATTATATCCACGCCTGCACCTTCATCACAGATTGCCTGGACTACCTGCAGTTAATAATTGCATTCCAGAAATGGAAAGGAGTGTAGAATGCACATGTGTTGTACCTTGCTTGGCAGCAAAGGAACACTAACTTAGTATTCCAGACAATTTTTGGAAGGCAGACAAAGAGTCAGCTCTTTGTGCAAATTAAATAGCGTGGCAAAAGTGGACAGATGGGTACAGTGGCCGTGTTCTGTGGGTACCAGGACAGTAAAAGAAGCCTCACTTTCTATCCCTCCTAATGATCAAATGCAGCAAGGAATTCCCTGAGTTTGCTATAAAATTAGCATAGCTAAATGTGCATGAGGGTAGAATGCAGAGGTGCTTGAGCATGCTTGGCACAAGTGGCACAATAAAGGAGTCCAACAGCCAGTTCTATGATGCCACTAAATGGCAGTATTTTTTGCTATCATTATAGCTTATTAAAAACAGAGCAGGAGGGTGTCATGCAGAGGTGCTAGAAATAGCTTGGCACCAGTGGGGCACTAATGGAATACAACAGCCAGTTCTATGATGCCACTAAATGGCAGTATTTTTTGCTATCATTATAGCTTATTAAAAACAGAGCAGGAGGGTGTCATGCAGAGGTGCTAGAAATAGCTTGGCACCAGTGGGGCACTAATGGAATACAACAGCCAGTTCTATGATGCCACTAAATGGCAGTATTTTTTGCTATCATTATAGCTTATTAAAAACAGAGCAGGAGGGTGTCATGCAGAGGTGCTAGAAATAGCGTGGCACCAGTGGGGCACTAATGGAATACAACAGCCAGTTCTATGATGCCACTAAATGGCAGTATTTTTTGCTATCATTATAGCTTATTAAAAACAGAGCAGGAGGGTGTCATGCAGAGGTGCTGCACATAGATTTGCACCAGTGGGGCACTAATGGAGTACAACAGCCAGTTCTATGATGCCACTAAATGGCAGTATTTTTTGCTATCATTATAGCTTATTAATAACAGAGCAGGAGGGTGTCATGCAGAGGTGCTAGAAATAGCTTGGCACCAGTGGGGCACTAATGGAATACAACAGCCAGTTCTATGATGCCACTAAATGGCAGTATTTTTTGCTATCATTATAGCTTATTAAAAACAGAGAAGGAGGGTGTCATGCAGAGGTGCTAGAAATAGCTTGGCACCAGTGGGGCACTAATGGAATACAACAGCCAGTTCTATGATGCCACTAAATGGCAGTATTTTTTGCTATCATTATAGCTTATTAAAAACAGAGCAGGAGGGTGTCATGCAGAGGTGCTGCACATAGATTTGCACCAGTGGGGCACTAATGGAGTACAACAGCCACTTCTTGTATGCCACTAGGTACACTGAGTGTTTGCTAGTATAATGGCTTAGTTATAATGAGTTGGAGTGTGCAATGCAGGCAGACATGCTGCAAATATCTTTGCACTAGTGGGACTAGACAAAAGTCCAATAGCCACGTTTAGAATGCCACTAGGTACACTGAGTGTTTGCTAGTATAATGGCTTAGTAACAATGAGTTTGAGTGTGCAATGCAGGCAGACGTGCTGCAAATATCTTTGCACTAGTGGGACTATAGCAAAGTCCAATAGCCACGTTTAGGATGCCACTAGGTACACTGAGTGTTTGCTAGTATAATGGCTTAGTTATAAGGAGTTGGAGTGTGCAGAGGACAGGAGGGTACAGTGCCAGGATTGTGGGGCTCTGGGTAGAGGAATGGAAGCCTGCCTTTCTATTCCCTCCTAATGGGGAAATGCAGCGACGAAATCCCTGACCTTAGCTACACAGACGCTGTCTCTGTTTTCAGGACCTGTCACCTATGGCTCTGACCCTGCCGGTACGAGCCCTTAAAAGGACTGATAGAAAGTGCTCTCCCTAAGCTGTCCAGTGCTGTGGATGGAGCACATACAGCTGTATCGGCGATAGGATTTAGGACGGAGCTGCGCCAGTGATGTCTGACACCAAGGACGCAGAAGGCAGATAATGGCGTGCTGGAGGAAAATGTCCGGTTTTATAATGCAGGGACATGTGACATGGACATCCTATCACACATGCCGTTGCTTCTCTGGCTAAAAGTCCACTTAGCTGTGTGTGTGTCTGGGATTGGCTGACATGCTGGCCCTCCCCACTACACGCGCGCGCTTAGGGAAGGAAGACAAGGAAAAAAAAAAATGGCGATCGCCATTATCCATACAGCAGTGATCTGAATGCGCTGTTCCCGCACACTATACACTGAAATGTCATAATAGTGTGAGTCACAGAGTGACTTACACTATTACAGCGGAAAGCCAGCTAGGAATTAGCTGTTTTTTTGCTGCTAGAACCATTATCGAACGTTTCTAGAACTATCGAGCTTTTGCAAAAAGCTCGAGTTCTAGTTCGATCTAGAACAGGCCCCAAAATCACTCGAGCCTAGAACTGGAGAACCTCGAACCTCGAACCGCGCTCAACTCTACTCATAACCAGTATATATATGAAACCATCAGAGACCTCCTCCAGTGAGGGGCCCTGTGGTGAACACCTACTCCATGGAATACATGAAAAAGAAGGGAGGAACGGAGTATAATGGTGCAAAATAGTAACAACGTTTATTTAGAAATGCATGATTAAAATGATACACACAAAATCAGGGCCATGATTAAAATGGGTAAAACCACATGGAAGGGTGGTGGCACTATATGACTCAGAGTGCTTTTGGTTTAACACTGGATATGAAGTTACATAGAGAATGAACAAATCATAAAGGGTAGACAACAGTATGTAATACAATGAGTCACAATGCAGTAAAAACCAAATTGAATCAATTGCTGTGAACAGATTCTAGCTGAGTATTTGTGTCCACTAAAGTGCATGTGCCAGATAGGGACTATGAGTCATAATAGAACCATGGGGATAATAGTACAGCAATTACCATAATGGGATTACATCAAAAGAAGGCTCCCAGAGTAATGGTGCCACCCAACCTGCCCTAAAGCCATCCTCCAACGTACGTTTCGCTAAACGGTGAATCACAGTGGCTCCAGCTTCATCAGGGAATATAAGGTATAATGGTATAACAATATCAATATTGATATGCGAAAATATCTGTATCGTATGTTTGAATAAACAATTGCAATATCCAAAAATTGCTAATGCCTGCAGGAGATAAACCAAAATCTGTATCAGTCAGTAAAGAGTATCAGCACTACTATGTGTGCTGCCCTATAGAGCTGACAACCAGGTATAAAGCAAAGAAAAAGGAGCCAGCACGATGTGAAATTGGCATGCATCATATAAAAAGTTAAAATTCACAGATTTATTCCAACTGTACTATAATAAAAAAATGAGATTTTTAGCAAATAATTGATCAATTCTTTGAGCCACCACTGCCAATGTCACGGCAAATCTCAATAGGGGGGTCCTAACCTATATTACGTATTTCATGTGCCATGCGGCCTCCTAGATAAAGTTAAAAGCAGAACCATAATGGAGCACACATACCTGTAACCTGTATATAGCCGCTTCCATGTTGCAAAAAAGGCAATTGTGGATAGAGACCAGCCCAGGTCCCAGCATGTGGCGCAAGCTCTACACATACCAGGACTATATCAGAACTGACCCTCCCAGTGCCAGACAGCAACCATTGATAAAGGCGGACCAGATCCAAGAATGGTGCTTAATTAGCATTGCCTGTGGAAAGGGGTGAGGTAACTGAATCTGAACAGCTACCAACAGGAGGAATACATTGCAAACCAAAATCAGGCGTGCATGGTATGGTGTTGGTCAGTCACCAGAAATTGTAGCATAACTAAAGTCATAACTAGAGATGAGCGAACCGGTCGCGGTTCGGCTCGAGGTCGGTTCGCCGAACGGAGCTCCCGTTCGAGTTCGGTTCGTCGAACGTTCGACGAACCGAACTCGAACTGCATAGGAAACAATGGCAGGCAATCACAAACACATAAAAACACCTAGAAAACACCCTCAAAAGGTGTCCAAAAGGTGATAAACAACTCACAACACAACACAAACACATGGGAAAGTGACAAGGACATATACTCATGCGAAAACAAAACAGCTGGACAAGGAAAAAGAGGAGGAGACACAGATATATGAGTATATGCAAGGAAACATCGATGCCATTACTGTGCAACTTGAGCCCTGCTCATTTTAGGCTTCCAATCTGGATAAATTGCCTGAGCTCGACACGTACGCCTTGGGGATCTTGTCGTGTCCTGCAGTCAGCGTTCTCTCGGAACCTGTCTTCAGTGCTGCTGGGGGTCTGCTGGCAGATAAGCACACGTGTCTGTCCACTGACAATGTGGACATGGCTCTCAGAGGACTTTTCTTCCCCTGAGTCAGCCAGGGGGGTGAAAGGCACGCATATTTTTGAGAGTGCTTCATGCAAAGCATCTTTTTCATCTTGAAAATTGGGTCAACTGATGCCAGTCAAGTGGGGTGTGTGTGGCCCAATTAGTGGAAACAAGGGAGACTGTGGTTGGAGTCCCCTCGCTTTTGAAAAAAGAACCAAGATGAACAAGTCATGGCTCTCAGAGGACTTTTCTTCCCCTGGGTCAGCCAGGGGACGGGAAAGGCACGCGTATTTTTGAGAGTGCTTCATGCAAAGCATCTTTTTCATTTTGAAAAGGGGGGGTCAACCGATGCCAGTCAAGTGGGGTGTGTGTGGCCCAATTAGTGGCAACGAGGGAGACTGTGGTTGGAGTCCCCTCGCTGTGTTTCTAAAAGAACCAAGATGAACAAGTCATGGCTCTCAGAGGACTTTTCTTCCCCTGGGTCAGCCAGGGGACGGGAAAGGCACGCGTATTTTTGAGAGTGCTTCATGCAAAGCATCTTTTTCTTTTTCAAAAGGGGGGTCAACTGATGCCAGTCAAGTGGGGTGTGTGTGGCCCAATTAGTGGCAACGAGGGAGACTGTGGTTGGAGTCCCCTCGCTGTGTTTCTAAAAGAACCAAGATGAACAAGTCATGGCTCTCAGAGGACTTTTCTTCCCCTGGGTCATCCAGGGGACGGGAAAGGCACGCGTATTTTTGAGAGTGCTTCATGCAAAGCATCTTTTTCTTTTTCAAAAGGGGGGTCAACTGATGCCAGTCAAGTGGGGTGTGTGTGGCCCAATTAGTGGCAACGAGGGAGACTGTGGTTGGAGTCCCCTCACTGTGTTTCTAAAAGAACCAAGATGAAAAAGTCATGGCTCTCAGAGGACTTTTCTTCCCCTGGGTCATCCAGGGGACGGGAAAGGCACGCGTATTTTTGAGAGTGCTTCATGCAAAGCATCTTTTTTTTTTTCAAAAGGGGGGTCAACTGATGCCAGTCAAGTGGGGTGTGTGTGGCCCAGTTAGTGGAAACGAGGGAGACTGTGGTTGGAGTCCCCTCGCTGTGTTTTATATGCTTTTAGAAGGGCATGACATGGCTTGGAGGTTGACTTTCAGCATCTGCAAACTGTGGGCTACCAAAATGCTGCCTTTCCAACCTTTTTAACCGAGGATTTTCGAGACCTTATGCCCATCGCAGTGCCCCAAGAGCCGATGCCCAGGCGCCACTCCTTCTCTAACAAAGGCGTGCACGCGCTACACCAGCATGTCGCACTAAACATCACTGATTCCTTGAGAAACTCTGTGTGCCAGGGTACATTTAACCACAGATAATTGGCCCAGTAAGCATGGACAGGGGCGTTACATGTCGCTGACTGGGCAATGGGTTACTGTGGGGAGAGATGGAGAAGGGTCTGCTGTACAAGTCTTGCCGTCCCCACGAGTTGTGTCAATCCTTCTTCTGTATGTAGAAGGTAATACACTGCTTCTGCCTCTTCAACCTCGTGTATGTCCTCCACCTTGGCCCAAACCCTGTGTGGTCAGGCCACCCTTCCTTGTAACTGCGCACAAGGAATACCACACACCTCCTTACTATGCTGGCAGCAGAGCTCAATGCCATCAGGCGGTCAAAGGTTTACTTTGAAATGTATGGGAAATGTGAGTCACACCGCTGAGAAGTTGTGGACGGTTAGCTCTGGAGACCGAGTTTCATCAATGGTTGTCTCCACTCAACCAGCAGCCAGGGAAGGCCGGGTGCGACAATGATGCAAACATGGGTGCGGCCCTTCGCTGTGACAATGTGACACACGTGCCTTGTGTGGCTCACGTGTTGAACCTGTTTGTCCAGCAATTTATAAAGCACTATCCTGGCCCACATGGCCTTCTGCAGAGAGCACGGTGTAACGCCTTCCTTGATCCACACACTCAGATGGGCTGTAAATGATAGGCTAGAGGGAAGCCACTCACCAAGCAGGACCCCTAGAACCCTGAAACCCTTTAACCCCTATACAGGGATTAGGAATTACACAGGGCCCAAGGTGATCAATACCTGTGGAAGGCTGCAGTTCCAGAGAATAGTAGTCAGGCAGGGTCAAAACATTAATTGAGGAACAGGAACAGAATGGGATGGCCAGGACTTAATCAGAAAACAAGCAGAGGTGAAATGCGGATCGGCCAACAAGGTACATAAACAGCAAGCAGGAAAAGTAGTCAGGTAACAAGCACACAAAATCATAAAACTGAACTGGGGGTAAAAGTAACCAGAGGTTCATAGCTATGTCTGGCAGTGGTCTGCAGACAGGATGGGCATAAAAAAGGGTGTGGTGTCTTCCCATTGGTTGTAGCTGAATGATGGTACTTCATCTGTGAGATACCCACCAGCTACATTCAGCCAGAGATTCTGCATCTGACAAGGTAATGCAGCCCAGTGGGTGAGCGTAACCTGCGTCCACCTGCGCCGCTGGCATCGACTCCTCTCCCATCATCAGCACTATGCATGAAAGGAACACGTTGTCACCTGGCGACCGGAGTACAAATTGACGGAGCGGACTCCGTTGGTGACTTAACAGCCGTGTGTGGCAATGATGCAAACCTGGCTGCGGGCCATCGTCAGGGCAATGTGACACACGTGCCTTGTATGGCTCACGTGTTGAACCTAATTCTCCAGCAATTTTTAAAACACCATCCCGGCCTACATGGCCTTGTGCAGCGGGCACGCTCGCTATGTGCTCACTTCCATCGTGCGCACACAGCAGCTCAACAACTTTCGTCGCTACAGAAGTCTTTAGGTCTGGTGGTTAAACGCCTGAAATGCGATGTGCCGACACGCAGGAATTTGAATCTGCACATGTTGCAGCGTTTGTGGCAGCACCGCCGAACCCTGCTGCAATACGTTATGACATATAGGCTGGGATAACTTGATCCAGAGGTGGTGCAGATCACGCTGCTGGAGTGGTGTCAGATCAAGGACCTATGCACCCTTCTACACAGTTTACAAATGTCGACGAAGATGTTTAGCACTGGCGATGCCATTCTCAGCGTGACAATTCTGGTCATCTACATGATGGAGCACACTGTAATTATTATTCGGAGTCAGGTGTTGGGACAAGAGGAAGGGGAGGAAGTACAGGAGGAGTCATATGCGGAAGGGATAACAAGATCTACGAGGTCCAGATGGTCAGCGGCACCTAGGCGGCAGTCATGGTGAGGGAGAGGGATTAACAAGGGCGCATAGTATCAGCAAAAAGTGTTGAGAAAGGTGCAGGAGCCCATGAAGAAATGGAGGACGAACTGGCGATGGGCATGGAAGACTCAGCAGATGAGTGAGAGCTTGCTCACATTTCGGTTGTGCGAGGTTGTGGGGAGAGGGCAGAGGAAGGAGGCACGATTCTCACCTCTCTGCCACCAACACACCAAGGACTTGGTCCTCCTGGATGCACAAGACACATGAGCGCCTTCTTGCTGCACTACCTACAACATGACCCTCGGATTGTACGAATTCAAAGTAATCCTCACTACTGGGTTGCCACACTGTTAGATCCCCGGTACAAGACAAAATTTGGCAAAATAATTCCTGCCATAGAAATGGACGCACGTATACAGGAGTATCTGCAGAAGGTGGTACGCAATCTTAGATCTGCTTTTCCACTAAACACCAGTGCTGCACAGAGTGAATCTCAACGCTTTGTCATGGATAGGAGGAAATGGTCTTTTACTTGTCCACATCTGAGGGACAGAGGGCTGGCTGCTGTGCTGAGATGGCGTTGAGTACGGTGTCCCTGCAGAGTTGCACTTTTGTTCATATACCTAAATGAGTTGAAAAAGGACAGATGCTGGTGGAAAGGGGAACAGGTGTGTTGGAAAGGGGAAAAAAGTTTTTGTCCGTGGATTTGGTGGTTAAGCAACAGTAACATTTGCTGAAGAAACACCATCTGTTACAGTGGGACTGGCAGATTTGGATAAGGTGGTATATACTATGTTACCGCTATATACCGAAAATTATTAAGAAAAGAAAGAGAAAGGTATATATCCCCATCAGCAGTCAGTGTCCACCGTGCTCCCAGATGGAAAAGGAGAGGTTGGCAACTGGAAGGTTTGGTGGAGGATACAGAGCTGTATGGCTATGAAACTAATAGTAGCCTGAATCGAATTAGACGCCATTCGGATCTGGAGACTGGGAGCCCTGTTAGCGTCACAGGGTCCACATGCCCACCCAGCCCAGGAACTCCCTGTTAACAACACAGGGGCCATTGAGTACGCTGACCGTGTGCGTAGGGGCCACACCTGTGGACAGCAGGTGCATCAGCAGCAGCAGGCCTGTTAATGCCACTGGGCTGCACAAGCAGGACTGGTAGGACAGGAGCTGGTCTTAACCGTTCTGCGTTACCAACTGTGGTGGTGGCCTGCATCGACACCCTATCCCTGCCTACCTCTGGCCTAAAGCCGCAATGGGTTCAACACATGGAGGTGTGCTCTTTCGGAGCATAATAGAAGACTGCGCACCTCCTTGTTGGCTCCAGCCCCTTTTATAACCTGGGTCCGCCCCAAACCAGGGTGAACCACAATGCACCTCCTGGAGACAAAAGCAGAGTGACACGTCATGAGTGGCATAACTAGCGTCCTATTTGGAACCGCAACTTCAATGATGACCTCATGGCTGCCATGACCCAAACACCTCACCAGTCATCGTCTGACCATCAATAATGCGGTGACAAGTCATAGGGGCGGGCCTCTGCAAGCCATTTGGGAGTGGCCTGGCCACATCGTCAGGACACCTGATGCCCTGTGGTCTATATGGGACCCCCACATCAGGGGCAGGGCCAAAGAGTTCATTACCGGACATAGTCTCTGATGCAGTAAGTGCCTGAGCATGCTCAGTAGCATGAAATACAGTGTCTGAAAAAAGACTATCAGCTTTATGGTGTCTAGGCACAACACAGGACCTAGACCCGGCACGGAGTGCAAGTACCTGTGCAAAGAGGCTTTTCGCACTAAGTGTGGGAGCATGCGCTGTATCCCGAAATGAAGACTTAGTCTCAGCAATGGCACAGTCAGGCTGAGCATACTCACTAGGCGAAACACTGTAGTTAGGCTGCGGCTGGGGTAAATCGGCACACGCATGCGCACTAGCTGCCTCTCCACACTTAGACGTGGAGGAGAAAGCAGCCAGCTGGACAACCCAAGGCACAGCCCTAAATGGCAGCTGACGCCTGGGCGCAAATGAAACCGCAGCAGGCTTCAGGTTACAGGTTTTGTAACAACAAATACCATCCAAAAGAACAGGTGTACTTCTTCCCATGGATAATCTGATATGATCCTTTTTTTCACGGACACAACCATCGCTAACAAATGTAGATGAGGCCAAAACAGCAGCTGCTTCAATGGATCTGAAGTGCTCCATAAAGTGGCCTCTCCTCCACCCCAATTTCAAGATCCCAAATACTCCATTCCTCTGTGGTGTCAATCCAATCGCACTTGCTTCCTAACAGCTCTCAAGTTTCCACCAGCCCTGCTGAGTATGGGGTGACAGAGATGGTTGAGTTTGCATAGCTGTTCAGTCGCACTATAGCCTGGGAATCAGAGGTCTGCTCCAAAGCTGCAATGAGTACAGACAAGGAAGTTATTATTATTTTTATTATTATTGATTTATAGAGCACCATTGATTCCATGGTGCTGTACATGAGAAGGGGGTTACATACAGAATACATATACAAGTAACTATAGACAGACTGGTACAGAGGGAAGAGGGCCCTGCCCTTGCGGGATTACATTCTAAAGGATTTTTGGGAGGAGACAGTAGGAGTGGTGTAGGTTGAGCGTCAAGTACGTATGGTGGTGGTGTCATTGAAGGTTATAGTCATTTCTGAACAGATGAGTTTTCAGATTCAGTTTGAAGCTTGCGGGTGTAGCAGATAATCTGACGTGTTGAGGTAGCGAGTTCCATGAGACAGGGGAAATGATCTGCGCAGATGGCCAGAAGCTTTGTGAGTGGGATCCAGGCCCCGATGAAGAAGGTGCTGAGCCTAATCTACACCCTCATTTCCAAAAAGTCAATCCTCCTGGTGGAGACAATGGGGAACATGATGAGGAGCACAGATACCTGATTGGAATGACAACTTTACTATTCGGTCAGGGCAGGAAGAGGTTGTCTCGGAGGACTCAGGATGAGGGGAATGAAAACACACAGGGTTTTTGATGAGGTTGGAGACCACACTTACTGTCAAACCAAAGTCAGCCAGTCGATGAGGTCAGCAGAGGAGGTGGAGGAGGATGCTACTGACGACGAGGTTACGTTGCGTCTTCCTGGC
Source organism: Anomaloglossus baeobatrachus (assembly GCF_048569485.1). Lineage (NCBI taxonomy): Eukaryota > Metazoa > Chordata > Amphibia > Anura > Aromobatidae > Anomaloglossus > Anomaloglossus baeobatrachus. The sequence continues at coordinate 160,597,746 of NC_134361.1, read as the reverse complement.
CAGAGACAAAGTACTGGAAGCACGTCAACAACTGAATCCTGGACCACAACTTTGACTCTGAGCAGAAGTCGTGTTGGCTATGCAGGTCGCATGGGCTGTAAGCCTTGCCTAGCCTGTGAATTTTTGGACATCGCAAAGGATCACCCAAGTCATGGAATCTGTAAGATTTGTCAACAATCTGTAAGTAGAAGGCAAAAACTCTCACCTTTGAGTAGTTCCTCCATGAAGTGTCACATGGATATGAATTGATAGCGTGAAGGTGTATTGCTCAGCTTTAGCCACTGTCAATGCAACATGTTTATTTGCCATTGCATGCATTGTTGCAGACTACACACAAGGGGCTGCTGTTTTTTTGGATCTGCATTGGTTTGGTCACTATAGCAATATCAAATTGCTCTTCAGATGTGGACTTGGAGATGCTGTCTATGAACAGAAGGAAAAGCTAAAGGTGTGTGTTACAGCAAGGAGCCACCGCGGAAACACTTCGTTCAATTGTGAGGGGAGTCATGTTGTACTTTGATGATGAGCCCCGTAATGCCAGTGAGCAGCATCCTGTGCCACAGACCAACATTCTTACAGTGCTGTCTATACTGTTTACCGTGAGAGGAGCGTAAAGTCTGTATTTCTGGAAATTGGACATCAGAGTACCCGGGTACGGTAGGCTGTGCCCAGACAATAATGCGGGCACGCAACACTTTGTTTTATTAGGAAAACACATATCTGTTCTGGGTAGGCCGAATATATAGACAATAAGACTTGCTGCCTCTGCACTGTCAAATTGTCACGTACAGTTTAAATCATAGAGGGACAGCAACACATGTTTGCATTCACTGTTGCTTTTCAAGATTTCCATGACTGTGTTGCAGAGCTCTGTGGTTTGCATTCACACTGTCATCATCTGCATTATCTGTGAGGCTTCAGCTAACAAGGGTATTCAGGGGGGGTAATGTGTTTTGACTATGTTTAGGTAGATAATTTGGAAGCTCTTGTGATGCGCCACAGGTAAGTCGTGTTCAAACACACACACCTTATCCACACGCACAAACACACAATTACTGCTACACAGAGGGATTAGCAGGTAGTAGGCAACAGAATAGATTGTTCAATTATTTAAATTGTATGCATGGTTCTTATTGTTTGTTTTGGTAAAGTTAAACAATCATTTATCAACCCAACTGCCTAGAGTCCTTTTCCTGTTGCCTGGTTTTGCTGCATACTGGGGAGCCCACCCTGTACACAACTTAAAATGAAGCATAAGTCGCAATGTGAATTTCACTGTGCTACAATGCGGCCTAGCGTGCCTGTGCAACCACCGCCTGCCCCATCAAGTGCATCTGCGTGCTCTTCATCCTCTGTGACTGTGGGGACAGCAGTCACACATGGTTTTTCACACTGAACTTCCACTCCTTTACCCGCAACAGGGAGTGTGATTGGCAGGTCATCACTTGTTTTGGAAGTGGAAACAGAAGGTATTGTTGAGCTGTCAGACATCGAGAGAACCATCATTGGATGCAGGCTACATTATATCCACGCCTGCACCTTTGTCACAGATTGGCTGGACTACCTGCAGTTAATAATTGCATTCCAGAAATGGAAAGGAGTGTAGAATGCACATGTGTTGTACCTTGCTTGGCAGCAAAGGAACACTAACTTAGTATTCCAGACAATTTTAGGATGGCAGAAAAAGAGTCAGCTCTTTGGGCAAATTAAATAGCGTGGCAAAAGTGGACAGATGGGTACAGGGGCCGTGTTCTGTGGGTACCAGGACAGTAAAAGAAGCCTCACTTTCTATCCCTCCTAATGATCAAATGCAGCAAGGAATTCCCTGAGTTTGCTATAAAATTAGCATAGCTAAATGTGCATGAGGGTAGAATGCAGAGGTGCTTGAGATTGCTTGGCACAAGTGGCACAATAAAGGAGTCCAACAGCCAGTTCTATGATGCAACTAAATGGCAGTATTTTTTGCTATCATTATAGCTTATTAAAAACAGAGCAGGAGGGTGTCCTGCACAGGTGCTAGAAATAGCTTGGCACCAGTGGGGCACTAATGGAATACAACAGCCAGTTCTATGATGCCACTAAATGGCAGTATTTTTTGCTATCACTACAGCTTATTAAAAACAGAGCAGGAGGGTGTCCTGCACAGGTGCTAGAAATAGCTTGGCACCAGTGGGGCACTAATGGAATACAACAGCCAGTTCTATGATACCACTAAATGGTAGTATTTTTTGCTATCATTATAGCTTATTAAAAACAGAGCAGGAGGGTGTCCTGCACAGGTGCTAGAAATAGCTTGGCACCAGTGGGGCACTAATGGAGTACAACAGCCACTTCTTGTATGCCACTAAGTTTACTCAATTTTTGGTATTATAACGTCTTAGTAAGTAACAATGAGTTTGAGTGTGCAATGCAGGCAGACGTGCTGCAAATATCTTTGCACTAGTGGGACTATACAGAAGTCCAATAGCCACGTTTAGGATGCCACTAGGTTCACTGAGTGTTTGCTAGTATAATGGCTTAGTAACAATGAGTTTGAGTGTGCAATGCAGGCAGACGCGCTGCAAATATCTTTGCACTAGTGGGACTATACAGAAGTCCAACAGCCACGTTTAGGATGCCACTAGGTTCACTGAGTGTTTGCTAGTATAATGGCTTAGTAACAATGAGTTTGAGTGTGCAATGCAGGCAGACGTGCTGCAAATATCTTTGCACTAGTGGGACTATACAGAAGTCCAATAGCCACGTTTAGGATCCCACTAGGTTCACTGAGTGTTTGCTAGTATAATGGCTTAGTAACAATGAGTTTGAGTGTGCAATGCAGGCAGACGTGCTGCAAATATCTTTGCACTAGTGGGACTATACAGAAGTCCAATAGCCACGTTTAGGATGCCACTAGGTTCACTGAGTGTTTGCTAGTATAATGGCTTAGTAACAATGAGTTTGAGTGTGCAATGCAGGCAGACGTGCTGCAAATATCTTTGCACTTGTGGGACGATACAGAAGTCCAACAGCCATGTTTAGGATGCCACTAGGTTCACTGAGTGTTTGCTAGTATAATGGCTTAGTAACAATGAGTTTGAGTGTGCAATGCAGGCAGACGTGCTGCAAATATCTTTGCACTAGTGGGACGATACAGAAGTCCAATAGCCACGTTTAGGATCCCACTAGGTTCACTGAGTGTTTGCTAGTATAATGGCTTAGTAACAATGAGTTTGAGTGTGCAATGCAGGCAGACGTGCTGCAAATATCTTTGCAGTAGTGGGACTATACAGAAGTCCAATAGCCACGTTTAGAATCCCACTAGGTTCACTGAGTGTTTGCTAGTATAATGGCTTAGTAACAATGAGTTTGAGTGTGCAATGCAGGCAGACGTGCTGCAAATATCTTTGCACTAGTGGGACTATACAGAAGTCCAATAGCCACGTTTAGGATGCCACTAGGTTCACTGGGTGTTTGCTAGTATAATGGCTTAGTAACAATGAGTTTGAGTGTGCAATGCAGGCAGACGTGCTGCAAATATCTTTGCACTTGTGGGACGATACAGAAGTCCAACAGCCATGTTTAGGATGCCACTAGGTTCACTGAGTGTTTGCTAGTATAATGGCTTAGTAACAATGAGTTTGAGTGTGCAATGCAGGCAGACGTGCTGCAAATATCTTTGCACTAGTGGGACTATACAGAAGTCCAATAGCCACGTTTAGGATGCCACTAGGTTCACTGAGTGTTTGCTAGTATAATGGCTTAGTAACAATGAGTTTGAGTGTGCAATGCAGGCAGACGTGCTGCAAATATCTTTGCACTAGTGGGACTATACAGAAGTCCAATAGCCACGTTTAGGATGCCACTAGGTTCACTGAGTGTTTGCTAGTATAATGGCTTAGTAACAATGAGTTTGAGTGTGCAATGCAGGCAGACGTGCTGCAAATATCTCTGCACTAGTGGGACGATACAGAAGTCCAATAGCCACGTTTAGGATGCCACTAGGTTCACTGAGTGTTTGCTAGTATAATGGCTTAGTAACAATGAGTTTGAGTGTGCAATGCAGGCAGACGTGCTGCAAATATCTTTGCACTAGTGGGACTATACAGAAGTCCAATAGCCACGTTTAGGATGCCACTAGGTTCACTGAGTGTTTGCTAGTATAATGGCTTAGTAACAATGAGTTTGAGTGTGCAATGCAGGCAGACGTGCTGCAAATATCTTTGCACTAGTGGGACTATACAGAAGTCCAATAGCCACGTTTAGGATGCCACTAGGTTCACTGAGTGTTTGCTAGTATAATGGCTTAGTAACAATGAGTTTGAGTGTGCAATGCAGGCAGACGTGCTGCAAATATCTTTGCACTAGTGGGACTATACAGAAGTCCAATAGCCACGTTTAGGATGCCACTAGGTTCACTGAGTGTTTGCTAGTATAATGGCTTAGTAACAATGAGTTTGAGTGTGCAATGCAGGCAGACGTGCTGCAAATATCTTTGCACTAGTGGGACGATACAGAAGTCCAATAGCCACGTTTAGGATGCCACTAGGTTCACTGAGTGTTTGCTAGTATAATGGCTTAGTAACAATGAGTTTGAGTGTGCAATGCAGGCAGACGTGCTGCAAATATCTTTGCACTAGTGGGACTATACAGAAGTCAAAGAGCCACGTTTAGGATGCCACTAGGTTCACTGAGTGTTTGCTAGTATAATGGCTTAGTAACAATGAGTTTGAGTGTGCAATGCAGGCAGACGTGCTGCAAATATCTTTGCACTTGTGGGACGATACAGAAGTCCAACAGCCATGTTTAGGATGCCACTAAGTTTCCTCAGTGTTTGCTAGTATAATGGCTTAGTAACAATGAGTTGGAGTGTGCAAAGGACAGGAGGGTGCAGTGGCAGGGTTGTGGGTCTCTGGGTAGAGGAAAGGAAGCCTGCCTTTCTATCCCTCCTAATGGGGAAATGCAGCGAGGAAATCCCTGACCTTAGCTACACAGACGCTGTCATCTTGTGTAGCTGTTAAACTCTGTTTTCAGAACCTGTCACCTATGGCTCTGACCCTGCCGGTACGAGCCCTTAAAAGGACTGATAGAAAGTGCTCTCCCTAAGCTGTCCAGCGCTGTGTATGGAGCGCATACAGCAGTATCGGCGATAGGACTCAGGACGGAGCTGCGCCAGTGATGTCTGACACCAAGGACGCAGAAGAGATAATGGCGTCCGGACGGGTAGATACTCGTTTTTATAATGCAGGGACATGTGACATGGACATCCTATCAAACATGCCGTTGCTTCTCTGGCTAAAAGTCCACTTAGCTGTGTGTGTGTCTGGGATTGGCTGACATGCTGGCCCTCCCCACTACACGCGCGCGCTTAGGGAAGGAAGAGAAGGAAAAAAAAAAATGGTGATCGCCATTATCCATACAGCAGTGATCTGAATGCGCTGTTCCCGCACACTATACACTGAAATGTCATAATAGTGTGAGTCACAGAGTGACTTACACTATTACAGCGGAAAGCCAGCTAGGAATTAGCTGGGTTTTTTTTGCTAGAACCGTTCTCGAACGTATCTAGAACTATCGAGCTTTTGCAAAAAAGCTCGAGTTCTAGTTCGATCTAGAACAGCCCCCAAAATCACTCGAGCCGCGAACTGGAGAACCACGAACCTAGAACCGCGCTCAATTCTAGTCATAACAGAGAAAAAGGAGCCAGCACGATCTGAAATTGGCATGCATCATATAAAAAGTGAAAATTCACAGATTTATTCCAACTGTACTATAATAAAAAAAATGAGATGGATCTGGTCCACCTTTATCAATGGTTGCTGTCTGGCACTGGGAGGGTCAGTTCTTATATAGTCCTGGTATGTGTAGAGCTTGCTCCACATGCTGGGACCTGGGCTGGCCTCTATCCACAATTGCCTCTTTTGCAACATAGAAGCGGTTATATATACCGGTTACAGGTATGTGTGCTCCATTATGGTTCTGCTTTTAACTTTATCTAGGAGGCCGCATGGCACATGAAATACAGAATATAGAGTAGGATCCCCCTATTGAGATTTGCCGTGACGTTGGCAGGGGTGGCTCAAAGAATTGATCAATTATTTGCTAAAAATCTCATTTATATTACAGTACAGTTGGAATAAATCTGTGAATTTGCACTTTTTATATGATGCATGCCATTTTCAGATCGTGCTGGCTCCCCTCTCTCCCTGTTTGGTTGTAGTTATGCTACAAATGTCTGGTGGCTGGTCACCACCATGCTATGCACGCCTGATCTTGGTTTGCAATATATTCCTCCTGTTGGTAGCTGTTAGAGTTGAGCGCGGTTCACGGTTCGAGGTTCTCCAGTTCTAGGCTCGAGTGATTTTGGGGCCTGTTCTAGATCGAATTAGAACTCGAGCTTTTTGCAAAAGCTCGATAGTTCTAGAAACGTTCGAGAACGGTTCTAGCAGCAAAAAAACAGCTAATTCCTAGCTGGCTTTCCGCTGTAATAGTGTAAGTCACTCTGTGACTCACACTATTATGAAATTTCAGTGTATGGTGTGAGGGAACAGCGCCTTCAGATCACTGCTGTTTGTATAATGGCGATCGCCATTTTTTTTTTTTTTCCTTGTCTTCCTTCCTTAAGCGCGCGCGTGTAGTGGGGCGGGCCAGCATGTCAGCCAATCCCAGACACACACACAGCTAAGTGTACTTTTAGCCAGAGAAGCAACGGCATGTGTGATAGGATGTCCATGTCACATGTCCCTGCATTATAAAACCGGACATTTTCCTCCAGCACGCCATTATCTGCCTTCTGCGTCCTTGGTGTCAGACATCACTGGCGCAGCTCCTATCGCCGATACAGCTGTATTACGCTCCATACACAGCGCTGTACAGCATAGGGATAGCACTTTCTATCAGTCCTTTTAAGGGCTCGTACCGGCAGGGTCAGAGCCATAGGTGACAGGTCCTGAAAAGAGAGACAGCGTCTGTGTAGCTAAGGTCAGGGATTTCCTCGCTGCATTTCCCCATTAGGAGGGAATAGAAAGGCAGGCTTCCATTCCTCTACCCCAGGGGTGGGGAACGTCCGGCCCGCGGGCCGTATGCGGCCCGTGGCATCATTTGATCCGGCCCCCTGAAGCTTTGCCAAGTTTTTTTTTTTGTTTGTTTTTTTTATACCGCGGTCCCTTTAATTATGCGGTGCGCGCGATGCCCGACGGGCGCTTGGTCCCCGGATGTCCTACGCAGCTTGTGCCAGCGTCGTCAGGGTGTTCAGGGGAGGAGCTTATGCATGCACCGCGCTCCTCTGATCTTGTCAGCCATTGCAGCGCGTGATCTCCGACGCAGGCACTTAGCTTCCACTTCCTAGGTCAGTGTCTCGGTTTGGTGTAATCATGATAAAGATACCCATCGGTGCAGAGATGAGGAAAGTCGGCAGCAAGGAGATGTATGCAGCAACATATCCGAGGGGGAGATAAAATCTGTACTTTTTAAAATCAAATATGAACATATTAATTTGTATCTATATATTTTTCTTTGGAGGTGTTGCTGGATACATCTCGTTTTTGCTCAGGCTTTGTTTCCCACCCTATGTGTTAAATACCTCAGGCTCCGTGTACCACCCTAGTACATGGAAGTACACGGAGCCTGAGGTATATAGCACACAGGGTGGTACACAGAGCCTGAGGTATATAGCACACAGGGTGGTACACGGGGCCTGAGGTATATAGCACATCAGCACATAGAGTGGGATACAGAGCCTCAGGCTCCATATCCCACCCTATGCGCTGATGTGCTATATACCTCAGGCCCCGTGTACCACCCTGTGTGCTATATACTTCAGGCCCCAATTATTTGCTATATACCTAAGGCTCTGTGTACCATCCTATGTGTTATATACGTCAGGCTCCGTATCCTACTGTATGTGCTGTATACCTCAGGCTCCGTATCCCACCGTATGTGCTGTATACCTCAGGCTCTGTGTACCACCCTCTGTGCTATATACCTCAGGCTCAGGATTGTACACGGAGCCTAAGGTGTCACAAACCACCGGGGGGGTCACTCAGAAATCCCCCGCGCTGGCTACCAGTACGTCACAATCGGGGGGTAACAAGCAGGAGTCAACCCTCCTTTATACCTCCCGACCGACAGACAGAGCACGTGACGCGCTCTCTAGCGCCCCTCTTATAGTCAGGCCAATTATGGAATTGCCCGACAATAAGCAAGGAGGCCGCTATACTACTTATGCCGATTATTGAAGGGTCCCCGGTGAGAGTAGGGTATATATTCCCCCGACCTCCGCGGGCGGAATATATAATATCTTCCCGGATCTCACTGGCCTCCCCACAATAATCCTTGGCACAACTCGCTGCCACCAACCGATTTACGGTAACTATTAGCCGAACACACAGACGTGGGATTCAAGATCGAGATAACAGAACAGCCCAAGATTAATTATATAATTTAATCGCCTAAAGCACACTAGAAACTACAATATATACAATAGGGAATCTACAGAATATACATATGTCAGAGTACAGTTACAGATAAAGCATGGTTTACAACAGGTATGCAATTCAATCAGTTACCTTGTGCGTCTGGCCACAGGGGGGCGCTGTAGACCAGGTTTCCAGGAACTCTCTCACAGGTCTGTCCCAACCAGGCCCCCGAGCAGAAGAACACTGGAAAATGGCCGAAGTAGGGTTATCAACCTGGGCAATCCAGGTCCCCTCCTACCTTAGTGACCTCACAGGGAAGCACTGCTCCACCCCTGGCTGGAGTTATGGACAAAATCCACAACATGGAATATGGCCATAACTTTGCCTGGGAGCGTCGTAGGCGGACGCCAATGCTCTCATTGTGACAGTTATGAATTTAGCTACAGAACGAGGGGACTCATGACCTGTCTGCCAGTTCCCCATTGGCTGATATCACGCCTGGGGCATTTCCCAATGTCCTGCTCCCATAAAAAGGGTGTGCCGGCATCGTCCACATGCGGAGACACCATTTTTATGGTTGCCATATTTATCGGAAATATGGCTTGCGAGATATGAACCATTTTTTACTGGAGTCGTTCTGTCTGGCTATTTCCATAGCCTTGCTAACTAGCTAGCAGCCCCCACTACAGGGTGACGGCAGGGAGTCATCCTGTGTCCATTGTCCTCAAGCCACCTAATTTCCATATCACAGGACATGGCCATGGATTTGTTGCTAAACCAGTTGTGTGAAGGGAAGGGGGGGGGGGGTGACACCAGGAGAGGGCTTCCTGACATGACTTGAATGTCATGATTTATCGTCATATCTCCGGATTTACCTCACACCTCCCCCCTTTTGAGGGCGCTAGGGGGCAGCACACTCCGGTGTTCCCCCGTGCGCCCGTCCGCGACCTCTCCTTGTCGGGACAGCCCGTCTGCGTTACCGTGGTCACGGCCCCTTTTGTGGCGAATGGTGAAGTTGTATTGCTGGAGCGCAAGGCTCCATCGCAACAATCGCCCATTCGTCCCAGAGACGGTGTGCAACCAGCTGAGGGGATTGTGGTCCGTCTCCACGATGAAGTGGCGCCCGTATAGATAGGGTTGCAGACGCTGCAGGGCCCACACTATGGCCAGGCACTCCTTCTCCATCGTGGAATAGGCAACTTCCCTTGGTAACAGCTTCCTGCTCAGGTACAAGACTGGGTGCTCTTGGCTCGCAGAGTCCACCTGGCTGAGCACCGCACCGAGGCCGAAGTCACTGGCGTCGGTCTGTACTACAAACGGCCGCGTGAAGTCGGCTGCCTGTAGCACGGGCGGGCTGGACAGGGCGTCCTTTAGGGCCCGGAAGGCTGTCTCGCAGTCCATTGTCCAATCGACTGCAGAGGGCAGCTTCTTCTTGGTGAGGTCCGTCAAGGGCTTTGCCAGGCTACTATAGCATGGAACAAACCTCCTATAGTACCCAGCGGTCCCCAAGAAGGACATCACCTGCTTCTTGGTCCTGGGGGTGGGCCAGGATGCGATGGCTTCCACTTTCTCAGGCTCGGGCTTCAGTGTTCTCCCACCTACCCGGTGACCGAGGTACTGGACCTCGCTCATGGCCAGCTGACACTTTCCCGGCTTGATGGTCAAACCTGCCCGGTGGATCCGCCTGAGCACCTGTGCTAGATGCTCTAGGTGATCTTCCCAGGTGGGACTGAAGACGGCAATGTCATCCAGGTACGCGGCCGCGTACCCTTCAAGTCCCTTGAGCAGGGTGTTGACCATCCGCTGGAAAGTGGCAGGGGCATTCCTCATCCCGAATGGCATCACCGTGGACTCGTACAGTCCAAATGGGGTAATAAAGGCAGAGCGTTCCCTGGCCTTGCGAGTCAGGGGGATCTGCCAATATCCCCGGCTCAGATCCATGATGGTCAGGTACTGAGCCCCGGCCAACTGATCGAGCAGGTCATCGATGCGTGGCATTGGGTACGCATCGGCGACCGTGACAGCATTGAGCCCCCGGTAGTCCACGCAGAACCGAGTGGTTCGGTCCTTCTTAGGGACGAGGACTACAGGCGAGGCCCAAGCGCTGTTGGATGCCTGGATCACCCCCAGCTTCAGCATCTCGTCAATCTCCTGGCGCATGTGTTGCTGCACCTCCAGGGAGACCCGATATGCTGAACGCCGGATCGGGGGATGATCCCCAGTGTCCACGTGATGGACAGCCAAGTCAGTCCTTCCGGGCTGGTTGGTAAACAACCCCCGGAAGGGGTGTAGGGTGGCCCACAGCTGGGACCGTTGGTCCTCCAAGAGCTGGTGGCCAACCTCCACATCCTCAATGGATCCGCCTGCCCTAACCTGGGCTAGCATATCCAAGAGGGTTTCCGCTTCTCCCTCCTCGGGCAGGTTGCACACAGGGAGTGCACATGCCTCCCGCTCATGATGTGCCTTCATCATGTTCACATGGAAGGGCTTCCGCCTTCCACGGGCAGGGTCCAGGGTGACCAGGTACGTCACAGGGTTGAGCTGCTGGTACACGAGGTATGGGCCTTCCCAGGCTGCCTGAAGCTTGTCCTGTGGTACGGGGACCAGTACCCACACCTCTTGACCCACTTGGTAGGTCCTCTCACAAGCGTTCTGGTCGTACCAACGCTTCTGATCGGCCTGGGCTTGAGCCATATTGTCGTGTACCAGTTGCGTCAAGGCCTGCATTTTGTCCCGGAAGCGCATGACATACTCGATAACCGACACTCCAGGGGCGGCCAAATCCCCTTCCCAAGCCTCTTTCACCAGAGCCAGGGGGCCCCGCACACGTCGCCCGTACAGGAGCTCAAACGGTGAGAATCCTGTTGAGGCCTGTGGAACCTCCCGGTAAGCAAATAACAGGTGTGGGAGATACCGCTCCCAGTCACGCCCGTGGGAGTCGACCAACATCTTAAGCATCTGCTTTAAGGTGCCATTGAACCGCTCGCACAGGCCATTAGTCTGTGGATGGTACGGGCTGGCCACCAGATGTCGCACCTGGACTTGCTTACAGAGGGCCTCCATCAGCTGGGACATGAATTGGGTCCCCCGGTCAGTGAGCATTTCCTGGGGAAAACCCACTCGGGAGAAAATCTCCAGCAATGCGGTGGCCACCTTGTCAGCCCGAATGGACGACAAGGCCACTGCTTCTGGGTACCGGGTGGCATAGTCCACTACCGTCAGTATGAAGCGTTTCCCGGAGCTGCTGGGGATGGCCAGCGGGCCGACCAGATCCACAGCCACCCTCCTGAAAGGCTCATCGATGATGGGCAGAGATACCAGTGGGGCTTTGGGGCGTGGCCCCGCCTTCCCCACTCTCTGACAGGTTTCACACGAACGGCAGTAGGCAGCCACATCGGCCCCCATTTTTGGCCAGTAGAAATGCTGGTTTAACCTGGCCTTGGTCTTAGCGATCCCTAGGTGTCCGGCCATCGGAATCTCATGTGCGATCCGCAACAACTCCGTCCGGAACGGATAGGGTACCACCAACTGTCGGTCCCTGGGCCACGCCTCCGGTGAACCCTGCTGGACCGTGGCCCGGTACAGCCGTCCTTGGTCCCAGACCACTCGCTCCGGGTCCGAGTCCGAGGGAGGCTGTGCCGCCTGCTCCTTTAGAGCTTTCAGGCTGTCGTCAGCTTCTAACGCTGCCTGAAACTCCTGACTAGATGTGGCCAGAATCGACGAGACTGTCACATCTTCAGTCAGTACCCCGGGACCTGTGTCCTGGCCTCCACCTGACTCGGCTGCCACTTGGTCAGAAGGGGAAGAGCTATCGGACCTCCGGGAGGCCCCTTGGCTTCCAGCACTCCCACTGCGGGTGACAGCGGCCACAGCCGCTGCGACCGTGGGTCGTGCCTGCTCCTCCTCCGTTCCTGACCAAGTCGCCGGTTCAGGCAGACCTACCTGGCTTCCTGACACCCCGGTTGTGGGGGAACCCTGCACCGAGATCTTACCTGGGAGCACTTCCGCTCCTGGACCGGCCCCAATCTCACCTGCCTGTTCCCCCCCTGCAGCAACAGAACCCCGCTGTGAAATCTCTGGGGACCCCACATTTGCTGTGGTAGCCCCCACCCCACACACTGGTCCTCCCCCTGCAGCACCCTGCTCTCTGCTTATCCCTGCAGAGGGCAACAGATCCCAGCTCACAGGCTGGTTACTTGTAGAGGCATTGTCACACCTTTCTCTGACCCCCTCCCCTGTCACAGCTGCAGCTGTGTGTGTGTCTATGGTGTCTGTGCAAGCAGAAATATCAGAGTTCACTCCCTCCTCCCTTACATCATTCATAGATAACACATTAACATTGTCCGGAGGCACGACAGTACTGGCTGAAGGTTCAGCCTTTGGGGCGGGGCCAAACTGGGAGGTTATTTGCCCCAAATCTGTCCCAAGTAGCACGTTTGCAGGGATCCGATCAGTTACCCCCACCTCCCTCACCCCTCGCCCTGCGCCCCAGTCCACATAAATGTCAGCAACAGGCAGCGCCGGGTCAATGCCTCCAATCCCGGAGACAGCGAGGGTTTTTCCAGGGATCAAGTCTTGGGGGGACACCATCTCAGGCCGCACCAGAGTCACCTCCGAGGCGCTGTCTCGCAGTCCTATGGTCACCGACTGGCCGACGGTGACAGGTTGGAAGCTGTCCAGGGACCTACCACCACCCCCACCCACACAATACACCTTGGGCGGCCCTTGGGACGGGGACGGAGCCGGGGCCTTGGGACGCTGAGGGCACATGGCCTTGAAGTGTCCAGGTAGGTTGCACTGGTGGCACCGTCTTGGCTCTGCCACGGGCCTGGAGAGGGGAGTTGAGGGGGACACCCCCTGCAGTCTAGGGGCAGGTGGGGCAGTCGCAGAGTTCATCTTACCCCCTCTCCAGGTGCTGCTGGTGGCTGCTCTCCTGGCTTCAGGAGCCCGATTGTTGGTGTAGTCATCTGCCAGGGCAGCTGTAGCCGTGGATCCCTTTGGCTTCTGGTCTCGGATGAACTGGCGGAGATCCTCAGGGCAGTTCCACAAGAGTTGCTCCGTGATGAACAAGTCCAGGATCTCCGGTCCGGTGGAAAGCTGCAGGCCTTGGGTCCAGTGGTCGGCAGCTCGGGCAAGTGCCCGCCGGTGGTCAGCCCAGGAGTCCTTTGGTCCCTTCTGCAGCGTCCGGAACTTCTTGCGGTAGGACTCCGGGGTGAGGTTGTACTGTTGGATCAGGGCCCGCTTGATGGTGTCGTAGCCCTGATCCGCCTCAGCAGGCAAGTCCCCAAGGATATCCAGGGCCTTACCCCTTAAACGGGGGGTCAGGTATTTGGCCCACTGGTCCTTGTTCAGATGATGCTGCAAGCAAGTCCGTTCAAAAGCAGTCAAGAAAGAGTCCAAGTCTCCATCCTTCTCCAGCACTGGGAAGTCCTCAACACGGACCTTTGGAAGTTTGGTGTCTGGAAGGTCACGGGTGGCTGATGAGGGCCGGAGCTGAGCTAGCTGCAGCTGGTAGTTACGCTCTGCCTGGCGCTCTTCACGCGCTGCTTGCCGCTCACGCTCGGCCATGAGTTCCTTGTAGCCCTCCCGGTCTCCAGCCTGGCGTAGGGCCATAGCCATTTGAAGAAGGCTATCCGAGCCTCCCAGGCTCGGTGGAATGGCACGTGGTGATCTGCGGCCCGCTGCGGAGCCTGGTGATTCACTGTCCATTGCAGAGCGGAGGGCTGGCATCTGGCTCGTTGAGGACCCTTGGGCGAGCTGCTCCTCATCTTGTCCAGCAGTGCCCGGTTGTGCAATGTCCTCTGCAGAGCTGTTTTCTGGCGTCGAGCTCCTGGAGGACTCGTGGGCAACCTCCTCATTACTGTCCACAGCACCGTCCTCCCTCTCTTCGGCTCCTGCTTTAGCATTGGCCAGTTGCATAGCTCTGCTCCTGGTGCCATCAGCCATTCTTGCAGACCTTTGGTCACTGACACAGAACTGACACCTGATGCCTCCACACACCTTACAGTATCTGCACTCTGACACTCTAGTGTTGAGCTAGTCTGAAGACCCCAGCAGCCACAGCTGCTGCAGGCAGTCTTTAGTGTCTGGGAGTATGGGTCTCACACTCACACACACTATTATCTCGATCCCACCGCTATGCCACCAATATGTCACAAACCACCGGGGGGGTCACTCAGAAATCCCCCGCGCTGGCTACCAGTACGTCACAATCGGGGGGTAACAAGCAGGAGTCAACCCTCCTTTATACCTCCCGACCGACAGACAGAGCACGTGACGCGCTCTCTAGCGCCCCTCTTATAGTCAGGCCAATTATGGAATTGCCCGACAATAAGCAAGGAGGCCGCTATACTACTTATGCCGATTATTGAAGGGTCCCCGGTGAGAGTAGGGTATATATTCCCCCGACCTCCGCGGGCGGAATATATAATATCTTCCCGGATCTCACTGGCCTCCCCACAATAATCCTTGGCACAACTCGCTGCCACCAACCGATTTACGGTAACTATTAGCCGAACACACAGACGTGGGATTCAAGATCGAGATAACAGAACAGCCCAAGATTAATTATATAATTTAATCGCCTAAAGCACACTAGAAACTACAATATATACAATAGGGAATCTACAGAATATACATATGTCAGAGTACAGTTACAGATAAAGCATGGTTTACAACAGGTATGCAATTCAATCAGTTACCTTGTGCGTCTGGCCACAGGGGGGCGCTGTAGACCAGGTTTCCAGGAACTCTCTCACAGGTCTGTCCCAACCAGGCCCCCGAGCAGAAGAACACTGGAAAATGGCCGAAGTAGGGTTATCAACCTGGGCAATCCAGGTCCCCTCCTACCTTAGTGACCTCACAGGGAAGCACTGCTCCACCCCTGGCTGGAGTTATGGACAAAATCCACAACATGGAATATGGCCATAACTTTGCCTGGGAGCGTCGTAGGCGGACGCCAATGCTCTCATTGTGACAGTTATGAATTTAGCTACAGAACGAGGGGACTCATGACCTGTCTGCCAGTTCCCCATTGGCTGATATCACGCCTGGGGCATTTCCCAATGTCCTGCTCCCATAAAAAGGGTGTGCCGGCATCGTCCACATGCGGAGACACCATTTTTATGGTTGCCATATTTATCGGAAATATGGCTTGCGAGATATGAACCATTTTTTACTGGAGTCGTTCTGTCTGGCTATTTCCATAGCCTTGCTAACTAGCTAGCAGCCCCCACTACAGGGTGACGGCAGGGAGTCATCCTGTGTCCATTGTCCTCAAGCCACCTAATTTCCATATCACAGGACATGGCCATGGATTTGTTGCTAAACCAGTTGTGTGAAGGGAAGGGGGGGGGGGGGTGACACCAGGAGAGGGCTTCCTGACATGACTTGAATGTCATGATTTATCGTCATATCTCCGGATTTACCTCACCACCCTGTGTGCTATATACTTCAGGCCCCAATTATTTGCTATATACCTAAGGCTCTGTGTACCATCCTATGTGTTATATACGTCAGGCTCCGTATCCTACTGTATGTGCTGTATACCTCAGGCTCCGTATCCCACCGTATGTGCTGTATACCTCAGGCTCTGTGTACCACCCTCTGTGCTATATACCTCAGGCTCAGGATTGTACACGGAGCCTAAGGTATATAGCACAGAGGGTGGTACACAGAGCCTGAGGTATATAGCACACAGGGTGGTACACGGGGCCTGAGGTATATAGCACATCAGCACATAGAGTGGAATACGGAGCCTCAGGCTCCATATCCCACCCTATGCGCTGATGTGCTATATACCTCAGGCCCCGTGTACCACCCTGTGTGCTATATACTTCAGGCCCCAATTATTTGCTATATACCTAAGGCTCTGTGTACCATCCTATGTGTTATATACGTCAGGCTCCGTATCCTACTGTATGTGCTGTATACCTCAGACTCCATATCCCACCGTATGTGCTGTTTACCTCAGGCTCCGTGTACCATCCTATGTGCTCTATACCTCAGGCTCCGTGTACCATCCTATGTGTTATATACGTCAGGCTCCGTATCCTACTGTATGTGCTGTATACCTCAGACTCCGTATCCCACCGTATGTGCTGTATACCTCAGGCTCCGTGTACCATCCTATGTGCTGTATACCTCAGGCTCCGTGTACCATCCTATGTGCTCTATACCTCAGGCTCCGTGTACCATCCTATGTGCTGTATACCTCAGGCTCCGTGTACCATCCTATGTGCTCTATACCTCAGGCTCCTTGTACCATCCTATGTGCTCTATACCTCAGGCTCCGTGTACCATCCTATGTGTTATATACGTCAGGCTCCGTATCCTACTGTATGTGCTGTATACCTCAGACTCCGTATCCCACCGTATGTGCTGTATACCTCAGGCTCCGTGTACCATCCTATGTGCTCTATACCTCAGGCTCCGTGTACCATCCTATGTGCTCTATACCTCAAGCTCCATATACCATCCTATCTGCTATATACCTCAGGCTCCTTGTACCATCCTATGTGCTCTATACCTCAGGCTCCATATACCATCCTATGTGCTCTATACCTCAGGCTCCTTGTACCATCCTATGTGCTCTATACCTCAGGCTCCGTGTACCATCCTATGTGCTCTATACCTCAAGCTCCATATACCATCCTATCTGCTATATACCTCAGGCTCCTTGTACCTGACTCGCCCACCCCAGGGCTATGGGACACCCGGTGCCGGACCGGACTAGTCCGGTGGTAGTCAGTGGTGGCTGGGCCCGGCTCCGTGGCCCTGGTGGGTGTCAGTTGAATATGTGGCTTGAATTAAAGTTTGTGTTCGTGACGCCACCTGTGGTATGCGGCTACTAAGCCGCCGCTGCTGTGTGAGGCCTCCGGGATGATGTTATGGCAGCAATGGTAGTACTGCTCCCCACAGGTGGAGCAATGCCCGGGGCACGGTTGGTGTTTGTGGAAGTCTATGGTGCTGCGTGACTAACACGGTGCAGGGCCGACCAGCAATGAAAGAAACAGGCACAAACAGTAGTCTCTTTACCTTCTCCTCTTTTACTCGGCAGAAACTTAGTCCAGGGAGACCGTCACAGATGGTAAAGATGATCCGGCCGGCCTGGAAGTGCCTGGGGTGATCTTTGGCCAGTTGAGTATGAGGCCTACTCCTTAATCTTTCTCTGCTGTATTAGGACACTGCACTTTGGGTTTGCAATTGCCCTCTTGCTGCTGGGACTTGTTGTTCGTCCCCTTTTCTGTGTGGTAGACTGCGCAGGCCCTCTCTGGTGCTTCTCTGCTGGAGTCTACACCGGGCCCTTGGGATGCAGCTGTACCTTCAGATTGCTTCTGGGACAGGGGGCTTACAGCTCTCCTGCCCTCCGGATTCAGCTACCAGGGATGGATTTTATGCCCTGGCAACTACAGACTCCGATGTCCGAGTCCCTGCTGTGCCTCTCTGCTCCCCTTGCTTCACTGGGCCAAGCTATCCCAGCTCTAGGCCCCAGTTTACAAGGCAGCACTACTCTGCGTCTGCACTCTTTCACTCCTGTCTCCAGACTAACCACCACTTCCTCCTTCCAGCCAGACTTAAGGAATGCTCCCTAAAGTTCCAGGTTCAGAGCTCCCCCTGCTGGCCGGAGGGAGAACTGTGTTGAGTGTTAACTTACTGGCCAATAGATCTCCCAATTACCTCCAGGCTCAGCATTAACCCTTTTGGGAGGGCAATGCTGTTGTGGCGACCAGGTCCTGGGGCGCCACACTCCCCCTTAGTTAAATTCAGTACTCCCGGACTGTAGAAACAAACATGACATGTTAGAACATTTCATCCCATTATGGGAGGCGCAAATACTTTAACGTTACAACCTTAAACATTACTATAAGAGTCCAGTGTGGCTCCCTGCCGGGTGTCCATTACACTGCTCCATGGGGGACCCGCCGCGTTCAAACCCCCAACGTAGGCTCTGGGCGTGCGTCAGAGCATTGATGACCCCACTCTATGCACGCCGGACGGGTTTTTCTTCAGGGGTGTTGAGCACACTGGTGCTAACTATGAACAATTTAGGTGTTGGCCACCCATAGTCCAGTGGCCCAATTGTCCATTTTCGCAATCAAAGAAAAAGAAAACATTTTGTACACAACATGACAGACATTTTGCATAACTATTTACATTCTAATAAGTACTCTTTCCCTTATACAGTTGACTCCCTATACCTTAGAGGGGGTTGTCCCCGAGTGCTGCGCTGGGACCTACGTAGCTCTGGTGTTTGCCCCTGACTACGTGGTGCGTCTTCTATCTCAGCACTACAGGTGGGCCTAACCCCCATAGGTAAGCGTGATGGTTGCCTTTGTGATCTAAGAGTCGCCAAGGGTATGACAGGTTCACCACTGACAGGGGGTTGATCCTCCTGTTCCACTGCTGGCGTGTCATCTCGTGCTGGAGCGGACGATTCTTTAGGTGGATCCGGAACCTTTTCCGTTTCTGGCTCGACCAACTGCGGAAACGTCAAAACTGGTACCACTATGGCATTGTTTATTCGGGTCCAAGTTTTGGGGAACTTTCCAAGGATGGTTTGAATCATCTCCCCTTCTTTCTCTTGACTTTGGGGACTTCCTTGTACTCCTTCCATTTCTCTTTGGGTTCTGCACCGTTCAGGGCACGCTTTCAGGCGGTCTCGGGAAATTGCTTGATAGGTCTTGCCTTCATCTTTGCTTATGAGGCATACCTTACTATTGTCAAAGTTGGAGGGGATAATGGTGTAGGGCTCGCTTTCCCACTGATCATCCAATTTATGCGCCTTCCGCTTCTTCTTGAGGACTTGTTCTCCAGGTGCTAAGGGAGTTGCTGGGGCTGTTTGATTGTAATGCTGTTCTTGTCTCGTTCTTGCTTGAGACAGACTCCTCTCTACGCACTCCTGGACCTTACGGTACCGCTGCTGCCGTTCTGTATCCCAATCCTCTATTTCTTGAACCGCCTCAGGCGACACAGTCCCCATCTCAAAGTCTACAGGCAACTTGCCTGGTCTGGCTCGCATCAGGTAAGCGGGGCTGCAGTTGGTCGAATTCACTGGGATGTGGTTGTACAGGTCTACCAGATCTGGCAACTTTTCTGGCCATTGGTTCCTTTCCTCCAGCGGTAGGGTCTTCAGCATATCAATAACCACATGGTTCATTTTCTCGCACAGTCCATTGGTTTGGGGGTGGTACGGTGTGGTTCGGATTTTCTTACAACCGTACATGTTACAGAACTCTTGGAACACTTCAGCCTCGAATGCAGGACCCTGATCAGTCAGTACCCTTTCCGGATAGCCGTGAGGTCGGCAAAAGGATGCCTGGAACGCTCTAGCTGCTGTCCTGGCTGTCTGGTCCTTCACAGGCACTACTACCAGGAAACGAGAGTAATGGTCCACAATGGTGAGGGCGTACACATAGCCTGACCGGCTTGGTGTTAACTTCACGTGGTCCAGGGCCACCAACTCCAGGGGCTGCTTTGTGACAATTGGCTGCAAGGGAGACCTTTGGCTGGCATCGTCTTTCCGCCTCAGGTTACACGGGCCACAGTCTCGGCACCACTTCTCGATCATCTTTCTCATGTGCACCCAATAGAACCGATCACGGAGTAGGGCCTCCAACTTCTTCCACCCGAAGTGTCCTGCGTTATCATGATACGCTGCTAGGACCATTGGAGCATCTCTCTGCGGAACCACTATCTGCCAGACAAGTTCATTTGTTCGATAGTTGACATATCTCTTGCAGAGCTTGCCTTGGTAGGTGAACAGTCGTCCCCTCTCCTTCCACAGCTGCTGGGCTTCCTCTGGAGCGTCTGGGCCAAGATGGGTCTCAGCTTGCGCTAGCTTCTCTTTGACCAATCGCACGGCCGGGTCACCGTTCTGTGTTTCTTCCCAATTATGGTGGAGTAAGGGGTTGACCGAGACCCCGTGCTGGCTTGAGCGCTTCACTCCCACAGCATGCTCACACTGGGACACACCTTGGTGATGGAAAGCCGGTAACTCTATCTCTTCGAGTTCATCCATGTCTTCTCCAGACTCGGGCAAGTGAGGCATTCTGGACAGCGCATCAGCATTGTTATTCTTCTTGCCAGCCCGATACTTGATGGTAAAGTCAAAGTTAGACAGCCGGGCCATCCATCGCTGTTCCATCGCACCTAACTTGGCTGTTGCCAGGTGTGTCAACGGATTGTTGTCCGTGAAGATGGTGAACTTGGCCGATGCCAGATAGTGCTTGAAGCGTTCAGTCACTGCCCAAACAATAGCGAGGAACTCCAGCTTGAAGGAACTGTAGTTTTCTGGATTCCTTTCTGTGGGCCGAAGCTTCCTACTGGCGTACGCTATCACCCTCTCTCTGCCTCCCTGTACCTGGGACAGAACTGCTCCCAGTCCCACGTTGCTGGCGTCTGTATACAGTACAAACGGTTGGCTGTAGTCAGGGTAGGCCAGAATTTCTTCTCCCGTGAGAGCCCCTTTCAGCCGGACAAAGGACGTTTCCAGTTGGCTGCTCCATTCAAATGGAGGGCTCTGCTTCTTAGCCTGCTTTGGCTGGCCCACCAGGAGATCTTGAAGGGGCGCTGCTATCTTGGTGAAACCATCAATGAACCTTCGGTAGTAGCCCACCAGTCCAAGGAACTGCCGCACCTCCTTCACTGTGGTGGGTCTTGGCCAGTCCTTGATTACAGTGACTTTCTCCGGATCAGGTGCCACACCTTCTGCGCTGACCACATGACCCAGGTACTGTACCTTTGGCTTCAAGAGGTGACATTTGGACGGCTTGATCTTCAGGCCATATTTCGACAAGGATTCAAACACTTCTGCTAAGTGCTTCAGGTGGTCCTCATAAGTCTTGGAGTAGACTATTACGTCATCCAGGTACAACAGCACGGTTTCAAAGTTGTGGTGGCCCAAGCAGCACTCCATCAACCTTTGGAATGTCCCTGGGGCGTTGCAGAGCCCGAATGGCATACAATTGAACTCACAGAGGCCCATTGGTGTCGTGAATGCAGTCTTCTCCTTGTCCGCCTCTGCCACGGGAACCTGCCAATACCCACTGGTGAGATCCAAGGTGGAGAAATAGTTAGCTGACTTTAAGGCTGTTAGTGACTCCTCTATTCTGGGCAGTGGATAAGCATCTTTATGTGTAATGCGGTTAATTTGCCTGTAATCTACACACATTCTCATTGTACCATCTTTTTTCTTTACGAGCACTAGTGGAGCTGCCCAGGGGCTACAACTATCTCTGATAACCCCAGCCTCCTTCATTTCCCGTAACATTTCCTTGACACACTGATACTGTGCGGGGGGTACAGGGCGGTATCTCTCTTTAATGGGATGATGATCACCCGTGGGGATTTGATGTTTAACCCCTTTCACCTGCCCAAAATCTAGGGGGTGTTTGCTGAAGACCCGCTCGTACTCCTGTACCACCCGGTAAACCCCATGCTTTTGGTGCGAGGGGGTGGAGTCGGTGCCTACATGTAATTTTTGGCACCAGTCTTCCGGCTGCCCCTTGGAGCCATTGTCTTCCGCCTGGTCGGACGGGATCAAGGGTTCCACTGCTTTAATGGTATTGTTACTGACAGTGTACAGTTTTGCTACAGTGGCGTACCGGGGCAATTTGGCCTCCTCCTCCCCACAATTCAGGACACGGACGGGCACTCTCCCCTTGCGGACGTCCGCTACCCCTCTGGCTATCAGGACTCCAGGCCTACTGTCTGAATACACTGGTTCTACCAAGGCATGGTAATCCTGACCCTTGAGGCCTATTGCTGCCCGACACCATATCAACATTTCACTTCTTGGGGGTATTACAATGGGGAGGGGGTCACTTACCCTCACACTGCCAATTTTTCCTCCGGCTAGCTCTACTTGCTGCCTCCTCATCAGGGCTCTGATCTCCCTCTGTAGGACACGCTGCTGCCCGGAGCTGGCAGTTTCAGACGCCTGTTGCAACAGAATTATCACTTCGGCAATACAATTTTCTATCACATTTGTACCAAGGGTTAGCAGTGGGTCAGATTCTTTGCGATCTATATCTACAATTATCATCCCCTGACATGGCAATTCCACCCGCCCCACTTTAATGGTTACTTCTTTGTACCCAATTTGAGGTAAGGGCTGACCATTACTGGCCACAATCGTTAAATCATCATCTGGGCCATGGTCAATGTCTGAATCAGCCCAATATCTTTTGTACAGTTTGTGGGGGATGGTTGTTACCTGGGACCCCGTATCCAGGAGGGCATTCAAAGGGATCCCATCCAGCACAATGGGAAGGACCGGGCGTCCTCCCACATACTTGCTGCGGCTGGGGTTTGAGCCGGGCTTCCTCACACCTGGGGGTTGGCTCCTGGCCCCAGGCTCGGCCCGTTTAAAGGACAGCGTCGTGCAATGTGGCCCGCCTGGTTGCAGTGGCGGCAGATCGGTTGTCCTGTTGAATCATACCGGTCTGTGTCTCTGCCTCGGGTCGGCGGAATCCTCCTCTGTCGCATCCATGGGACGTCTTCTGGGCTGGAGGCCAACTCGATTTTTGCAGGCGAGGGGGTCATTTGTAGAGACTGCACGGTCTTGGCAAGGGCAGCCACAGTCTTGGTCAGCTCCTGGAACTGCTGTCTGAGCTCTGCAGTGGGATCCTTATCCAGGGACTGCGCCTCAGCCCCTGCAGTGGCTCGTGTTGCAGGCACCACCCCGGGGTACGTGATAGCAAGAGGCCGGAGGGGTACTGGGTCATTCGGTGTAGATTCTCTCAGTACCCTGATTGCCTGGTCCTTAAACTTGGCAAAGTCCAGAGCAGGGTTCTGCAGGACCAGGATACGCAGCTGGGTCCTGTGGGCATCTGACAGGAGCCCCTCTATGAACTGCTCAGTTAGGAGTTTGTCTTCTTCACGTACACTCTCTGGGTCCACCTGTTTAACTGCTTTCAGGGCCTCCTGCAAGTTTAAGGCATAGTCCCTTATGCTGTCCGTGGCCCGTTGCTTGCACCCAAAGAATCTCATCTTTATCTCTGCTGCGGTGCGGGTGTCAAAAGTACTCTTTAGCTTGGCCAGTATCTGGGCTGCTGTCCCTTTATCTGTATCAGGCCAGGACTTCGCTTCACGCTGGGCTGCGCCGGCTAGCTGTCCCATTACTATGCCCACCTTCTGGCTCTCAGTCAGAGGATACACCCGGAACAAGCTGTGCAGGCTTTCTCTGAAGTCACTCAAGGTATGGGACTCCCCGGAGTACTGCGGCAGCCATTCTGCTCCTGGTATGTACGGCATGGTGATCGGCATTACCGGCGCTACAGTGGGGGCTGGGGCGACGGCGACTGGGACTACTTCGGCCGGTGCTGCGGCGCCCTGGGCGATGGCAGCCACCTGCTCTCCCTCGGAGTCGGACATCTTCCTCCCCCTTAGTGAACCTTACCAGGCTCCGTTCACTTTTCAAATTTTCTTCCGGGTCGCGCGGGGTTAACAGCGCTCTGCTCTGATGGCGCGCTCCCTTCGCGCTCTTTGTCAGGCACGCCCCCCTTCTTCCTGCGCTCGGCGCGGCTAATGGCGGCGGCAATTTACAACCAGTACACAGTCTTTTACACAGTTCTTCAGGCGCACAGTACCCGGTGTGACCGGGCACGAAATCCTGTTCGTGACGCCAAAATTGACTCGCCCACCCCAGGGCTATGGGACACCCGGTGCCGGACCGGACTAGTCCGGTGGTAGTCAGTGGTGGCTGGGCCCGGCTCCGTGGCCCTGGTGGGTGTCAGTTGAATATGTGGCTTGAATTAAAGTTTGTGTTCGTGACGCCACCTGTGGTATGCGGCTACTAAGCCGCCGCTGCTGTGTGAGGCCTCCGGGATGATGTTATGGCAGCAATGGTAGTACTGCTCCCCACAGGTGGAGCAATGCCCGGGGCACGGTTGGTGTTTGTGGAAGTCTATGGTGCTGCGTGACTAACACGGTGCAGGGCCGACCAGCAATGAAAGAAACAGGCACAAACAGTAGTCTCTTTACCTTCTCCTCTTTTACTCGGCAGAAACTTAGTCCAGGGAGACCGTCACAGATGGTAAAGATGATCCGGCCGGCCTGGAAGTGCCTGGGGTGATCTTTGGCCAGTTGAGTATGAGGCCTACTCCTTAATCTTTCTCTGCTGTATTAGGACACTGCACTTTGGGTTTGCAATTGCCCTCTTGCTGCTGGGACTTGTTGTTCGTCCCCTTTTCTGTGTGGTAGACTGCGCAGGCCCTCTCTGGTGCTTCTCTGCTGGAGTCTACACCGGGCCCTTGGGATGCAGCTGTACCTTCAGATTGCTTCTGGGACAGGGGGCTTACAGCTCTCCTGCCCTCCGGATTCAGCTACCAGGGATGGATTTTATGCCCTGGCAACTACAGACTCCGATGTCCGAGTCCCTGCTGTGCCTCTCTGCTCCCCTTGCTTCACTGGGCCAAGCTATCCCAGCTCTAGGCCCCAGTTTACAAGGCAGCACTACTCTGCGTCTGCACTCTTTCACTCCTGTCTCCAGACTAACCACCACTTCCTCCTTCCAGCCAGGAATGCTCCCTAAAGTTCCAGGTTCAGAGCTCCCCCTGCTGGCCAGAGGGAGAACTGTGTTGAGTGTTAACTTACTGGCCAATAGATCTCCCAATTACCTCCAGGCTCAGCATTAACCCTTTTGGGAGGGCAATGCTGTTGTGGCGACCAGGTCCTGGGGCGCCACATACCATCCTATGTGCTCTATACCTCAGGCTCCATATACCATCCTATCTGCTATATACCTCAGGCTCCTTATACCATCCTATGTGCTGATGTGTTACTTTTGATTTTTCAAATATGTTTGTTAGGGTGACATCATAGAAATGGCCACTGCAAAGAAAAGAAAAGTTGATGCAGAATGTCGAGCTTTTCAAGATAAATGGACAAATGATTATTTTTTTGTTGAAGTCAAAGGCAAACCTGTGTGCCTGGTTTGTAGTGAAACATTAGCAGTTATGAAAAAAGCCAATCTGGAGCGTCATTACAGCTCAAAACATGCAAAACTCAATGAATTGGAAGGCCAAATGCGTCTGGATAAAATCAACGCACTTCGGCGGAGTTTGGAATTGCAGCAGTCTGCATTTAATAAGCCTCGGTGTGACAGAAGCAACGTTATTCAGACAAACTATGTAGTGAGCGAGCTAATTGCGAAGAAGCTGAGACCTCATGTAGAGGGAGAATTTGTGAAAGAGTGCATGGTGGCTGCTGCAGAGTTGTTAGCACCAGAAAAAGTGAAATTATTTCAGAATGTTAGTTTGTCTCGAAGAACCGTATCAGATCGGATTACTGACTTAGCACAAGACATTGAAAAATCACTCAAGGATTCAGTAGGAGATTTCCAATTTTTCTCTCTGGCTTGTGATGAGACAACGGACATAACAAATACTGCCCAACTGGCCA
The DNA here is from genome assembly GCF_048569485.1 of Anomaloglossus baeobatrachus. Lineage (NCBI taxonomy): Eukaryota > Metazoa > Chordata > Amphibia > Anura > Aromobatidae > Anomaloglossus > Anomaloglossus baeobatrachus. Next base: position 160,571,947 of record NC_134361.1, on the reverse strand, counting down.
TTTTTATTCGTGGGATCACTGCAGAGTTTGGCATACGAGAAGAACTGCTATCACTGGAAGCCATGCATGGCAGTACAAGAGGGGAAGACTTATTTGAGAAACTTGTTTTAGCAATGAAAAAACTTGAGCTCTCATTTGAAAAGTTATCTGGCCTTACTACAGATGGAGCTGCAGCCATGGTTGGCTCACAGAAAGGATTAATTGCTTTTGTCAAGAAAGAGATGAATCGTCTTAGTCTTGATCCTAGTGATTTAATTATATGCCACTGCATCATACACCAAGAAAGTCTCTGTGCACAGTCATTGCGGCTCAACAATGTGATGTCAACAGTAGTGTCATGCATAAACTTTATCAAAAGCAGAGCGCTAAATAGTCGCCAGTTTAAGGAATTACTGAATGATCTTGAATGTGAGTATGGTGATCTTGTCTATCACTGTGAAGTTCGGTGGCTGAGTCGCGGGAACATGCTCATGAGATTTTACCAACTGCTGGAAGAAGTCAAAGAATTCATGGAGATGAAGGGGAAACCTGTCAGTGAACTCCGTGATAGCAAGTGGCAGTGTGATCTAGCGTTCATGGTGGACATTACCAAGTACCTCTCAGAGCTGAACGTTAAGCTGCAGGGCCCCAACCAGCTTCTCAACTCTCTACTTTCAAACGTTAAATCATTTGAAACTAAACTAAAGCTGTGGAAAACGCAACTTGAAAGGAATAATACAGTGCATTTCCCCACTCTGGAAAGACAAAAGCCTTTGACAACACTTGAATATGCTGGTGAATGTGCAAAACTAATTGAAGCATTTGATGAAAGATTCAAGGATGTCAAAAGCAAACAAATGGAATTAAACATCTTTGCTACACCATTCAATGTGGAGCCAGCTGATGTGCCTGATAACCTACAGCACGAAATCATTCAACTGCAAAACGATGATGAGCTGAAAGCTAGGTACAACAACCTCCCATTGCTTGAGTTCTATAAACGTTATGTGAGCAATGATGATTTTCCCACTTTGAGGAGACATGCATTAAAATTTGCATCTGTGTTCGGAACAACTTATTGCTGCGAGCAGTTCTTTTCAAAGCTTTCCATCGCCAAGAGTCGACTCCGCTCAAGACTGACCGATACAAACTTGGAAAACCAGTTGCGAGTAGCAACATCATCAATACCTCCTAACATCGCACGGCTCACCAAAGACAAAACGTTCCAGCCATCACATTAAGTGGGAGTTATTTAAATGTTTGACTAAATATAGTTGCTAATGTTTATGTTAATAATTTTATCCCCCAACCCTTGTGTGTCAATGTCTTGTTTTGTATTACGTTATCCATTATTCTTTATTCAACTACTGTCTGATGTTGGCAATTATATTTGTGTATGAGCTACTGTAGCTCTTAGATTTATAGGACATGACTGTTATTCCCTGTTTGTTATGAAAAGTTAATAAACTTAAGTTATAAAAAAAATTCAGTTAATAATTTTATGCGGCCCCCGAGTGATGTTACAAATATCCAAATGGCCCTCGGCACAAAAAAGGTTCCCCACCCCTGCTCTACCCAGAGACCCACAATCCTGCCACTGTACCCTCCTGTCCTCTGCACACTCCAACTCATTATAACTAAGCCATTATACTAGCAAAGACTCAGTGTACCTAGTGGCATCCTAAACGTGGCTATTGGACTTTTGTATAGTCCCACTAGTGCAAAGATATTTGCAACACGTCTGCCTGCATTGCACACTCAAACTCATTATAACTAAGCCATTATACTAGCAAACACTGAGTGTACCTAGTGGCATCCTAAACGTGGCTATTGGACTTTTGTATAGTCCCACTAGTGCAAAGATATTTGCAGCACGTCTGCCTGCATTGCACACTCAAACTCATTATAACTAAGCCATTATACTAGCAAACACTGACTGTACCTAGTGGCATCCTAAACGTGGCTATTGGACTTTTGTATAGTCCCACTAGTGCAAAGATATTTGCAGCAAGTCTGCCTGCATTGCACACTCAAACTCATTGTTACTTACTAAGACGTTATAATACCAAAAATTGAGTAAACTTAGTGGCATCATAGAACTGGCTGTTGTATTCCATTAGTGCCCCACTGGTGGCAAGCTATTTCTAGCACCTGTGCAGGACACCCTCCTGCTCTGTTTTTAATAAGCTATAATGATTGCAAAAAATACTGCCATTTAGTGGCATCATAGAACTGGCTGTTGTATTCCATTAGTGCCCCACTGGTGGCAAGCTATTTCTAGCACCTGTGCAGGACACCCTCTTGCTCTGTTTTTAATAAGCTATAATGATAGCAAAAAATACTGCCATTTAGTGGCATCATAGAACTGGCTGTTGTATTCCATTAGTGCCCCACTGGTGGCAAGCTATTTCTAGCACCTGTGCAGGACACCCTCCTGCTCTGTTTTTAATAAGCTATAATGATAGCAAAAAAAACTGCCATTTAGTGGCATCATAGAACTGGCTGTTGTATTCCATTAGTGCCCCACTGGTGGCAAGCTATTTCTAGCACCTGTGCAGGACACCCTCCTGCTCTGTTTTTAATAAGCTATAATGATAGCAAAAAATACTGCCATTTAGTGGCATCATAGAACTGGCTGTTGTATTCCATTAGTGCCCCACTGGTGGCACGCTATTTCTAGCACCTGTGCAGGACACCCTCCTGCTCTGTTTTTAATAAGCTATAATGATTGCAAAAAATACTGCCATTTAGTGGCATCATAGAACTGGCTGTTGTATTCCATTAGTGCCCCACTGTTGGCAAGCTATTTCTAGCACCTGTGCAGGACACCCTCCTACTCTGTTTTTAATAAGCTATAATGATAGCAAAAAATACTGCCATTTAGTGGCATCATAGAACTGGCTGTTGTATTCCATTAGTGCCCCACTGGTGGCAAGCTATTTCTAGCACCTGTGCAGGACACCCTCCTGCTCTGTTTTTAATAAGCTATAATGATTGCAAAAAATACTGCCATTTAGTGGCATCATAGAACTGCTGTTGTATTCCATTAGTGCCCCACTGGTGGCAAGCTATTTCTAGCACCTGTGCAGGACACCCTCCGGCTCTGTTTTTAATAAGCTATAATGATAGCAAAAAATACTGCCATTTAGTGGCATCATAGAACTGGCTGTTGTATTCCATTAGTGCCCCACTGGTGGCAAGCTATTTCTAGCACCTGTGCAGGACACCCTCCTGCTCTGTTTTTAATAAGCTATAATGATAGCAAAAAATACTGCCATTTAGTGGCATCATAGAACTGGCTGTTGTATTCCATTAGTGCCCCACTGGTGGCAAGCTATTTCTAGCACCTGTGCAGGACACCCTCCTGCTCTGTTTTTAATAATCTATAATGATAGCAAAAAATACTGCCATTTAGTGGCATCATAGAACTGGCTGTTGTATTCCATTAGTGCCCCACTGGTGGCAAGCTATTTCTAGCACCTGTGCAGGACACCCTCCTGCTCTGTTTTTAATAAGCTATAATGATAGCAAAAAATACTGCCATTTAGTGGCATCATAGAACTGGCTGTTGTATTCCATTAGTGCCCCACTGGTGGCAAGCTATTTCTAGCACCTCTGCATGACACCCTCCTGCTCTGTTTTTAATAAGCTATAATGATAGCAAAAAATACTGCCATTTAGTGGCATCATAGAACTGGCTGTTGTATTCCATTAGTGCCCCACTGGTGGCAAGCTATTTCTAGCACCTGTGCAGGACACCCTCCTGCTCTGTTTTTAATAAGCTATAATGATTGCAAAAAATACTGCCATTTAGTGGCATCATAGAACTGGCTGTTGTATTCCATTAGTGCCCCACTGGTGGCAAGCTATTTCTAGCACCTGTGCAGGACACCCTCCTGCTCTGTTTTTAATAAGCTATAATGATAGCAAAAAATACTGCCATTTAGTGGCATCATAGAACTGGCTGTTGTATTCCATTAGTGCCCCACTGGTGGCAAGCTATTTCTAGCACCTGTGCAGGACACCCTCCTGCTCTGTTTTTAATAAGCTATAATGATAGCAAAAAATACTGCCATTTAGTGGCATCATAGAACTGGCTGTTGTATTCCATTAGTGCCCCACTGGTGGCAAGCTATTTCTAGCACCTGTGCAGGACACCCTCCTGCTCTGTTTTTAATAAGCTATAATGATAGCAAAAAATACTGCCATTTAGTGGCATCATAGAACTGGCTGTTGTATTCCATTAGTGCCCCACTGGTGGCAAGCTATTTCTAGCACCTGTGCAGGACATCCTCCTGCTCTGTTTTTAATAAGCTATAATGATAGCAAAAAATACTGCCATTTAGTGGCATCATAGAACTGGCTGTTGTATTCCATTAGTGCCCCACTGGTGGCAAGCTATTACTAGCACCTGTGCAGGACACCCTCCTGCTCTGTTTTTAATAAGCTATAATGATAGCAAAAAATACTGCCATTTAGTGGCATCATAGAACTGGCTGTTGTATTCCATTAGTGCCCCACTGGTGGCAAGCTATTTCTAGCACCTCTGCATGACACCCTCCTGCTCTGTTTTTAATAAGATATAATGATAGCAAAAAATACTGCCATTTAGTGGCATCATAGAACTGGCTGTTGTATTCCATTAGTGCCCCACTGGTGGCAAGCTATTTCTAGCACCTGTGCAGGACACCCTCCTGCTCTGTTTTTAATAAGTTATAATGATAGAAAAAATACTGCCATTTAGTGGCATCATAGAACTGGCTGTTGTATTCCATTAGTGCCCCACTGGTGGCAAGCTATTTCTAGCACCTGTGCAGGACACCCTCCTGCTCTGTTTTTAATAAGCTATAATGATAGCAAAAAATACTGCCATTTAGTGGCATCATAGAACTGGCTGTTGTATTCCATTAGTGCCCCACTGGTGGCAAGCTATTTCTAGCACCTGTGCAGGACACCCTCCTGCTCTGTTTTTAATAAGCTATAATGATAGCAAAAAATACTGCCATTTAGTGGCATCATAGAACTGGCTGTTGTATTTCATTATTGTCCCACTGGTGCCAAGCTATTTCTAGCACCTGTGCAGGACACCCTCCTGCTCTGTTTTTAATAAGCTATAATGATTGCAAAAAATACTGCCATTTAGTGGCATACAAAAATTGGCTGTTGGACTCCTTTATTGTGCCACTTGTGCCAAGCAATCTCAAGCACCTCTGCATTCTACCCCCATGCACATTTTGCTATGCTAATTTTATAGCAAACTCAGGGAATTCCTTGCTGCATTTGCTCATTAGGAGGGATAGAAAGTGAGGCTTCTTTTACTGTCCTGGTACCCACAGAACACGGCCACTGTACCCATCTGTCCACTTTTGCCACGCTATTTAATTTGCCCAAAGAGCTGACTCTTTTTCTGCCATCCTAAAATTGTCTGGAATACTAAGATAGTGTTCCTTTGCTGCCAAGCAAGGTACAACACATGTGCATTCTACTCTCCTTTCCATTTCTGGAATGCAATTATTAACTGCAGGTAGTCCAGCCAATCTGTGGCGAAGGTGCAGGCGTGGATATAATGTAGCCTGCATCCAATGATGGTTCTCTCGATGTCTGACAGCTCAACAATACGTTCTGTTTCCACTTCCAAAACAAGTGATGACCAGCCAATCACACTCCCTGTTGCGGGTAAAGGAGTGGAAGTTCAGTGTGAAAAAACATGTGTGACTGCTGTCCCCACAGTCACAGAGGATGAAGAGCACGCAGATGCACTTGATGGGGCAGGCGGTGGTTGCATAGGCACGCTAGGCCGCATTGTAGCACAGTGAAATTCACATTGCGACTTATGCTTCATTTTAAGTCGTGTACAGGGTGGGCTCCCCAGTATGCAGCAAAACCAGGCAACAGGAAAAGGACTCTAGGCAGTTGGGTTGATAAATGATTGTTTAACTTTACCAAAACAAACAATAAGAACCATGCATACAATTTAAATAATTGAACAATCTATTCTGTTGCCTACTACCTGCTAATCCCTCTGTGTAGCAGTAATTGTGTGTTTGTGCGTGTGTGTGTGTGTGATTGTGTGCGCGAACACGACTTACCAGTGGCGCATCACAAGAGCTTCCAAGTTATCTACCTAAACATAGTCAAAACACATTACCCCCCCTTAATACCCTTGTTAGCTGAAGCCTCACAGATAATGCAGATGATAACAGTGTGAATGCAAACCACACAGCTCTGCAACACAGTCATGGAAATCTTGAAAAGCAACAGTCAATGCAAACATGTGTTGCTGCCCCTCTATGATTTAAACTGTACGTGACAATTTGACAGTGCAGAGGCAGCAAGTCTTATTGTCTATATAGTTGGCCTACCCAGAACAGATATGTGTTTTGCTAATAAAACGAAGTGTTGCGTTCCCGCATTATTGTCTGGGCACAGCCTACCGTACCCGGGTACTGTGATGTCCAGTTTCCAGAAATACAGACTTTATGCTCCTCTCACGGTAAACAGTATAGACAGCACTGTAAGAATGTTGGTCTGTGGCTCAGGATGTTGCTCACTGGCATTACGGGGCTCATCATCAAAGTACAACATGACTCCCCTCACAATTGAACGAAGTGTTTCCGCGGTGGCTCCTTGCTGTAACACACACCTTTAGCTTTTCCTTCTGTTCATAGACAGCATCTCCAAGTCCACATCCGAAGAGCAATTTGATATTGCTATAGTGACCAAACCAATGCAGATCCAAAAAAACAGCAGCCCCTTGTGTGTAGTCTGCAACAATGCATGCAATGGCAAATAAGCATGTTGCATTGACAGTGGCTAAAGCTGAGCAATACACCTTCACGCTATCAATTCATATCCATGTGACACTTCATGGAGGAACTACTCAAAGGTGTGAGTTTTTGCCTTCTACTTACAGATTGTTGACAAATCTTACAGATTCCATGACTTGGGTGATCCTTTGCGATGTCCAAAAATTCACAGGCTAGGCAAGGCTTACAGCCCATGCGACCTGCATAGCCAACACGACTTCTGCTCAGAGTCAAAGTTGTGGTCCAGGATTCAGTTGTTGACGTGCTTCCAGTACTTTGTCTCTGGCCAGGAAGACGCAACGTAACCTCGTCGTCGGTAGCATCCTCCTCCACCTCCTCTGCTGACCTCATCGACTGGCTGACTTTGGTTTGACAGTAAGTGTGGTCTCCAACCTCATCAATAACCCTGTGTGTTTTCATTCCCCTCGTCCTGAGTCCTCCGAGAAAACCTCTTCCTGCCCTGACCGAATAGTAAAGTTGTCATTCCAATCAGGTATCTGTGCTCCTCATCATGTTCCCCATTGTCTCCACCAGGAGTATTGACTTTTTGGAAATGAGGGTGTAGATTAGGCTCAGCACCTTCTTCATCGGGGCCTGGATCCCACTCACAAAGCTTCTGGCCATCTGCGCAGATCATTTCCCCTGTCTCATGGAACTCGCTACCTCAACACGTCAGATTATCTGCTACACCTGCAAGCTTCAAACTAAATCTGAAAACTCATCTGTTCAGAAATGACTATAACCTTCAATGAAACCACCACCATATGTACTTGACGCTCAACCTACACCACTCCTACTGTCTCCTCCCAAAAATCCTTTAGAATGTAATCCCGCAAGCGCAGGTCCCTCTTCCCTCTGTACCAGTCTGTCCATAGTTACTTGTATATGTATTCTGTATGTAACCCCCTTCTCATGTACAGCACCATGGAATCAATGGTGCTCTATAAATCAATCTATAATAATAATTATACTATAAATCAATAATAATAAAAATAATAATAACTTCCTTGTCTGTACTCATTGCAGCTTTGGAGCAGACCTCTGATTCGCAGGCTATAGTGCGACTGAACAGCTATGCAAACTCAACCATCTCTGTTACCCCATACTCAGCAGGGCTGGTGGAAATTTGAGAGCTGTTAGGAAGCAAGTGCGATTGGATTGACACCAAAGAGGAATGGAGTATTTGGGATCTTAAAATTGGGGTGGAGGAGAGGCCACTTTATGGAGCACTTCAGATCCATTGAAGCAGCTGCTGTTTTGGCCTCATCTACATTTGTTAGTGATGGTTGTGTCCGTGAAAAAAAGGATCATATCAGATTATCCATGGGAAGAAGTACACCTGTTCTTTTGGATGGTATTTGTTGTTACAAAACCTGTAACCTGAAGCCTGCTGCGGTTTCATTTGCCATTTAGGGCTGTGTCTTGGGTTGTCCAGCTGGCTGCTTTCTCCTCCACGTCTAAGTGTGGAGAGGCAGCTAGTGCGCATGCGTGTGCCGATTTACTCCAGCCGCAGCCTAACTACAGGGTTTCGCCTAGTGAGTATGCTCAGCCTGACTGTGCCATTGCTGAGGCTAAGTCTTCATTTCGGGATACAGCGCATGATCCCACACTTAGTGCAAAAAGCCTCTTTGCACAGGTACTTGCACTCCGTGCCGGGTCTAGGTCCTGTGTTGTGCCTAGACACCATAAAGCTGATAGTCTTTTTTCAGACACTGTATTTCATGCTACTGAGCATGCTCAGGCACTTACTGCATCAGAGACTATGTCCGGTAATGAACTCTTTGGCCCTGCCCTTGATGTGGGGGTCCCATATAGACCACAGGGCATCAGGTGTCCTGACAATGTGGCCAGGCCACTCCCAAATGGCTTGCAGAGGCCCGCCCCTATGACTTCTCACCGCATTATTGATGGTCAGACGATGACTGGTGAGGTGTTTGGGTCATGGCAGCCATGAGGTCATCATTGAAGTTGCGGTTCCAAATAGGATGCTAGTTATGCCACTCATGACGTGTCACTCTGCTTTTGTCTCCAGGTGGTGCATTGTGGTTCACCCTGGTTTGGGGCGGACCCAGGTTATAAAAGGGGCTGGAGCCAACAAGGAGGTGCGCAGTCTTCTATTATGCTCCAAAAGAGCACACCTCCATGTGTTGAACCCATTGCGGCTTTAGGCCAGAGGTAGGCAGGGATAGGGCGTCGATGCAGGCCGCCACCACAGTTGGTAACGCAGAACGGTTAAGAGCAGCTCCTGTCCTACCAGTCCTGCTTGTGCAGCCCAGTGGCATTAACAGGCCTGCTGCTGCTGATGCACCTGCTGTCCACAGGTGTGGCCCCTACGCACACGGTCAGCGTACTCAATGGCCCCTGTGTTGTTAACAGTGAGTTCCTGGGCTGGGTGGGCATGTGGACCCTGTGACGCTAACAGGGCTCCCAGTCTCCAGATCCGAATGGCGTCTAACTCGGTTCAGGCTACTATTAGTTTCATAGCCACACAGCTCTGTATCCTCCACCAAACCTTCCAGTTGCCAACCTCTCCTTTTCCATCTGGGAGCACGGTGGACACTGACTGCTGATGGGGATATATACCTTTCTCTTTCTTTTCTTAATAATTTTTGGTATATAGCGGTAACATAGTATATACCACCTTATCCAAATCTGCCAGTCCCACTGTAACAGATGGTGTTTCTTCAGCAAATGTTACTGTTGCTTAACCACCAAATCCACGGACAAAAACTTTTTTCCCCTTTCCAACACACCTGTTCCCCTTTCCACCAGCATCTGTCCTTTTTCAACTCATTTTGTATATGACCAAAAGTGCAACTCTGCAGGGACACCGTACTCAACGCCATCTCAGCACAGCAGCCAGCCCTCGGTCCCTCAGATGTGGACAAGTAAAAGACCATTTCCTCCTATCCATGACAAAGCGTTGAGATTCACTCTGTGCAGCACTGGTGTTTAGTGGAAAAGCAGATCTAAGATTGCGTACCACCTTCTGCAGATACTCCTGTATACGTGCGTCCATTTCTATGGCAGGAATTATTTTGCCAGAGAGGTGAGAATCGTGCCTCCTTCCTCTGCCCTCTCCCCACAACCTCGCACAACCGAAATGTGAGCAACTCTCACTCATCTGCTGAGTCTTCCATGCCCATCGCCAGTTTGTCCTCCATTTCTTAATGGGCTCCTGCACCTTCCTCAACACTTTTTGCTGATACTATGCGCCCTTGTTAATCCCTCTCCCTCACCATGACTGCCGCATAGGTGCCGCTGACCATCTGGACCTTGTAGATCTTGTTATCCCTTCCGCATATGACTCCTCCTGTACTTCCTCCCTTTCCTCTTGTCCCAACACCTGACTCCGAATAATAATTACAGTGTGCTCCATCATGTAGATGACCAGAATTGTCACGCTGAAAATGGCATCGCCAGTGCTAAACATCTTCGTCGACATTTGTAAACTGTGTAGAAGGGTGCATAGGTCCTTGATCTGACACCACTCCAGCACCGTGATCTGCACCACCTCTGGATCAAGTTATCCCAGGCTATATGTCATAACGTATTGCAGCAGGGTTCGACGGTGCTGCCACAAACGCTGCAACATGTGCAGATTCAAATTCCTGCGTGTCGGCACATCGCATTTCAGGCGTTTAACCACCAGACCTAAAGACTTCTGTAGCGACGAAAGTTGTTGAGCTGCTGTGTGCGCACGATGGAAGTGAGCACATAGCGAGCGTGCCCGCTGCACAAGGCCATGTAGGCCGGGATGGTGTTTTAAAAATTGCTGGAGAATTAGGTTCAACACGTGAGCCATACAAGGCACGTGTCTCACATTGCCCTGACGATGGCCCGCAGCCAGGTTTGCATCATTGCCGCACACGGCTGTTAAGTCACCAACGGAGTCCGCTCCGTCAATTTGTACTCCGGTCGCCAGGTGACAACGTGTTCCTTTCATGCATAGTGCTGATGATGGGAGAGGAGTCGATGCCAGCGGCGCAGGTGGACGCAGGTTATGCTCACCCACTGGGCTGCATTACCTTGACAGATGCAGAATCTCTGGCTGAATGTAGCTGGTGGGTATCTCACAGATGAAGTACCATCATTCAGCTACAACCAATGGGAAGACACCACACCGTTTTTTATGCCCATCCTGTCTGCAGACCACTGCCAGACATAGCTATGAACCTCTGGTTACTTTTACCCCCAGTTCAGTTTTATGATTTTGTGTGCTTGTTACCTGACTACTTTTCCTGCTTGCTGTTTATGTACCTTGTTGGCCGATCCGCATTTCACCTCTGCTTGTTTTCTGATTAAGTCCTGGCCGTCCCATTCTGTTCCTGTTACTCAATTAATGTTTTGACCCTGCATGACTACTATTCTCTGGAGCTGCAGCCTTCCACAGGTATTGATCAACTTGGGCCCTGTGTAATTCCAAATCCCTGTATAGGGGTTAAAGGGTTTCAGGGTTCTAGGGGTCCTGCTTGGTGAGTGGCTTCCCTCTAGCCTATCATTTACAGCCCATCTGAGTGTGTGGATCAAGGAAGGCGTTACACCGTGCTCTCTGCAGAAGGCCATGTGGGCCAGGATAGTGCTTTAAAAATTGCTGGACAACCAGGTTCAACACGTGAGCCACACAAGGCACGTGTGTCACATTGTCACAGCGAAGGGCCGCACCCATGTTTGCATCATTGTCGCACCCGGCCTTCCCTGACTGCTGGTTGAGTGGAGACAACCATTGATGAAACTCGGTCTCCAGAGCTAACCGTCCACAACTTCTCAGCGGTGTGACTCACATTTCCCATACATTTCAAAGTAAACCTTTGACCGCCTGATGGCATTGAGCTCTGCTGCCAGCATAGTAAGGAGGTGTGTGGTATTCCTTGTGCGCAGTTACAAGGAAGGGTGGCCTGACCACACAGGGTTTGGGCCAAGGTGGAGGACCCACACAAGGTTGAAGGGGCAGAAGCAGTGTATTAAGTTCTACATACAGAAGGATTGACACAACTCGTGGGGACGGCAAGACTTGTACAGCAGACCCTTCTCCATCTCTCCCCACAGTAACCCATTGCCCAGTCAGCGACATGTAACGCCCCTGTCCATGCTTACTGGGCCAATTATCTGTGGTGAAATGCACCCTGTCACACAGAGTTTCTCAAGGAATCAGTGATGTTTAGTGCGACATGCTGGTGTAGCGCGTGCACGCCTTTGTTGGAGAAGGAGTGGCGCCTGGGCATCGGCTCTTGGGGCACTGCGATGAGCATAAGGTCTCGAAAACCCTCGGTTAAAAAGGTTGGAAAGGCAGCATTTTGGTAGCCAACAGTTTCCAGATGCTGAAAGTCAACCTCTAAGCCATGTCATGCCCTTCTAAAAGCATGTAAAACACAGCGAGGGGACTCCAACCACAGTCTCCCTCGTTGCCACTAATTGGGCCACACACACCCCACTTGACTGGCATCGGTTGACCCCCCTTTTGAAAAAGAAAAAGATGCTTTGCATGAAGCACTCTCAAAAATACGCGTGCCTTTCCCGTCCCCTGGCTGACCCAGGGGAAGAAACGTCCTCTGAGAGTCATGATTTGTGCATTTTGGTTCTTTTAGAAACACAGCAAGGGGACTCCAACCACAGTCTCCCTCGTTGCCACTAATTGGGCCACACACACCCCACTTGACTGGCATCGGTTGACCCCCCTTTTGAAAAAGAAAAAGATGCTTTGCATGAAGCACTCTCAAAAATACGCGTGCCTTTCCCGTCCGCTGGCTGACCCAGGGGAAGAAACGTCCTCTGAGAGCCATGATTTGTGCATTTTGTTTTTTTTAGAAACACAGCGAGGGGACTCCAACCAGTCTCCCTCGTTGCCACTAATTGGGCCAACCAGAAAAAAGAGGAAGGGCACCACCTAGTGGGATCTCCTGGTATACTAAACACGTACTGAAAAAGGGAAAGAGGAAAGGTATACCAACATGGGATCACCACAAGATTATATAAAGAATAAATATTCTATTGATGCACGCAGAAACAAGAAGCCACATGTCTCCACACTTGGAGTATGGGCACACAATAACACAATAAAAACACTTAAAAAGCCAAAGGCATGGACACCATACACGCCAGGAAAGATGACATATAAACAATACAGTGTCAATACAATAAAGGTACTCTATGGAATATTGCACAAAGCCCGGTCCCAAGATCGGTCTATTTATAATGGTGGTAAACCAGAGACTGTATGATATGATATACAAAATGAATGCGATGCAGAGTTGAAAAATCGCTGTGCAGATACAGATATGTCAACACCTGAATATAAAGGATCACACGTGTTGCAATAAGTTACCCCTATATGTGGTGACCACGGAGGTCAATGAGTCATATAGTAGAGACCTAATGGTATACCATATACATAGCTGATCAGGGTAAAGGTAGCACACGGCAGGTACGTATGGAAGTTTAGACTAGATCCGCAGAACATTCGGTATAGTACAAGTGCACCAACAACAAACACCACACACAGTCAATGTCCCCAGTATAAAGGGATATACACCATACCTATTACCCTTGTAATAAACCTGTTAACGCAGCATGTGCAGTATAAACCAGTATATAGAAAATATAGTGTATGCAAACAAACTTCAGATACACATAAGGGTTTAAAGCCTGCACAATATATCTAGCATGTTACAGGTATGTCAGTGAAGGGCAACACAGTCAGTGTCAATATAGGACCAATAATTATGAAGAGAATATACCTCATGCAACAATTATCCCCAGCAAGTAAGAGATATAAGCCAAGCCTGTGAGAATAGGGCCCAGGCCACTAGGGCCATATAAGGCGGCCAAGGCAGGGATTTAAAGATTTAGGCTAGAGATAGTGCAAAAGTGGGACCGTACTCACTACCCCAAAAATATAATGGTAGCCATAAAGGAGGAGTAGATAGGGAGAGTACCAGCTGAGTTCCTGGCGTGGAACCCCACGCGTATCGCCACGTGTACAGTGGCTTCCTCAGGGGAAAGAAAGGCCACTAATTGGGCCACACACACCCCACTTGACTGGCATCGGTTGACCCCCTTTTGAAAAAGAAAAAGATGCTTTGCATGAAGCACTCTCAAAAATACGCGTGCCTTTCCCATCCCCTGGCTGACCCAGGGGAAGAAAAGTCCTCTGAGAGCCATGTCCACATTGTCAGTGGACAGACACGTGTGCTTATCTGCCAGCAGATCCCCAGCAGCACTGAAGACAGGTTCCGAGAGAACGCTGGCTGCTGGACACGACAAGATCCCCAAGGCGTACGTGTCGAGCTCAGGCAATTTATCCAGATTGGAAGCCTAAAATGAGCAGGGCTCAAGTTGCACAGTAATGGCATCGATGTTTCCTTGCATATACTCATATATCTGTGTGTCCTCCTCTTTTTCCTTGTCCAGCTCTTTTGTTTTCGCATGAGTATATGTCCTTGTCACTTTCACATGTGTTTGTGTTGTGTTGTGAGTTGTTTGTCACCTTTTGGACACCTTTGAGGGTGTTTTCTAGGTGTTTTTATGTGTTTGTGAATGCCTGCCATTGTTTCCTATGCGGTTCGAGTTCAGTTCGTCGAACGTTCGACGAACCAAACTCGAACGGGACCTCCGTTCGGCGAACCGACCTCGAGCCGAACCGGGACCGGTTCGCTCATCTCTAGTAGCTGTACACATTCAGTTGCCTCACCCTTTCCACAGGCATTGCTAATTAAGCACCATACTTGGATCTGGTCCGCCTTTATCAATGGTTGCTGTCTGGCACTGGGAGGGTCAGTTCTGATATAGTCCTGGTATGTGTAGAGCTTGCTCCACATGCTGGGACCTGGGCTGGCCTCTATCCACAATTGCCTCTTTTGCAACATAGAAGCGGTTATATATACAGGTTACAGGTATGTGTGCTCCATTATGGTTCTGCTTTTAACTTTATCTAGGAGGCCGCATGGCACATAAAATACAGAATATAGAGTAGGACCCCCCTATTGAGATTTGCCGTGACGTTGGCAGGGGTGGCTCAAAGAATTGATCAATTATTTGCTAAAAATCTCATTTATATTACAGTACAGTTGGAATAAATCTGTGAATTTGCACTTTTTATATGATGCATGCCATTTTCAGATCGTGCTGGCTCCCCTCTCTCCAGGTATAAAGCAACCATATATTGGGAAATTATCAACATTGACTCCGGGATAACGATCCGATCAATAAAAGGTTGGTGTAACAATATCAATTGCTAGCATGCAAAAATATTCGTATCATAAATTTGAATAGACAGTTACATTTATCCAATTGCTGAGGCATGCAATAATAACTAGTGTTAGGGTGAACACTAGAATTAGTGGAAGAGAATAAAGAATGTTGCACTGCTAGATGTGCTGCCCTATAGAGCTGAGAACATGCTGTAGACCAAGCACATATATAAGGAATGGTACAAAGTGCTCAGGATAAAATGCTAACATGCAAAAATATCCACATCATATATGTAAATAAACAATTGCAATATCCAAGGTTGCTGATGCCAGCAGGATATAAACCAAAACCTATGTCGGTCAATGAGAGGTAGTATTAGCACTGCTGTGTGTGCTGCCCTATAGAGCTAGCAAACAGATATAAAGCAACCATATATAGGGAAATTATCAGAAATAACTCCAGGTTAATTGTCCGACCAATAAAAGGTTGGTGTAACAATAACAATGCTAACATATGTTTAAAAAGACAGTTGCATTTATCCCATGGTTACTAAAGTATGCGATGATAAACCAAGGCTTGTGGAGATGAATAAAGAAAAACAACACTGCTGGGTGTGCTGCCCTATAGAGCTGATAACCAGGTGTGGAACAAGCACATGTCAGCACAAGATTATGTGACTATGGAGCACTGAGAAAAAGGGGAGGGTCTATACTGTGACTTCAGTATGTAGAAGAGACGAGATTGTGGGGGGACATAATCCATATGGATTATGTCAGAACTGGGTGTTTGGAGTTAATAAAGTGGAGAAAGAGGGTGGGGTTTTTTTGTATTTTATTTCAAATAAAGGATATTTTCAGTGTTTGTGTTTATTTCTTTTTACTTACAGGATTAGTCTCGAAGACCCCCACCAATTACTAATCTAGGGCTTAGTGGCAGCTGTGAGCTGTCATTAACCCCTTATATTACACTGATTGCCACTGCACCAGAGCAATCGGGAAGAGCTAAGTAAAGTGCCAGAATGGATGCAACAATTTTGGGAGGCTGCAGGCTGCTATTTTTAGGCTCAGAGGGCAAAAACCTTGGGCCTCCCCAGCCTGAGAATACCAGCCCCCAGCTATGAGCTTTTTCTGGGCTGGGTATCAAAATTGGGGGAACCACAAGCCTGTTTTTAAAATGATTTATTTAAATAATTTAAAAAAATCCACATAGTTACATAGTTACTAAGGTTGAAAAAAGACCTAGGTCCATCTAGTTCAACCTTCCTCCACCAGTTCTACATTTGGTCACTAAGTCATTTTTGGTCACTAAGTCATACAATGTTTTCTGTACTGAGGAAATCATCCAGCCCTTTTTTAAAAGCTGTAATAGTATCTGCCATTACTACCTCTTGTGGTAGGGCATTCTACTGTCTGACTGCTCTAACTGTAAAGAACCCTTTCTTATTTAGCTGTCGGAATCGCTTTTCTTCCACTCGCAGTGAGTGTCCCCTGGTCCTTAGTATTGTCTTTGGAAGAAATAAGTCATGTGCCAGTCCTTTATATTGGCCACACACGTATTTATACATATAAATAAGATCTCCTCTGAGACGTCTTTTTTCTAAGCTAAACATATCTAACTTTTTCAACATGTCATCATATGGGAGGCCTTCCATCCCTTGTAGTAAAAGCAACCTCTACTCAAAATATCATGTTTTGCAAAGTGTGCACAGTACCAACATTCCAACCTGTACATTGAAAAATGAGATTTTTGGCAAAAAATTGCAATTTTTCGAGCTACCTCGCCACGTCACGGCAAATCTCTTGAGGCAGTCCTACACTAAAATATTTTTATTTAAAGTGTGCCAAACGGCCTCACATATGCACAAATAGGACTGCACAGCACGTACCTGGTGCTTTTCAGTCTCGTCTCCATGACTAATTCATGGTTGTGGGTGGGATAGGCCCAGGCACATGCTGCTTGGAATATATAGCCTGTGGACAAGGCTAGATGGCAATGTGTGAACAGCCACCAATCGCAAAAATCAAGACAGATGGAAAAATAACAATGAAGTGCACTGCAATATGGGGACCAACCAAAAACCTATATAGCAATTAAAAAACAGCATAAAAGCAACCTCTACTCAAACACATACAATACATATAAATAAGATCTCCTCTGAGACGTCTTTTTTCTAAGCTAAACATATCTAACTTTTTCAACATGTCATCATATCGGAGGCCTTCCATCCCTTGTAGTAAAAGCAACCTCTACTCAAAATATCATGTTTTGCAAAGTGTGCACAGTACCAACATTCCAACCTGTACTTTGAAAAATGTCTTGATTTTTGGCGATTGGTGGCTGTTCACACATTGCCATCTAGCCTTGTCCACAGGCTATATATTCCAAGCAGCATGTGCCTGGGCCTATCCCGCCCACAACCATGAATTAGTCATGGAGACGAGACTGAAAAGCACCAGATGATCGAACCGGTCCCGGTTCGGCTCGAGGCCGGTTCGCCGAACGGAGGTCCCGTTCGAGTTCGGCTCGTCGAACGTTCGACGAACCGAACTCGAACTGCATAGGAAACAATGGCAGGCAATCACAAACACAGAAAAACACCTAGAAAACACCCTCAAAGGTGTCCAAAAGGTGACAAACAACTCAAACACATGGGAAAGTGACAAGGACATATACTCATGCGAAAACAAAACAGCTGGACAAGGAAAAATAGGAGGACACACAGATATAGGCATGGCACGCCCTTCTAAAGTCATGTAAAACACCGCAAGGTGACTCCAAGCGGAGTCTCCCTTTTTTCCAAAAATTGGGCCACACTGACACCCACCCCTTCAGTGGCAGCAGTTGTGCCCCAGTTGTACACTTCACAGCTACATTTGCATCAAGCACATTCAAAAATACGCCATTCTTATCCGTCCCCAGGATGACACCGGGGTAGGTAGCAAAGTCTTTCCTGATCCCAGCTCTGTTCATCTTGGCTTCTTTTAAAAACACAGCAAGCAAGGGTTACTCCAAGCGGAGTCTCCCTTTTTTCCAAAAATTGGGCCACACAGACACCCACCCCTTCAGTGGCAGCAGTTGTGCCCCAGTTGTACACTTAACAGCTACATTTGCATCAAGCACATTCAAAAATACGCCATTCTTATCCGTCCCCAGGATGACACCGGGGTAGGTAGCAAAGTCTTTCCTGATCCCAGCTCTGTTCATCTTGGCTTCTTTTAAAAACACAGCAAGCAAGGGTTACTCCAAGCGGAGTCTCCCTTTTTTCCAAAAATTGGGCCACACAGACACCCACCCCATCAGTGGCAGCACTTGGGCCCTAGTTGCAAACAGGATGTTTTGATTTGCATCAAGCACATTCAAAAATACGCCATAATTAACCGTCCCCAGCATGACACCGGGGTAGGTAGATAAAGTCTTTGCTGATCCATGACTTGTTCATCTTGGCTTCTTTTAAAAACAATGTAAGCAAGGGTTACTCCAAGCGGAGTCTCCCTTTTTTCCAAAAATTGGGCCCCACACACACCCACCCCTTCAGTGGCAGCAGTTGTGCCCCAGTTGTACACTTCACAGCTACATTTGCATCAAGCACATTCAAAAATACGCCATTCTTATCCGTCCCCAGGATGACACCGGGGTAGGTAGCAAAGTCTTTCCTGATCCCAGCTCTGTTCATCTTGGCTTCTTTTAAAAACACAGCAAGCAAGGGTTACTCCAAGCGGAGTCTCCCTTTTTTCCAAAAATTGGGCCACACAGACACCCACCCCATCAGTGGCAGCACTTGGGCCCTAGTTGCAAACAGGATGTTTTGATTTGCATCAAGCACATTCAAAAATACGCCATAATTAACCATCCCCAGCATGACACCGGGGTAGGTAGATAAAGTCTTTGCTGACCCATGACTTGTTCATCTTGGCTTCTTTTAAAAACAATGTAAGCAAGGGTTACTCCAAGCGGAGTCTCCCTTTTTTCCAAAAATTGGGCCCCACACACACCCACCCCTTCAGTGGCAGCAGTTGTGCCCCAGTTGTACACTTCACAGCTAGATTTGCATCAAGCACATTCAAAAATACGCCATTCTTATCCGTCCCCAGGATGACACCGGGGTAGGTAGCAAAGTCTTTCCTGATCCCAGCTCTGTTCATCTTGGCTTCTTTTAAAAACACAGCAAGCAAGGGTTACTCCAAGCGGAGTCTCCCTTTTTTCCAAAAATTGGGCCACACAGACACCCACCCCATCAGTGGCAGCACTTGGGCCCTAGTTGCAAACAGGATGTTTTGATTTGCATCAAGCACATTCAAAAATACGCCATAATTAACCGTCCCCAGCATGACACCGGGGTAGGTAGATAAAGTCTTTGCTGACCCATGACTTGTTCATCTTGGCTTCTTTTAAAAACAATGTAAGCAAGGGTTACTTTAAGCGGAGTCTCCCTTTTTTCCAAAAATTGGGCCCCACACACACCCACCCCTTCAGTGGCAGCAGTTGTGCCCCAGTTGTACACTTCACAGCTACATTTGCATCAAGCACATTCAAAAATACGCCATTCTTATCCGTCCCCAGGATGACACCGGGGTAGGTAGCAAAGTCTTTCCTGATCCCAGCTCTGTTCATCTTGGCTTCTTTTAAAAACACAGCAAGCAAGGGTTACTCCAAGCGGAGTCTCCCTTTTTTCCAAAAATTGGGCCACACAGACACCCACCCCATCAGTGGCAGCACTTGGGCCCTAGTTGCAAACAGGATGTTTTGATTTGCATCAAGCACATTCAAAAATACGCCATAATTAACCGTCCCCAGGATGACACCAGGGTAGGTAGCAAAGTCTTTCCTGATCCCAGCTCTGTTCATCTTGGATCATTTTTAAAAAACACAGCAAGCAAGGGTTACTCCAAGTGGAGTCTCCCTTTTTTCCAAAAATTGGGCCACACAGACACCCCATCAGTGGCAGCACTTGTGCCCTAGTTGCAAACAGGATGTTTTGATTTGCATCAAGCACATTCCAAATCCACAAGCATTTACTCTCCCCAGGATGACACAGGGGTAGTAAATTCCTTGTGGATCCATGACTTGTTCATTTTGATGAACGTCAGTCTGTCCACATTGTCACTGGACAGACGCGTGCGCTTATCTGTCAGCACACACCCAGCAGCACTGAAGACACGTTCAGAGACAACGCTGGCAGCTGGACACGACAAAATCTCCAAGGCGTAACTGGAGAGCTCTGGCCATTTTTCTAGATTTGAAGCCCAAAAGGAGCAAGGCTCCATTTGCAAAGTCATGGCATCGATGTTCATTTGGAGATACTCCTGTATCATCCTCTCCAGCCGTTGACTATGTGTCAGACTTGTTGTCTCTGGTGGCCTTGCAAAAGAGGGTCTAAAAAAATTATGAAAAGATTCCATAAAATTGCTGTTACCAGCACCAGATACGGTCCTACTGGTACGGGTAGACTGTTGAAGATGACGAGACCGTCCCATGTTTGTCAAGTTACAACTGGGAGATTCCCTCCCTGCACCTGCACGGTTGTTTGGTGGAAAAGCCGAGCTAAGATCGAGTAACAGCTTCTGCTGATACTCCTGCATACGTGCGTCCCTTTCTATGGCTGGAATTATGTCACAAAATTTGGACTTGTACCGGGGATCTAATAGTGTGGCAATCCAGTAGTCATCATCACTTCTAATTTTGACAATACGACTGTCATGTTGGAGGTAGTGCAACAAAAAGGCACTCATGTGTCTTGCGCAGCCATGCGGACCAAGTCCACGCTGTGTTTGTGGCATAGAGGTGCTAACCATTCTTTCTTCCTCTGACATCTCCCCCCAACCTCTTTCAACTGAAATGTGACCAAGGTCTCCCTCATCTGCTGAGTCTTCCATGTCCATGGACAGTTCATCCTCCATTTCTTTATGTTCTCCTGCACCTTCCTCAACATTTCGCCTGCTACTATGTGCTCTTGTCGATCCCTGTCCCCCATGGTCCCATGCCTGCTGCGTTGGTGATGATGAACGTCTGGACCTTGGTGATGTTGTTGTCCCTTGCGCATATGAATCCTCCTGTAGTTCCTCCCCTTCATGTTGTCCCACCCCCTGACTCCGAATAGTGTTTAGCGTGTGCTCCAGCATGTAAATGACTGGAATCGTCATGCTGATAATGGCATTGTCAGAGCTAAACATATTCGTCGCCATGTCGAAACTGTGCAGAAGGGTGCATAGGTCCTTG
The DNA here is from genome assembly GCF_048569485.1 of Anomaloglossus baeobatrachus. NCBI lineage: Eukaryota > Metazoa > Chordata > Amphibia > Anura > Aromobatidae > Anomaloglossus > Anomaloglossus baeobatrachus. The sequence continues at coordinate 160,550,756 of NC_134361.1, read as the reverse complement.
ATCTGAGACCACTCCATCAGGGTGATCTGCCCCACCTCTGCATCTCGTTGGCCCAGGCTATACGTCATGACGTATTGCACCAGGGCTCTGCGGTGCTGCCACAGTCGCTGTAACATGTGGAGAGTTGAATTCCAGCGTGTCGCCACATCGCATTTCAGGCGATGAACCGGCAGGCCGAAAGACTTCTGGAGCGATGCAAGTCGCTCTGCTGCGGCGCTTGAACGGCGGAAGTGAGCAGACAGTTTTCGTGCCCTGTTCAGAAGGCCATCTAGGCCGGGATAGTGTGTTAAAAATTGCTGGACGACAAGGTTCAACACGTGAGCCATACAAGGTACGTGTGTCACCTTGCCCAGGCGAAGGGCCGCACCCAGGTTTGCAGCATTGTCGCACACGGCCTTACCAGGCTGCAGGTTGAGTGGAGACAACCATTTATTAAACTCGGACCGCAGAGCTGACCACAACTCCTTAGCTGTGTGACTCTTATTCCCAAGACATGTCAAGCTAAAGACCGCCTGATGCCGTTGCGCTCTGCTGCCAGCATAGTAATGAGGGGTGCGTGATTCCTTCTGCGCAGTGAGAACGCTGGTGGCCTGACCAGGCAGGCTTGGGGCGGAGGTGGAGGACCCAGATGAGGTGGAGGATGCAGAAGCAGTGGCGGAACTTGGACAGACAGAGGATTGACACACAAGTCGTGGGGACGGCAAGACTTGTGCAGCAGACCCTTCACCATCTATCACCATAGTTACCCAGTGCCCAGTCAGCGACATGTAACGTCCCTGTCCATGCTTACTGGTCCAAGTATCGGTGGTGAAATGCACCCGTTCACACACAGAGTTTCTCAAGGAAGCGGTGATGTTGTGTGCGACATGCTGGTGTAGCGCGGGCACACCTTTCTTAGAGAAGTAGTGGCGACTAGGCATCTGGTACTGGGGCACAGCGACAGACATAAGGTCTCTAAAATCCTGTGTGTCCACTAGGCGGAAAGGCAGCATTTTGGTAGCCAACAGCTTACAGAGGGATAGAGTCAACCTCTTAGCTTTGTCATGGGTCGCAGGAAGTGGCCTTTTATTTGACCACATCTGAGGGACAGAGATCTGGCTGCTGTGTGTAGACGGTGTTGAGTAGGGTGTCCCTGGAAAAATGCAGGTTTGTGAGGAAAGTGCAGGCGGAGACATGATGTTGCCTTCATCCAACGTTGGTGCTATCGATGTCTGAGAGAGCTGTACACACTCACTTGTTTCCCCTTCCAAACCAACTGACGACCTACCAAGCAAACTGCCTGTTGCGGTTACAGTGGTGGAAGTTTTGCGTGGAAAAACAGGTGTGACAGCTGTCCCCACAGTCCTAGAAGATGAAGAGCGCGCGGATGCACTGGAAGGGGCAGGCGGTGGATGGTTCGCTCTGCTAGGCCGCATTGCAGCACAGTGAGCTTCCCACGGGGACCTATGATATTTATTCATGTGACGATTCATGGAAGAAGTTGTCAAACTGCTGAGGTTTTGACCTCTACTAAGAGAACCATGACAAAGTTTACAGATCACATAATTTGGGCGATCTTTTTCTATGTCACTTTCCAGGTCATCCCCCCAGCTCCATCACTCTCTTTCCCATCCTTTGAGGTCCACACCATCAGGCTCTTCCATCCCCTCTCCCTCAGAGTAGCTGTCATATACCGTCCACCAGGCTCACCCACCCAGTTCCTTGACCACTTTTCAGCCTGGCTGTCACACTTCATGTCCTCAGAGTTACCAACCCTGATCCTAGGAGACTTTAACATCCCCATGAACAGCCCCTCCTCCCCTTCTGCATCCCAGCTTCTATCTCTCACCACCTCCCTTGGCCTCTCACAGCTCTCATCCACTGAGACTCATGAAGATGGTAACACCCTTGACCTGGTCTTTATCCGCCTCTGCGCAATCTCTGACTTTGACAACTCACCTCTTCCCCTCTCTGACCACAACATCCTCTCCTTCAAGCTCACAAACCCTCGTCCGCCCCAGCACACTCCCACCAATCACACATTCAGAAACCTACAGGCCATCGATTCTCAGACACTTTCAGACTCTTTACACACATCACTGTCCCCTATATCCTCACTTTCCTGTCCTGATCTGGCTGTAAAGCACTACAATGACACACTCAGGACTACGCTAGACCAAGTAGCGCCCCTCACCCTCAGAAAGACCAAACACAGAGTAAAACAGCCCTGGCTCACATCACAAACTCGATTTCTCCAGCGATGCTCCAGGAGCGCCGAACGCCTATGGAGGAAAACCCGCACACCAGAAAACTTCATCCACTACAAGTTCATGTTAAGGACCTATAACTATTCCCTTCACCTCGCCAAACAGACCTACTTCACCAACCTTGTTTCCTCACTTGCCAACAATCCAAAAAAACTCTTTGACACCTTTCACTCCCTCCTCAGTCCCAAAGTACAGACCCCTGTCACAGCCCTTCATGCTGATGACCTGGCCTCGTATTTCACAGAGAAAATAGAAAACATCCGCAGAGAGATCAGCTCCCAGCCACCAAGCCCTGTGAATCCCATCCCTCCCCATATTCCATCCAGCTCACTTTCCACATTTGACCCAGTCACAGAGGAGGAAGTCTCCAGGCTCCTATCCTCCTCTCGTCCTACAACTTGCCCTACTGATCCCTTCCCCACACCTCTACTCCAGTCCCTCTCTCCGGTTGTCGCCACTCACCTAACTAAAATCTTCAATCTCTCTCTCTCTTCGGGTATCTTCCCCTCCTCCCTCAAACACTCTATCATTACTCCATTATTAAAAAAACCTTCTCTCGATCCGTCCTGCACAAGCAACTACAGACCAGTCTCCAATCTCTCCTTCATCTCTAAACTCTTGGAGCGCCTGGTCTACTCTCGCCTCACCCGCTACCTCTCCTCTCACTCTCTTCTAGATCCTTTACAGTCTGGCTTCCGCCCTTTACACTCAACAGAAACTGCCCTTGTCAAAGTGACCAATGACCTATTGACAGCAAAACGTAACGGTGACCACTCTCTGCTTATTCTTCTTGACCTTTCTGCTGCCTTTGACACTGTTGACCACCATCTCCTTCTCTCTATGCTCCACTCTATCGGCCTAAAGGACACTGTTCTTTCCTGGTTCTCTTCCTATCTTTCTGGCCGCTCATTCAGTGTATCATTTGCTGGCTCCACATCTTCTCCTCTTCCTCTCACTGTTGGGGTCCCTCAAGGTTCAGTCCTTGGCCCTCTTCTTTTCTCCCTCTACACTGCCCCAATTGGTCAGACCATCAGCAGATTTGGCTTTCAGTACCATCTTTATGCTGATGACACACAGCTATACACCTCCTCCCCTGAGCTCACCCCCGCTGTACTACAGAACACCAGTGACTGCCTGACTGCAGTTTGCAATGTCATGTCTGCTCTCTATCTGAAACTTAACCTTTCCAAAACTGAACTTCTTCTTTTCCCTCCATCTTCCAACTTTCCTCAACCTGACATCTCCCTCTCTGTGTGTGGCACAACGATAAGTCCTAGGCCGCAAGCCCGCTGCCTGGGGGTTATACTTGACACTGATCTCTCCTTCACCTCCCACATACAATCTCTTGCCCGCACCTGCCGCTTGCACCTCAAGAACATCTCTAGAATCCGCCCCTTTCTCACAATGGAAACGACAAAAACCCTCACCGTGGCCCTGATCCACTCTCGCTTGGACTACTGTAACTCTCTATTAATTGGTCTCCCCCTAACTAGACTCTCTCCTCTACAATCAATCCTTAATGCAGCAGCCAGGGTAACCTATCTGGCTAACCGCTACTCGGATGCCTCTGCTCTGTGCCAGTCATTGCACTGGCTGCCCATATATCATAGGATCCAATTCAAACTGCTTGTTCTCGCCCACAAAGCTCTCCACAGTGCAGCACCCCCCTACATCTCCACCCTCCTCTCTGTCTATCAGTCCACCCGTTCTCTACGCTCTGCAAGCGACTTTCGACTAACATCCACACTAATTCGAACCTCCCACTCCCGGATCCAAGACTTCTTCCGAGCTGCACCAACCCTCTGGAACGCTCTACCCCAAGAAGTTAGGACAAATCACAACTTACTCAGCTTCAGACGCACCCTAAAGACGCATCTTTTTAGGGCGGCCTATCACACTCCCTAATCAGATTCGATTCACATAGTCCCTCTACAACCTCTCACAACATAGCTCCACATCAAACTCCATGGCACCCAAAGGCATCTCAAGGCTCGGGCCCACTGGTCCAGGAAACCATTATCCAGCCCCATTTCCGTGAGATGGTTGGATTGTCATTGTAAAAAGGCACTTGAACCTTGCCTCTCCCCCCATCTCATTGTAGATTGTAAGCTCTCACGAGCAGGGTTGTATTTTTTTCCCCTCTAAATATTGTATTTCTATAACTGTTACTTGTTTGTATATGATCCTCCTGAATTGTAAAGCGCTACGGAATATGTTGGCGCTATAGAAATAAAGATTATTATTATTATTATGTCAAAAAAGGACCAGGCTAGGCAAGGCTTAGAGGCCATGCGACCTGTTGATCCACCCCGAATAATGCTCATAGGCAGAGTGGTGGCTGAGGATGCAGTTGTAGACGTGCTACCAGTGCTCCGACTCTGTCCAGGAAGGCGCAAGGTAACTTCGTCGTCGGTTGCATCCTCCTCCACCGCCTCTGTTGACCTCCTCGAGTGCCTGACTGGGGGTTGACAGTAGGTGGGATCTAGAACTTCATCATCAATTGTTGTGTTTGCACTCCCCTCCCCCTCAGACCGAGCCTCTTCTTGCCCTGACCGAATATTTAAGTTGTCATCCCAATCGGGTATCTGCGTCTCATCTTCATCAGTATGTTCCTCATTGTCTATAACCACAGGTGTTACAGTTTGTGACAAAGGGTCAACATTATGCTCAGAAACTTGGTCCTCACGGCCTGAATCAGACTCACAAAGGTTCTGGGCATCACTGCAGACCATTTCCTGTTCTGTACTCACTGTAGCTTGGGAGCAGACCTCTGATTCCCAGGCTATAGTGTGACTGAACAGCTCTGCAGACTCAGCCATCTCAGTTCCACCATACTGTGCAGGGCTGATGGAGACTTCAGAGCTGGGAGAAATCAAGTGTGATTGGGATGACAACTCAGAGGACTGGTGTTTTTTGGATGCGGTACTTGAAGTGGCTGAGAGGGCACTTGTTGGACCACTTGAGATCCATTCAAGCATTTTCCTTTTTTGCCCATCATCTACCTTTCTTCCTGTTGTTCGTGTCCGTAAAAAAGGGAGCACATCGGATTGTCCACGGTAAGTAGTAGACATCTTACTTTTGCTGGTAGATGGTCTATCTTCAGCAGATGATAATGGAGCTTTGCCACCTTCCCCACAGACAAAACCTTTTTTGCCTTTTCCACCACGCCTCTTCCCCTTTCCACCAGCATCTGTCATTTTGCCACTCATGTTGATTGCGACAAGATTGTGGACTGAAAATGTGGTAGTAAAAATTGAGAGGTGGTGAAGATTGCAGTGGTGGTCTAGCTTTATTAACAGCAGAATAATAAAGAATAAATATCCCTGACAATGCAACTACGGCCCTTAAACTGGCAGCAAAAATTGCTAGTATAAAGGAAGAGCCCGGACTGCTGACCCGTAGGGGCTCAAGGGAGGGCTACATGACTAGGAGGGATGCCAGGCCATAGGGTTAATAAGGGGTTAATGGAGAAGTCAGTTTGGGCGCGAAATTTGGGGGTGGTGCTAAGGGGCAGTTAGGATCAGGGGTCAGTGTGATTGGTCAGGGGGTGGTGCTATAGGGGGTAGTATATAGGGCAGGTCAGAGGGGGGGTGGGCCATTCCTACCTGGACGGTGACTGTAATCGTTGTGGCTGGATCCCGAAGATGGAGGACTTCATGGCACAGATGAAGAGGATGGCGGAGCAGCGTGGACAGCGTTGGATGGACGAACAGCTCCAGCGATGGTCCGGCGTCGGCGAGGAAGATGGGACCCCCCTGCCTCCGAAGCGGCAGCGAAGAATGCGGCCCCCGGAGCGCCTTAGCCCTGAGATGACGCCGAGGAGCCGGCAGCGGAGACGGAGCCCAAGTGGACGTGCGGCGGTGGATCCGGGAGCCGGGACGTCGCGAGGCCCCGGCCGGAAGTCGGGCCGCGGGCACCAAGGCAACGGGGCGGTGAGCGACATGGCCGGCCTCCCCTCCTCTTCCGGTTCGCGGCGCACGGCAGTGACGCGCGCGTCGCGGCTGCGTGACCCGGCGCGGTCACCTGACCCGGCGCGGTCACCTGACCCGGCGCGGTCACGTGGCCCGCTGCGCTCGCATGGCCTGGCGTCCCCTTGTGCTCCGGCGGCCTCACCTGACCGAGCGCGCTCACCTGACCCGCCGCGGTCACGTGGGGCGGCGCGGTCACGTGGGGCGGCGCGGTCACGTGGGGCGGCGCGGTCACGTGGGGCGGCGCGGTCACGTGGGGCGGCGCTGTCACCTGACCGGGCGCTGTCACCTGACCGGGCGCGGTCACCTGACCTGGCGCGGTCATGTGACCCCGCGTACTCACCCGTCCCGGCGCGTCCCCGCGATCCGGCAGGCTCACCTGACCCGGTGTGGTCACCTGACCCGCCGCGGTCGCGTGGGCCGGCGCGGTCGCGTGGGTCGGCAGGGTCGCGTGGGCCGGCGGGGTCGCATGAGCCAGCGGGGTCACGGGGGCCAGCTGGGTTGCGCGGGCCAGCGGGATCGCAGGGCACAGATGAGGCCGCAGTGGCAGCGGCAGCAAGGGCCAGGAGCAGAGCGGGGCCCATGCAGGAGCATGGGGTCCCAGTGTCGGCGGGGGAGTCAGTACGGAGACGGCCCGGATCAGCGGGGCCCGGCCTGGGATCACAGCGGATGGACAGCGATGGGACGACGTCGGGATCAGCTGGAGCACGCGGGGATGCTGGACGGCATGCCCCAGGCGGTGATTACGTGGCGGCGCCAGCGTCTGGATCGTCGCGGACGGCGCGGTGGATGGATGGTGCTGCGGGCGGACGGGGCCTAAGGTCGAGTCTGCCGGACGGTGGGCTCCCTGGGCCTGGGTCCAGTGAGGAAGATGAGGCCACCTTGAAGGAGGACGCCGCGGAGGACGACACCGGGGACCAGATCGTGGAGGTCGGCGAAGCGGCTGGAGTGCGACGCGGAGGACATGTGACGGCTGTTTCGGGATCTTCTCGGAGTCAGCCTGGTAAGACCACGGTTTTTCCTATTTCTCGTGCACCTGGTTTGGCTATGGATGGTGTGTCTGGTGATATGGATGGCGTGCAGGGCGTGAATGTGGTTGGTGGTACGGGTGGTTTGCTTGGTGGCCCGGTTGGAGGGCAGGTCATGAATGCGGTGACGGGTGACGGCAGTGTGGCAGCTGAGTTGTTGAGGTTGGTCAGGGGTTTGTTTGCCCCTGTGGGGGGCCCTAGCTTGGTGTGGCAGGGAGTGCCGGGGCAGGAGGTTGCGACTCCTGCGGTTGGAGGGGTTGCTAGTGGCAATGTGGTTGGTGAGCCGGTGGTGGCGGCTCCCGCGGCCGCAGCTGCGGCTCCCGCTGCCGCAGCTGCGGCTGCAGTGGACATTGTTCGATTAGATGACAAGGCGAGAGGGGAAGTGTATGTCTGCTTTGATGGACCGTTGGGGGCGCATCTGAAGCAGGAGACCAGGGAAAAAATATGGAAGGATGAATATGTTGAAATATTCTCATTGCTTCCGTTGGAAAAGTTTAATCTGGATCGGGTTAAACCGGATGAGAGTAAGAAGGACGAGGAAGAACGGCGGCGTTATCGCCTTATTCCTCGCACTTTTCAGAACTGGTTGCAGGCCTTTGTGATACTGGCCAGTGTGGTGGGGGAAAAGGCTCCGGATAACTGTTCGGCGCTTTTTTGTTATCTGGATTCTATCTGTGAGGCGTATAGGACCTATGGGGGGACTGCTTGGCTAAGATATGACGAGCAGTTTCGCCAGAGGAAGGCGGTCAGACCCAGTTTACGGTGGGACCACAAAGAAATTAGTCTATGGATGCGGCTGATGGCTGCGCCGAAGTCGGCATCGCAGTCCTTTCCAGGGGGCACCGGCGGGGGATCATTTGGCACCTCGCCGGGGCCCAAAAAGGGCGTTTGCTGGCAGTTCAATGAAAAGGAATGCCGGTTTGGTTCCTCCTGCCGATTCAAGCACGAGTGTTCGGGCTGTGGTGGCGCCCACAGTCACCTTAAGTGCTTCCGGAAGGGAAAAGGGAAGGCCGCTGAGTCTTCGTCAAAAAGGGAGGACCCCGGTGAGGGTAGATCGGATGGCGCCGTTTCTAAGTAGATACCCGGATCGGGGGTCGGCGGAATTGTTGAGTGAAGGTTTTAGTTTTGGTTTCAAGATACCGTCAGTGGTTAAGACGGGAGAGATTCGTTTGAAAAATTTACAGTCGACTCGCCTACATGGTGATATTGTTGCGGATAAGTTACAGAAGGAGGTGGAACTAGGACGGATGGCGGGGCCTTTTGATGCCCCTCCATTGCCGGACTTGGTTGTGTCCCCGTTGGGGTTGGTCCCGAAAAAGGAACCTAACAAGTTTCGGCTTATCCACCATTTGTCCTATCCTACTGGCCGGTCGGTGAACGACGGTATTGATCCTGAGCTGGTTTCAGTATCGTATGTCCGTTTTGATAAGGCTGTGGAATGGTTAAGGAAGTTGGGTTGTGGTTCGCTTTTGGCGAAAACGGATATAGAAGCGGCCTTCCGCCTGTTGCCGGTGCACCCGGACAGTTTTCACCTGTTGGGGTGTTGGTGGGAGGACAAGTTTTATGTAGATTGTTGTTTGCCTATGGGCTGTTCAATTTCATGTTCCTATTTTGAGAAGTTTAGTTGTTTTTTGGAATGGGTAATTAAGGAGGAGGCGGGTCTAGATTCAGTGTTGCATTACTTGGACGACTTTTTGTGCATGGGACCTGCTGGATCCTCGCAGTGTTCCCTTTTGCTTCGGACAGTGGAGCAGGTTGCTCGCCGCTTTGGCGTTCCGTTGGCGCTGGAGAAGACGGAGGGTCCGGTTACTGTTTTGAAATTCCTGGGTATCGAGCTGGATACGGTTGCCATGGAGTGCCGCATGCCGGAGGACAAGCTGGCGGATTTGAGGCGTTGCGTTCAAGGGGCCATTGAGGCCAAGAAGATTCGTTTACGGGACTTGCAGTCCCTGTTGGGGAAGTTGAATTTTGCGTGTAGGATTTTGCCGATGGGGAGAGTTTTTTCCCGTCGCTTGGCTCAAGCCACTACCGGTGTGTTGCACCCTTTGCATTTTGTGCGTTTGAAGGTGGAGCACAAGGCGGACCTGAGAGTGTGGTCCCGTTTTTTGCAGCTGTATAATGGACGGTCATTGTGGCTTCGCGAGGTGGTGTCAAATGAGGAGTTGGTACTGTATACGGACGCGGCGGGATCCAGTGGTTTTGGCGCATATTTTGGGGGGAGATGGTGTGTCGGCAGGTGGCCTGATTCGTGGCGGGTTTGCGGTCTGACTAGGAATTTGGCCCTGTTGGAACTTTTTCCTATTGTCGTGGCCATAGAGGTTTGGGGACAGGATTTGAAAGACAGGAAGGTGCGTTTCATGTGTGACAACCTGGGGGTCGTTCAGTGTGTTAACAAGTTGACAGCTGATTCCCCCCCGGTGGTGGATCTCTTGCGTCATTTGGTGCTGAAATGTCTGGAGTTGAACTTGTGGGTCTGCGCTGTACATGTGCCGGGGGTGCTGAATTCTGTGGCTGATGCTTTATCTCGCTTCCAGTGGGACCGCTTTCGAATTCTGGCGCCGGACGCGGAGCAGCAGGAGACCGTGTGGTCCGTCTGGTTGTGGGACCTTGTTTGCAGCCGGCCTGGGAATTGATCAGACATTCGGTGGCACCCAGTACGTGGCGCAGCTATAATTCAGCGTGGGACCATTGGCTCGAGTTGGTTGATGAAGTGGGAGGTCATGTATCTGAAGGTGACAGAGTTTATTTAGTTTTGTTCATGATGGGCAGGGCTAAGGAAGAAGGCCTTTCGTGGTCGGCCGTGGCGGGCAGGTTGGCGGGCATTGCTTTCTTTTTCAAGTTACTGGGCTGGAAGGATGTTACAAAGGATTTCTGGGTGCGCCAGGCGCTGAAGGGTTACCGGAGGGCGGGGGCGCGCCGAGACCTTCGGCGCCCGGTATCTTTTGAGCTGCTGGGCAAGCTGTTGTCGGTTTTGCCTCGGGTGTGCTGTTCGGAGTATGAATGCCAGTTGTTCGGGACCGCTTTTGTTTTGGCCTTCTTTGGGGCGTTTAGAATTAGTGAACTGGTGAGCAGAAACACGAGGAGTCACGGAGGTTTGTTGTTGGAGGACGTGGAATGCGGTATGGATGTGGTACGGTGTTGCTTGAGACGGTCAAAGACGGACCAGCTGGGTAGAGGTCGGATGGTGGAACTATGGGGTGTACCTGGTTTAGCGGAGTGCCCTGTCAGATGGCTGTCGGCGTTTTTAGAAGTGAGGGGAGCTCGCCCGGGGTCCCTTTTGTCCCACCAGGACGGGTCAGCCTTGTCTAGTTACCAATTTGTCTGCATCTTTCGGAGGTGCCTGCAGTGTTGCGGTCTCAACGAGGCTGAGTTCGCGTCGCATTCCTTTCGGATTGGGGCTGCGACTCAGGCGGCTCGTTGGGGTCTGGGCGCGCAGGCTCTCCGTAAGATTGGACGATGGGACTCGGCCAGGTTTAGATCTTACGTCCGGCCGAACTTGTTGTGAGATATTGGTGGGGGGGGGGGGTCGGGGGCGGTATTTGTTTGGTATTCATTACCCATCTTTTTCTTCCTCGTGCCCCCCCCCCCTCCTCTGTATTGTCACCTTTTGTTTTGTAGGTTTACCATTGTTGGTGTGGGTGCTCGGCCACTCATACGTGTATTGGGGGGCGTTTCGTGCGGGAATACGACCGGACGGCCGCCAGTTGGGGGTTCCCAGGGAAAAGGCTACTGTGCGATGGATCGGGGTCAGGGGCATGCTGTGGAGTGAGGTGTTGCCTACCTGGCGCCACCATTCGCAGTTGGACAGAGCACCGGACGTGGTAGTACTACACGCGGGTGGGAATGACCTGGGTCTCCGGGCTTCCAGGGACCTGATACAAGACATAAAATGTGACTGCCTGCGGCTCCTGTCTTCCCACCCGGGTCTAATAATTGTCTGGTCTGATATGGTTGCGCGGCTGGCATGGCGGCACGCCAGGTCGGTGGAGGCAGTAAACAGGGCGCGAAGTAAAGTGAATCGGGAGATTGGGCGGTTCATTTCCCGGGTTGGGGGTGTCTCTGTTCGGCACCCGGAGTTGGAAGCGGCGTCCGCCGACTTGTTGCGCCGGGACGGGGTCCATTTAAATTCGGTGGGAAATGATATTTGGGCCTTAGGGCTGATGGAGGGGGTTGAGAAGGCTTTGTTGGTGTGGGAGGACTCGCGCGCACAAGGGGTCATGCGCGCTCGCGGTGGCGGAAAGGAGGGGGGTGTCTGAAGGTGGGGGTTTGCACAGAGGAGAGGACGGAACCCAGTGCCGGAGCGGGTTACCTCTAGCGGTGCAATTGTTTGGTAAACGGGTCCTTGCTGGGTTGAGTCTCAGCGGGACATAGTGTGGGCAACATCTGGCTTGGGCTCTCGAGTCGGTGTGTAGCGGCTGAGGGTCAGGAGATGGGCTGATGTTGCAAAGAACATTTTGGTTAACCTTCAGGTACCCCCCCTTCCTTTTCGGGGGGTTCTTCAATGAAGAATTGTATTGTTACATGGCTTATGTTTCTGTTACGAATAAATGGGGCTGCTGTGGCCTTTATATCCAACGTCACGCAGTGTTTGTGTTTATTTTAGATAAGAACCCTAGGGGGTAGGGGGTTGTTGGGGAAGGTCAAAGGCCTTCAGTCAGACATTCCGGAGTCATGGCTTAGTTATAATGAGTTGGAGTGTGCAATGCAGGCAGACGCGCTCTGCAAATGTCTTTGCACTAGTGGGACTATAGCAAAGTCCAATAGCCACAGATAGGATGCCACTAGGTACACTGAGTGTTTGCTAGTCTAATGGCTTAGTTATAATGAGTTGGAGTGTGCAATGCAGGCAGACGCGCTCTGCAAATGTCTTTGCACTAGTGTGACTATAGCAAAGTCCAATAGCCACGTATAGGATGCCACTAGGTACACTGAGTGTTTGCTAGTATAATGGCTTAGTTATAATGAGTTGGAGTGTGCAATGCAGGCAGACGCGCTCTGCAAATGTCTTTGCACTAGTGGGACTATAGCAAAGTCCAATAGCCACAGATAGGATGCCACTAGGTATGTGAAGCCCCACAGGTGTTGTGTCGGTGCATTACCTTCAGGGACTCCACTCAGCTGGATCTTGTCACAGGTAGGAGATCTTCTTCTTGTCGTGACGCCACTCTCAGTATTGCGGCCAGTAGGGACCGCCACTGCAGGTTGAGGGTCGCCTGGGGCTGATGGTGTGTGCAGTTAGTTGGAATAGCCTCCTGAGAGTGAGGCAATCCCCAGGGCCCGGTGTAGGAACGTAGAACCACAAGGCGCAGAATAACTCCACACAGGCAGAATGTCTTTCAGGGTTTTTACTCACTTCAGGTGGCAGGGTGAGTAACCCGGGCGTAGCTGGGATGAACCAGGCGGGAACCAGGTGTCCTTCAGGCTGACTTGTGAGGGTGACTACTAACTCGCCTTCCTTAGCCCTTGGTGGTTTGGGGTGACCCCGACTTTGAGTCCCTATGGGGGTCACCCAGGGAAGTTGCTGAAGCCTCACTCCCCTTCGTTTGCCGTGTGCTTGTCGCCTGGGCCAGATCACTCCAGCTTCTTGCCTCCTGTGAGCTATGGGCCCTAACTGTGGCTACGTGGCTGCGGCTTTTGTGGTGATGTGGCGTGGGCTTTGAGAGCCCCACACCGGCAGGTTTAGCAAAAGAAAGCTGGATCTATCTCCGCTTCGGGATCTGCCGCCCGTTTGGGCCTGGTACTCTCTAGCAGTCTCCTTACTTCCCACTCCGTTGCTCTCTCTCTAGCTGAAGATGGATTTCGGGTAGCACTCCTAGTTGACCGTTCTCCCCCGTCGGTAGCCACTGCGCGGGCGCTGTTAGACAGCAACAGCCCCACAGGTCTGCTCCTCACTGAGCCCTATGGAGTTCTGCTCTAACTGACTCACTGCCCCTCCTCTCCTGTTCTTGCCTACGCCACCTAGCAACCAGACTCTCTTACCACACCCCTTGAGAGGAGATGGAGGCTTTTGGCCCCCTCCACTATTCCAGTGAAGGTCAAGGCTTTTCCCCCTCCTGGGATCCCCAGGGGTCCTCTCATGGGTACATGTGTGAGAGCTGATTACTATGCGCCTGTGTTCCACACCCCTGTCAGCCTTCTGGATTACCTGTATTGTACTGTCCCCAGCATGGGTGCAGTACTCAGTGGTGCCTGACCAGGTCAGGGGCGCCACAGGTACACTGAGTGTTTGCTAGTATAATGGCTTAGTTATAATGAGTTGGAGTGTGCAATGCAGGCAGATGCGCTCTGCAAATGTCTTTGCACTAGTGGGACTATAGCAAAGTCCAATAGCCACGTTTAGGATGCCACTAGGTACACTGAGTGTTTGCTAGTATAATGGCTTAGTTATAATGAGTTGGAGTGTGCAATGCAGGCAGACGCGCTCTGCAAATGTCTTTGCACTAGTGGGACTATAGCAAAGTCCAATAGCCACAGATAGGATGCCACTAGGTACACTGAGTGTTTGCTAGTATAATGGCTTAGTTATAATGAGTTGGAGTGTGCAATGCAGGCAGACGCGCTCTGCAAATGTCTTTGCACTAGTGGGACTATAGCAAAGTCCAATAGCCACAGATAGGATGCCACTAGGTACACTGACTGTTTGCTAGTATAATGGCTTAGTTATAATGAGTTGGAGTGTGCAATGCAGGCAGATGCGCTCTGCAAATGTCTTTGCACTAGTGGGACTATAGCAAAGTCCAATAGCCACAGATAGGATGCCACTAGGTACACTGAGTGTTTGCTAGTATAATGGCTTAGTTATAATGAGTTGGAGTGTGCAGAGGACAAGAGGGTACAGTGGCAGGATTTTGGGGCTCTGGGTAGAGGAATGGAAGCCTGCCTTTCTATCCCTCCTAATAGGGAAATGCAGGGAGGAAATCCCTGACCTTGGCTACACAGACGCTGGCGCTGTTTTCAGGACCTGTCACCTTAACTCTGACCCTGCCGGTTTGAGCCCTTAAAAGGACTGCTAGAAAGTGCTCTCCCTATGCTGTCCAGCGCTGTGTATGGAGCGCATACAGCTGTATCGGCGATAGGACTCAGGAGGACGGAGCTGCGACAGTGATGTCTGACACCAAAGACGCAGAAGAGATAATGGCGTCCTGGAGGAAAATGTCCGTTTTTATAATGCAGGGACATGTGACATGGACATCCTATCACACATGCCGTTGCTTCTCTGGCTAAAAGTCCACTTAGCTGTGTGTGTGTCTGGGATTGGCTGACATGCTGGCCCGCCCCACAAGACGCGCGCGCTTAGGGAAGGAAGACAAGAAAAAAAAAAAAAAATGGTGATCGCCATTATACAAACAGCAGTGATCTGAAGGCGCTGTTCCCACACAGTATACACTGAAATGTCATAATAGTGTGATTCACAGAGTGACTTAGACTATTACAGCAGAAACCAAGCTAGGATTTAGCTGTTTTTTTGCTGCTAGAACCGTTCTCGAACGTTTCTAGAACTATCGAGCTTTTGCAAAAAAGCTCGAGTTCTAGTTCGATCTAGAACATGCCCCAAAATCACTCGAGCCTAGAACTGGAGAACCACGAACCACGAACCGCGCTCAACTCTACCAGGTACGTGCTGTGCAGTCCTATTTGTGTATATGTGAGGCCGTTTGGCACACTTTAAATTAAAATATTTTAGTGTAGGACTGCCTCAAGAGATTTGCCGTGACGTGGCGAGGTAGTTCGAAAAATTGCAATTTTTTGCCAAAAATCTCATTTTTCAAAGTACAGGTTGGAATGTTGGTACTGTGCACACTTTGCAAAACATGATATTTTGAGTAGAGGTTGCTTTTATGCTGTTTTTTAATTTCTATATAGGTTTTTGGTTCATCCCTTGTAGTAGTCTAGTCGCCCGCCTTTGAACTGACTCTAACTTCTGAATGTCCTTTTTAAAATGTGGAGCCCAAAACTGGATCACATATTCCAGATGTGGCCTTACAAGTGATTTATAAAGGGGTAACAATACATTGGGATCACGGGATCTAATCTCTCTTTTTATACACCCTAGAATCTTGTTTGCTTTTTACAAGTGATTTATAAAGGGGTAACAATACATTGGGATCTTTTTATACACCCTAGAATCTTGTTTGCTGTTCACACATTGCCATCTAGCCTTGTCCACAGGCTATATATTCCAAGCAGCATGTGCCTGGGCCTATCCCGCCCACAACCATGAATTAGTCATGGGGACGAGACTGAAAAGCACCAGGTACGTGCTGTGCAGTCCTATTTGTGTATATGTGAGGCCGTTTGGCACACTTTAAATAAAAATATTTTAGTGTAGGACTGCCTCAAGAGATTTGCCGTGACGTGGCGAGGGAGCTCGAAAAATTTCAATTTTTTGCCAAAAACATACCTACCAACCGTCCCGGATACAGCGGGACTTTCACGCTTTACATTGTTTGTCCCGTTGCCACGGGCGGGAGGGCCGTCTCCCGGGCTCCGCCCACCCACTCTCTCCCCGCCTCACTGCTTTTCCCTCCTACCATCCTGTAGACGTGGCATAACAGAGAGGAGCGCTGTGCTGCTGCTGGTATGTAAACTGAATCTCCCCAGCGCTGATTTCCCTCCCTCCCCCCCCCACCCCCGGCCGGAGCCTCTCTGTGCGTGTCTCTGTGGGCGGACGGCCGCCTCTCTGTGCGTGCGGCCGGCCGCCTGTCTGTGCGTGCGGCCGGCCGCCTGTCTGTGCGTGCGGCCGGCCGCCTGTCTGTGCGTGCGGCCGGCCACTTCTCTGTGCGTGCGGCCGGCCGCCTCTCTGTTCGGGCGGACGGCCGCCTCTCTGTGCGGTCGGCCCGCGACCCCCGCCGCCTGTCTGTGAAGGCGGGCGGCCGGCCGCCTGTCTGTGAAGGCGACCGGCCGCCTCACTGTGCGGGCGACCGACTGCCTCACTGTGCGGGCGACCGGCCGCCTCACTGTGGCTGCCTGCATCTCCGTGCTGGAGGCCCGGCGGCTGCCTGCGTGTCCATGCTGGAGGCCCGCCGGCTGCCTGCATGTCCGTGCTGGAGGCCCGCCGGCTGCCTGCGTGTCCATGCTGGAGGCCCGCCGGCTGCCTGCTTGTCCGTGCTGGAGGCCCGCCGGCTGCCTGCGTGTCCGTGCTGGAGGCCCGCCGGCTGCCTGCGTGTCCGTGCTGGAGGCCCGCCGGCTGCCTGCGTGTCCGTGCTGGAGGCCCGCCGGCTGCCTGCGTGTCCGTGCTGGAGGCCCGCCGGCTGCCTGCGTGTCCCTGCTGGAGGCCCGCCGGCTGCCTGCGTGTCCCTGCTGGAGGCCCGCCGGCTGCCTGCGAGTCCATGCTGGAGGCCCGCCGGCTGCCTGCGTGTCCATGCTGGAGGCCCGCCGGCTGCCTGCGTGTCCATGCTGGAGGCCCGCCGGATGCCTGCGTGTCCATGCTGGAGGCCCGTCGGATGCCTGCGTGTCCATGCTGGAGGCCCGCCGGCTGCCTGCATGTCCATGCTGGAGGCCCGCCGGCTGCCTGCGTGTCCATGCTGGAGGCCCGCCGGCTGCCTGCGTGTCCATGCTGGTGGCCCGCCGGCTGCCTGCGAGTCCATGCTGGAGGCCCGCCTGCTGCCTGCGTGTCCATGCTGGAGGCCCGCCGGCTGCCTGCGTGTCCATGCTGGAGGCCCGCCGGCTGCCTGCGAGTCCATGCTGGAGGCCCGCCGGCTGCCTGCGTGTCCATGCTGGAGGCCCGCCGGCTGCCTGCGTGTCCATGCTGGAGGCCCGCCGGCTGCCTGCATGTCCATGCTGGAGGCCCGCCGGCTGCCTGCGTGTCCATGCTGGAGGCCCGCCGGCTGCCTGCGTGTCCATGCTGGTGGCCCGCCGGCTGCCTGCGAGTCCATGCTGGAGGCCCGCCTGCTGCCTGCGTGTCCATGCTGGAGGCCCGCCGGCTGCCTGCGTGTCCATGCTGGAGGCCCGCCGGCTGCCTGCGAGTCCATGCTGGAGGCCCGCCGGCTGCCTGCGTGTCCATGCTGGAGGCCCGCCGGCTGCCTGCGTGTCCATGCTGAATGGGTGTGGATGGGGAGTGGATATGGGCGTGACTGTGAAATGGGTGTGGTTAGGGGGCGTGGCCTAAAAATTTGCTGCGGCGCGCTCTGCGCGCCGCAAACTTTATCCCTCTTTTCCTTCTTTAAAATTTGGGAGGTATGCCAAAAAACTCATTTTTCAAAGTACAGGTTGGAATGTTGGTACTGTGCACACTTTGCAAAACATGATATTTTGAGTAGAGGTTGCTTTTATGCTGTTTTTTAATTGCTATATAGGTTTTTGGTTCATCCCTTGTAGTAGTCTAGTCGCCCGCCTTTGAACTGACTCTAACTTCTGAATGTCCTTTTTAAAATGTGGAGCCCAAAACTGGATCACATATTCCAGATGTGGCCTTACAAGTGATTTATAAAGGGGTAACAATACATTGGGATCACGGGATCTAATCTCTCTTTTTATACACCCTAGAATCTTGTTTGCTTTTGCAGCTGCTGCTTGACATTGAGTGCTGCTGCTCAGCTTATTTGTAATGAGAATACCCAAGTCCTTCTCCTGTTCTGTAGTCCAGAGTTTACTTCCATTTAATGTATATGCAGCTATAGGATTACTCCGTCCTAGGTGCATTACTTTACATTTATCAACATTAAATCTCATTTGCCAAGTATCTGCCCATTCTGACATCTTATCCAGATCTTTTTGTAATATTGTACTATCAAGGTCAGTTTTTAATATCCTACATAGTTTGGTGTCATCAGCAAAGACTGACACTTTACTATCAATCCCATCCACAAGGTCATTAATAAAGAGATTAAAAAGAATTGGTCCTAGCACAGATCCCTGCGGCACCCCACTGTTGACTATAGCCCATTTAGAGAACGTACCATTTATGACTAGTCTTTGTTTCCTATCTTTTAGCCAATTCCTTACCCAGTTGCATATAGTTTCCCCTAGTCCTTGCTTCTGGAGCTTTAGTATAAGGTTATTTTGTGATACAGTATCAAATGCCTTTGCAAAGTCCAAATAAATCACATCAGCTGCATTACCAATATCCAGGTTTGCACTTACCCCCTCATAGAACCCCAACAGGTTGGTTAGACACGACTTCTCTTTCATGAATCCATGCTGTCTGTCAGTTATTATATTATTTTCTGCAACATATTTTTGCATGTCATCCCTTAAAATGCCCTCAAAAACTTTGCATACTACTGATGTCAGGCTTACTGGACGGTATTTGCCTGGATCTATCCTCTTACCTTTCTTAAATATCGGTACCACATCAGCAATCCTCCAATCCTGAGGCACCAAGCCTGTTACAAGAGAGTCTAAAAAGATGAGATACAGCAGTCTGTCAATTACGGAGCTCAATTCCCTCAATATTCATGGATGAATGCCATCTGGCCCTGGGAATTTGTCAATGTTTAATTTACTCAGACGTAGGCGTACTTCTTCTTGTATTAAATTAATTATATCGGGTGGTGAACTTTGATTTTTCACTTGTTGAATGATCCCTGGTACAGTCAGTTCCTTGGTGAACACAGATGAGAAATGCCTATTTAATATCTCAGTCTTTTGTTTGTCCTCTATAACTAACTTGTTAATATATTTTAAGGGGTCAATACTATCCTTTGTTTTCCTTTTGGCATTAATGTATTTATAAAAGATTTTGGGATTTATTTTAATGTCATTGGCGATTTTTGTTTCAGTAGCTAGTTTTGATTGTTTGATTTCTTTTTTTGCATTTCCTATTGATATCTTTATACTCCTGAAATGCTATTTCTGCATTCTCAGCCTTCAAGATTTTAAACGCCCTTTGTTTTTGTTTTATTATACTTTGTACAGTCTTATTTATCCATAGTGGTTTCTTTTTATTCCGGGACATTTTATTACCAGAGGGTATACGTTTTTTACAGGACTTTAGCAGTATATCCTAAAACGTTCCCCATTTATGTTCAGTATCCGCAGTTACCATGACTGTGTCCCAATCTACACATTTAAGCTCTTCCCTTAATTTGTTGAAATCAGCTTTCCTAAAATTCCAGGTTTTATCATTTCCCCATTGAAATGTTCTATTGAATATTACGTTGAATCTTACCATATCATGATCGCTGGTGCCCAAGTGCTCCCGGACCTGCAGATCTGAAATTGTATCCGGTCTATTTGACAGGACCAGATCTAGCAAATTATCTCCCCTCGTCGGTTCATCTACCGTCTGAGAGAGAAAATGGTCTTGAATGGTAGATAAGAATTTACAGCTTTTAGCACAACCAGAAGATTCTATGTTGTCACGCTCCCCGGGTCCTCGCCTCCCCTCCCCGGGTCCTCTGCTCCGCTCCCCGGGTCCTCAGCTCCGCTCCCCGGCTCACCTGCCACGCTCCCCGCTCTCCAGCCTCCGGTGCCCGTCCTTCCCAGGCCCCCTGGTCTCCGCTCCCGGCGCCCGACGGCTTCCCAGGTCCTGGCCGGCTCCCCTGCGTCCTCCTCTCAGCTTCCTTCCCTGGCTTCTGGCACCCGGGCCGCGCGCATGCGCATTAGGGCGCGCGCGCGGTCACTGACCCTTTCTTAAAGGGCCAGCGTCCATTAACAGGAAATGATGCAAAACAGGTACAGGGTATAAAGGGGTTTATTGTCCAAGGGGGCGGGGCCTGATTTTCGTGTTTCCTAAGCTAGGAGTCAGGTCTCCTGGTGTTTTTGTGATATACTCACCTATCTCTCTTGTAGAGCCGTGCCTGCCTCGCCATCCGGTCCTGACCGAATCCCGAACCCCGAACGCTGTCCATCTGCCATCCCGACAGTCCGTACCATCTCGGATCCCTGCGGTGACCCGTCATCTCGCTCCAAAGGTTCCGGACCCCGCTTGACATCATCTCGGCTTCCGAACCTGAGCTGCGTCACCCGGACTACCACCAGTGACTCCGTGGTCCCAGGGACTTCTCCGTTATCCTCGTGTGCACGGACTGTTCTGCTGTCTATAGTGCTCCAGCTACCGGACCCCTTACCACCATCTAGGAGTTCGGCCCAGTGGATCCACCTCCTGGGTCTGCCCGTCCACCTGGCCCTGACAGTAAGATCAGGCCATGGATCCCGCTGCAGCACTAGCAGCCGTACAGGAGGAACTCCAACGCCAGCGTGAGACTCAGACCCGCATGCTGCAATTCATGTCTTCTGTGGACGCCCACCTGAACACGCTACAAGTGGCAGTTACGTCTTCAGCATCCCGGGCTTCCACTAGTCAGTCCACGGCTCCAGCTCCCGTGGCGACATCTTCAGATACTTCCAGACTTCGTTTGGCCTCACCACCCCGGTACGCCGGAGACCCCAAGACCTGCAGGGGATTCTTAAACCAATGCTCCCTTCATTTCACGCAGCTGCCGCATTTGTTTGCCTCCGATCAAGCCAAGGTTGCCTTCATCATGTCCCATCTAGAGGGTGAGGCACTGGCGTGGATGAACCCCTTGTGGGAGAAGGGGGATCCTGTGACCACGAACATCCAGGAGTTCCTGCAGGCATTCCGTGGCACCTTTGATGAGCCCGGACGCGCCTCCGCGTCCGCTTCGTCTCTTCTCCGGTTACGTCAGGGGACTCTGACGGTGGGCCAATACGCCATCCGGTTTTGCACCTTGGCTTCGGAACTCGGGTGGAACAACGAGGCCCTAACCGCCGCCTTCTGGGAAGGACTCTCGGGGCGAATTAAAGACGAGCTGGCGGGTCGTGACGTACCGACCACCCTGGATGCCCTGATCGCCCTAGCGACTCGAGTGGACATTCGTTTTCAGGAGCGATCCAAGGAAGTGTCCCGTGAGAGACGTCCGGTACGGCATTCCTCTCCTCCGCAGAAGCCCGCCGTACTTCAGTCATCGACAGCTGGGGTTCCCATTCACGAGCCCATGCAGATCGACAGAGTGCGGCAGTCTGAACAACGTTGAGCTGAGCGGCTCGCCAAGGGCCTCTGCTTTTACTGCGGAGAGGACACACACCTGCTACGCTCCTGTCCAGAGAGGCCGGGAAACTCCAAAGCCTAGGGTTGGTAGGAGAGGCCACCCTAGGTGCTGGGACTCTCTCAGACCCGGTTACGTGGACTGTGCAAGTGACAACGGGAGAGACGCGGTTCACGGCTGAGGCATACCTCGATTCCGGGGCAGCAGGCAATTTCATCCAGCAGGCCACGGTGGACAAGTACCAGGTGCCTGTTACTCCACTCGACAAGCCCCTCGTGATTGCCTCTGTGGATGGGAGACCCCTCTCTGACACCATCTCCTGGATCACCAAGCCGGTGGAACTGCGTATCGGTGCCCTGCACACCGAGAACATCGCTTTCTACGTCCTCCCACACATGTCCCATCAAATCCTGCTGGGACTTCCCTGGTTATGGACACACGAACCGTCAGTCAGCTAGGGCACTGGCGAAATCACCCGATGGGGCTCTTCGTGCCATGAGAAGTGCCTGAAGACTATACAACCCATCCGACGACCTCCGGTCCCAGAGAACCTACCGGGGCTGCCCTCGGCCTATTGGTCCTTTGCAGACGTCTTTGATAAAAAGGAATCCGAGGTACTTCCGCCACATCGTCCTTACGATTGTGCCATCGACCTGCTCCCTGGAACAACACCACCTCGAGGACGGATATATCCATTGTCTCCAGCCGAAACAAGGGCCATGTCTACTTACATCACAGAGAGCCTGGCAAGGGGATTCATTCGGAGATCCTCCTCTCCTGCTGGAGCAGGTTTCTTCTTCGTCAAGAAGAAAGAGGGCGACTTACGCCCATGCATAGACTACCGGGGTTTGAATCAAATCACCGTAAAAAACAAGTACCCTCTGCCGCTCATCCCCGAATTGTTTGACCGGCTTAGAGGAGCTCGTGTGTTCACCAAGCTGGATCTTCGGGGTGCTTACAATCTGGTACGCATCCGCTCTGGGGACGAATGGAAGACCGCGTTCAATACGCGCGATGGGCACTATGAATACTGCGTGATGCCCTTCGGCCTGTGTAACGCCCCAGCCGTCTTTCAAGAACTGGTGAACGACGTTTTCCGGGACCTTCTTTACGTCTGTGTAGTAGTGTATCTGGATGACATCCTTGTCTTCTCACCGGACCTCCAGACCCACAGAGAGAACGTACAACTGGTTCTACAAAGACTGAGAGAGAATCGCCTGTACGCCAAGTACGAGAAGTGTGTCTTTGAGCAGTCTTCTCTCCCCTTCCCGGGGTACATCATCTATGATACTGGACTGCAGATGGATCCAAAGAAGGTCTCCTCCATTCTCAACTGGCCTCCTCCTTCTGGACTGAAGGCAATCCAACGCTTCCTGGGATTCGCCAACTACTACCGCCAGTTCATCCCTCACTTCTCTGCTCTGACTGCTCCTCTCTCCGCTTTGACCAGGAAAGAGGCTAATCCCAAGGACTGGTCCCCGGTGGCCGACGCCGCGTTTGGCTCTCTGAAGCGGGCATTTGCCTCCTCTCCTGTACTCCACCGTCCGGAGTTAAACCGCCAGTTCACCTTGGAGGTGGATGCCTCCTCCTCAGGAGCCGGAGCAGTGCTCATGCAGAAGTCCTCCTCCGGGAAGATGGTGACTTGCGGATTCTTCTCCAAGAGCTTCTCAGCGCCTGAACGCAACTACACCATCGGTGACCGAGAGCTCTTGGCAGTCAAACTGGCTCTGGAGGAATGGCGCTACCTTCTGGAAGGAGCAGTATACCCCGTGATTATTTACACGGACCACAAGAACCTGGAATACCTACGGTCCGCTCAGCGACTGAACCCACGGCAAGCCAGGTGGTCCTTATTCTTTGCCAGGTTTGATTTCCAGCTCCATTTCCGACCCGCGGACAAGAATGTACGCGCTGATGCCTTGTCCAGGTCTTTCATGCCCATGGAGCAGGAGGAAGAGACTACCCAACCCATCATCTGTCCTAGCAAAATCATTCCGGTGGCTCCTGTCACCCTGGCCCAGATACCGCCCGGGAAGACCTATGTCTCTGAGACAGACAGGCAAAAAGTGTTACACTGGGGTCATGCCTCGAAAACAGCCGGTCATGCTGGTCAGAAGAGAACTTGGAGTGCGATTGTACGTCACTACTGGTGGCCATCCCTTCGCACGGACGTCGCTGCTTTTGTCTCTGCCTGCTCCTCTTGTGCCAGGAACAAGACGCCCAAACATCTGCCATATGGCCGTCTTCTGCCTCTGCCGATACCCTCAGTTCCGTGGCAACAGATAGCGATGGACTTTATTACGGACTTGCCATTGTCCTCCGGGCACACAGTCATATGGGTCGTGGTGGATCGGTTCTCTAAAATGGCTCATTTCGTCCCTATGGCTGGACTGCCCTCTGCTCAAGAACTCGCGGATGCCTATATACATCACATCTTCCGCTTGCATGGCTTTCCATTACACATCATATCCGACAGAGGAACTCAGTTCACCTCCCGCTTCTGGAGGGCTCTCTGCAAACATCTGGGAGTGACTCTGGACTTTTCATCTGCATACCATCCTCAGTCTAATGGCCAAGTGGAGAGGGTCAATCAAATCTTGACCTCTTTTATACGTCACTATGTCAACGCCCATCACGACGACTGGTCCACGCTTCTTCCTTGGGCTGAATTCTCCCATAACCACCACATCAGTGAGTCGTCCTCCAGCTCTCCCTTCCATGTCGTTTACGGACTCCAGCCCTCCGTCCCATTGCCGGTATCCCCCTTCTTCGGATGTCCCTGCTGCTGATACTGTAGCCCGTGACTTTGCAACCATTTGGGACTCTGTCAAGGCGTCCCTTGGGCGTGCTTCCCTACGGATGAAACGACACGCAGACAAGAGACGTCTGGACCCTCCGTGTTTCTCTCCTGGAGATCTCGTCTGGCTTGCTTCCAAGTACGTCCGATTGAAGATACCATCATACAAGCTGGGTCCTCGCTACATCGGGCCGTTTAAAGTCCTCAACAAGATCAATGAGGTCTCCTACAAGCTACAGCTCCCGGCCACGATGAGGATACCCAACTCATTCCACGTCTCCCTGCTCAAGCCGGTTGTCCTTGGTCCCTTCTCCGCTGCTGCCAGTCCGGCTCCTCCACCTATTGCCGATGACGACATCTATGCGGTAAGGGATATCGTGGCCATGAAGACCGTACGGGGTCGACAGTTCTTCCTGGTGGACTGGGAGGGGTATGGTCCTGAGGATAGGTCCTGGGAGCCCAGGGAGAACGTGGGCACTCCTCTGATCCGTGCCTTCATGTCCCGGTTGCGGGGAGGGGGGCGTGGGGGGGGGTACTGTCACGCTCCCCGGGTCCTCGCCTCCCCTCCCCGGGTCCTCTGCTCCGCTCCCCGGGTCCTCAGCTCCGCTCCCCGGCTCACCTGCCACGCTCCCCGCTCTCTAGCCTCCAGTGCCCGTCCTTCCCAGGCCCCCTGGTCTCCGCTCCCGGCGCCCGACGGCTTCCCAGGTCCTGGCCGGCTCCCCTGCGTCCTCCTTTCAGCTTCCTTCCCTGGCTTCTGGCACCCGGGCCGCGCGCATGCGCATTAGGGCGCGCGCGCGGTCACTGACCCTTTCTTAAAGGGCCAGCGTCCATTAACAGGAAATGATGCAAAACAGGTACAGGGTATAAAGGGGTTTATTGTCCAAGGGGGCAGGGCCTGATCTTCGTGTTTCCTAAGCTAGGAGTCAGGTCTCCTGGTGTTTTTGTGATATACTCACCTATCTCTCTTGTAGAGCCGTGCCTGCCTCGCCATCCGGTCCTGACCGAATCCCGAACCCCGAACGCTGTCCATCTGCCATCCCGACAGTCCGTACCATCTCGGATCCCTGCGGTGACCCGTCATCTCGCTCCAAAGGTTCCGGACCCCGCTTGACATCATCTCGGCTTCCGAACCTGAGCTGCGTCACCCGGACTACCACCAGTGACTCCGTGGTCCCAGGGACTTCTCCGTTATCCTCGTGTGCACGGACTGTTCTGCTGTCTATAGTGCTCCAGCTACCGGACCCCTTACCACCATCTAGGAGTTCGGCCCAGTGGATCCATCTCCTGGGTCTGCCCGTCCACCTGGCCCTGACATATGTCCCACTGTATGTCTGGATAGTTGAAATCCCCCATAATAAGAACCCGATTATTATTATTAGCTGCCTTTTCAATTTGTTCCAGCATTTCACCCTCTATTTGTTCAGGTATGTTAGAAGGCTTATAGCAAACTCCAATTAACATTTTTCCATTATTCCCCTCCCCATGTACATTTACCCATACTGACTCTACATTGTTGCAGTTCCCCCCAATGTCATCATTCAACACAGGTTTTAGGTTATATTTGCTAAATATGCACACCCCACCACCTTTTTTGTCTTTCCTGTCCCTCCTAAATGTACTATAACCCTGTATGCTTGTCACCCAGTCATGGCTTTCATCCAGCCAGGTTTCCGTAATGCCCACCACATCATAATCCATGGTTGATATAAGAGTCTCCAATTCATTCATTTTGTTTGCAAGACTTCTTGCATTTGCCAGTAGACATTTAATCCTATTAACACCTTTATTACTTCTAGCCTCCCTACGTTCCTTGTATGTCCCATCCCCCCCTAATCCTTCATTGACCCCTACCATCCCACTGTCTCTATCTGCTCTATCTATCCCCTTTTTTGCTCCACTACCCTCCCTCCCCCCAGATCCTAGTTTAAAAGCTCCTCCGTCCGTCTGACCATTTTCTCCCCCAGCACAGCTGCACCTTCCCCATTGAGGTGCAGCCCGTCCCTACTGTAGAGCCTGTAGCCGACTGAGAAGTCAGCCCAGTTCTCCATGAACCCAAACCCTTCCTTCCTGCACCAATTTCTAAGCCACGTATTTATCTTCCTAAGCTCCCGCTGTCTTTCTAGTGACGCTCGTGGCACCGGTAGTATTTCTGAAAACACCACCTTGGAGGTCCTGGAGTTCAGCTTCTCTCCTAGTTCCCTGTAATCATTTTTAAGGACCTTCCACCTGCCTCTAACTTTGTTATTAGTACCAATGTGCACCATGACCGCTGGGTTTTCCCCAGCCCCACCCAGCAATCTGTCTATCCGATCCGCAATATGCCGAACACGAGCACCCGGCAGACAACACACTGTTCGGTATTCACGGTCTCGGCGACAGATGACCCTGTCTGTCCGCCTAATTATAGAGTCTCCTACCAACAACATCTGTCTAGGCTTTGCTGCACTCCTATTTCCCTCCTTCCTACAGCAGTTGTTTTCCTGGTTGCTAGGAGCAACATCCTGCTGTAGTGACCCTAGTCCTGGCCCTTCATTCCTAATATCAAATAATATAACAATGGAGAAAAAGACATGGATCGCACATCCCAAAAATACATTGATCTAAAAGCCGCTAGGCAAAAATTTAAATGGAACGTGAGGTTCTTAGTTACCATTCTGATAAGACTGTATTAAGCCCACTGCCACGTCACGGCGAACCTCTAGAGTGGGTCCCTATCCTAAACCTTTGTGGTGTGGCACTGTGCACCAACCACTGCTGCAGCGACAAAGCACCAGCAGGGCAGGCGACCCGTTGCCTCACAGCACCCATGCTGCAAGGCAAAGCCCCCAAGGCTCCAAGCCGCACTGCCCCACTGTCACGACACCACCACAACAGCGGCCACTACACGGCACCAAAACACAGTGAGAGGAGCTGCGCACTCACCTACCACCGGCTCCCATAAGTGAACTGGGAGCAAAAAAGGCTGACCCCTCTTGCAGTCTCCTGCTGATTAAAAACACCTGTGCCAAATGGGGGGAGTGCAGATCCAAGCAAAAAAAGAGGGGGATAGAATGTAATATAATATAACAATGGAGAAAAAGATATGGATCGCACATCCCAAAAATAACAAGTTCGCCGTGACGTGGCAGTGGGCTTAATACGGTCTGATCAGAATGGTAACTAAGAACCTCATGTTCTATTTAAATTTTTGCCTAGCGGCTTTTAGATCAATGTATTTTTTGGGATGTGCGATCCATGTCTTTTTCTCCATTGTTATATTCCTAGTATCAGCCAAACAGGCATATTTACTAGGTTGTGCCAGGTCAGGACTAGGCTCCCTGACACTTTTCCCCCTACCTCTTCTTCTGTTACCCAACTACCTACCTCTGGGTCCTGATCTTCTCCACCTCCACCCTCCTCCATATCACTGGCCCCAGCCAGAGAAAGCTCAGTGAGCTCTAAACTCCTCTCCAGGTTTGCAATGCCCCTGAGTGTTGCAAGCTGCTTATTTAGATCAGTTACCTTGGCTTCCAAATACGCAACATGCTTGCATCGAGTGCAGACATATTCACCCTCGAACGGCTGCTCAAGGCATGGATACATCTGACAAGATAAATACCTGGTAGCAATGTCCCTGGAGCACCTATTACATGGGGATAAACGTTAAAGTAGAAAAACAAGAAAAGAAACAAACAAACAATGGGAAACGTATAAGGATAAATTCAAACTATGTTCTTGTGTCAAACTATGAAATTGTGTTTAAACTATGCCACACTTATCTTCAATCCCCGCAGACTTTGCTTCAGCACCTCGCTTGCTCTGGCTGGTTTATATAGTTCTACAAGGACTTCCAGAAGCTGCCAAAAGCGTCTAGAAACAGGTGTGACTAATACTACTGATTAAATCCCAAGACAAACTTTTTTTTTTTTTGCTTTTTTAACAGTATCACAGACACACAGACAAACAATTCCCTAATGAATTTAAACAATTACAGTTATCACCACTATGAAACATGGGGTCCTTCTTATTTTGATACACCACCAAAATAAACACACGACTGGGGACTGCAGCCTGTAACTGTATGCTTTATCTGGGTATCACAATATAAGGGGACCCTACGTCAATTTATTAATTTATTTTTACAGCACTATAGGGACGCAGACAGCGTGTGTGATTAAAACCAATCACTGACGCTGTCACACCAGGAGGGGTGTAATTTGACTGCAACCAATTACAGACATCAGGACTGATGGCGGGAGGGGGAAGTAGTGAATATTTCTGACGATTATTGAGTGGACCCGGAAGTAGTGCTACAGCTGAATGGGAGACTCAGTAAGTATAACGGTCGTGCTTAATTGGTTATTTTCTTTCTTTTTTCCTTTTTTTTAAATTATCTGGTTGGCCAGAAATGAACAGTAACATGGAGTTCCCTGATAACTCCATGCTTGAGGTCCACTTTAGACACTAGGTATCCGCTACGGACCCCTGAACTTTACAGTCCGGGTTCGTCCATTACTTGTTACAAATACCAAACCCAATGCAAGTTCTTGGAAAACGGGAATAATTTTCAGGAGGACCTTAAGTTAGAAGTCGATTTGGGAAGGCTGTAAAAATGTTGAAATGGATGGAAAAGTGTTGAAACTCAATGGGAACAGCATGGGGAAGATGCCTGGATGCATTTCTGACTCACATTTGATTTCTGGGTATAATATTGTCAGAGTATTATGGAATTAAAGCAGGACAGTTATACTTACCAAGATTCCCCACAGCTGTCACACAACTTCCTGGTCTGCACATTAGATCCCATGCATATGCACTGCTTTCCCCCTGCTTCCACCTGTGAGATAGCTTCTATGATTGCTTGGAATCACACATGCTGTCTGTATAGTGGCGTAAAAGTTAATAAATAAATCGGCTTAGGGTTCACCCATATTATGATACGCAGCACAGATATAACACATGGCTACAGACAGCAGCCCTCAGCCATGCGCATTATCTTGGCTGTGTGTCAAAATAAGAGGGACACCCATGCGGCTTTTTAAAATTATTTAAATAAATAATTACAAAAAATGCATGCGGTCCCCCCAAATTTGATACCTAGCCATGATAAAGTCGACAGCTGGGGGATGGTATTCTCAGGCTGGGGAGGTCTATGGTTACTGGGTCCCCCACAGCCTAAAAATAGCAGCCCACAGCCACCCAGAATTGTCACATCTAGTAGATTGTAATTCCAGTACTTTACCTGGCTCATTCCGATTGACCGGGTGCTTTGGCAATCGGGGTAATAGGTGGTTAATGTCAACTCACAGCTGCCACTAAGCCCTAGTATAGTAATGGGAGGCGTCTATGAGAGCTACCCCATTACTAATCTGTAAGTGAAAAGAAATAAACACAAACACCAAAAAAATACTTTATTTGAAACAAACCACCCCCTTTCACCACTTTTTTAACCCCAAAACACCCAGGTCCAATGTAATCCACACAAGGTCCCACAACGATTCCAGCTCTGCTACATCTGAACTGACAGCGGTCAGCCATAGAGCATGGCTGCTTGCTGTAACTTCAGGCAGAGACTGAGCCCCAGTGATCAGCGGTGACATCACTCAGGTTAATTGCGGCCACAGCTGGAAGATCCCAAGGTCGTCCACCTGTGACCGCAGGTAACCTGACCTCAGGAGACATCAATGAGCTTTCACTGAGTTCACAGACCTGCATCTCCTGGCAGAAAACTGTGTTTTTTGTTGCTCAGAGATGCAGATTTGGTGCTGAAATTTATATATTATATTCCTGCACCCAATTCACACCTCCTGGCACAAAAAAACCCCCACATCACTACCGCATGCAGTATGATGTGGTAGCGATGCCATTTTTTGCCAGGAGGTATAGATTAGGTGCAGGAATATGGTGTGAAAATGTCAGCACCAAATCTGAATCTCTTGGCAAAAAAATGCACAAAACCAGTTTTGATGCAGTTTTGGTGCAGTTTTCTTCCAGGAGATGCAAATTTGGTGCTGAAATCTGGTGCAGACATTTCAGCACCAAATTTACACCTCTTGGAAGAAAATAATAAAGTGATGAAAGGGAGGGGGGCCACTAGACCAGGGTTGTTAAGGAGCTAGGATTAAGAATGTGGCCCAAACATTGTCACCTTCAGACGTATCTTTGGTTTCTAGTGATCCAGTCACACCTCGTGACAATAACACAAGGACAATCCAGATGGCCTATTTTATGTACATTATTAGGAAGCTGAAATACTTAAAATTATACTTACTGAGAAGGAGAGTTTTATAATAATGAGGGAAAATGTCTGATCTGTTTTTATTTTTATAAACATTTATAACAGCTTTAATAGTCGGTTATTTGTTTTCTATGTAGCGTATAAATCCATTTTCTGGCTGGAGGCCTGATGTTGTAATGTTCAAGGTGTAATTGCATATAATTGAGAAGGCTGTAATATTTTATTTAGAGATTAAAAAAAAGGATCAGCGAGTTCAATGAATGATAAAGCATAAGGACATGACACTTAACAAAGATCAAAAAAAAAGTCATATTTATAGGGTCCAATAAAATATTGCAGCTTCAGAAGGAGTATAAGGGGCCATGTTAAAGGAAATCTGTCAGCAGGTTTTTGCAATTTAATCTCAGAATAGCATAATGTAGGGGAAGCAACGTGCCACTTGTTCAGCAGCTTGATGTACTTTCAACAAAATCAGTGTTTTATTAACAGAAGATTATTACGACAGGACTAGGAGTCACGTGCAAGACAGCCAGGGTAATCTGAGCAACTCCGCCCCCACCACTGATAGGCAGCTTGCACGGTGTACAAAGGAAGCTGACAATCAGTGGTGTAGGTGGGGTTATACACAGCTCAGCAGTCTGACCACTGCTACATCTACAACAGAAAAAACAGGGATTGTATAAAAACTGTAACAAGCAGTCCAGTAAGTAACTCATTGCTGGAATCAGGGTCTTTGGCCCTACATTATTCAGCTCTCAGATTACACTGCAAAATCATGCTGTCGGTTTCAGACTAGGCTAAGTATAAAGTGAGTGGCAGCAGTAACCACAGCCCCAACACTGACTAACAGTCACTCAACATTAGATCCGGCTGTCAGTCAGTGCTGGGGGCGTGTTACAGCCGCTGCTCAATATGCACATGGCGGTGGCTGAAGCTGCACCAATGCAAACCCCATGACTGACAGTAGAACCCTTCCAGGAGGGATAAATTTCACATAACATGTTCCCTTTAAGATAAATTTGTAGTAATAAACACTAATCAAACATATAGAGAAATCCATAAGTTGAAAGACATAAAATATGTAATAATAATTATATTATAATAAGTTTTGTTTTCCTGAATTTTAATCACTTTTGAGATTAGTTGTATTTCCATTTTTTTTCATCTACTACTAGAAATGCTTGTTTAGCCCTTCCAGTTATGGCGATTTTCTGTTTTTGAAGCTGGGCTTGTGGAATCGTGTGCTCCCCGGTTTATTTTCGTTAAATGCCACTACCAACAATTGACAGCAGCAACTAAATGGTTAAAAGCAGTGGGCTCAGCTCAGCTCTGAATGCTGCTATTAGTCTACATTCCCACAATGAGTATTTGATAAGTTTTTGATGTTGGAGATTTTCTGCACCTATAAGCTGTATTAGGTTACTTGCGCTTTGTTTCATTGGGTTTTTTTAGTGCATTATTTTACCTGTTTTTATCACATTTTTGATGCTGTTGTTTTTGTCTCTTTTTGCTATATGTTAAATAAAGCTGCTTTGTTTTTTTATATTTGCTGGTATTTGGCTATGATGAAACAGATTAGAAACAAACATGTGTTGTTCACCTAAAGTGTGGAAAATCTCCACATAAACATCAGTTTTCCTGCAAGAGAAATTGACATGTGGGTTTGAAACCCCGCAAGTCAGATTACACTTAGGAAAAAAGAAGCGCAGTGGGCAGATTTCTATAAATCGATCCACTGTGCTGATACTGTAAGATCTTACAAAAAAAATCATTGTGAGAATTTAAATTGCCAACACCAATGTTGAGAAATATAGTGTTCTAGCTCTTTGTCTAAGGTCCAAATTCTCTCTCTGTCTTCTCTGCAGCCACCCCTAGAGGGACCTTACTGCATGACAATTCATACTGCTTATATTTAAGCACTCCCATTAACTTTTTTTTGTTGATAAAATGTGTGTGTGTGTGTGTGTGTGTGTGTGTGCGTGTGTGTGTGTGCGTGTGTGTGTGTGTGTGTGAATGCAGGCACTGAACCATAGAGTGGGCAGGCATAGAGTGGGCAGGCAGCCCCACTTTTTTGGTCACAGGCCCTTTAAATTTTGGCCTCTGTGTTTGCTCTCACAGCACTGCCACAGCTCACACAGGGCTATCACCAAACCTGATGCTGGTGGCAAGCACCAAAGACAGAATGATTTCCTGTGGGTGGAGTTCATTCTTCTCGACTGATTCTTCTCCTCTCCGCACCCAGGTCTGGACCTGCTTCCACTTTTCATCTTTCCCCATCTCTAGAATCTGGGTGAGTCCTGGCTGAGATGGAAACTATGGTCATGTACAGAGCAGTCACAGCCTCCCATGCATATACCGTAGCCTCCATTGTGTACACAGCAACGTCCTCTGTATATACCGCAGTCACAGCCTCACATGTAAATACTGCAGCCTCCTAGGTGTTTGTGTACCACCCTGAGAGGGGCCCGGCCACTTCCGGTTGACTCCCCGGTTCGGGACCGGCGGGCTCAAACCCAGGCCCGGTCCGTACGGTTCCGCCGGTTGCTGTACCAGTACTCCTGCAGATGGCCACCACCGTCTGCCTGCCTGACGTTCTCATAAGGGGCCCAGGCTCCTACCTGGGTCCCTGACAGCTACTCCTCTACCACTCACTGTTAACTCCAAAACCCCAGGACAGTAGTCTTCTCGGTGGGCGTGTCTTTCCGCCTGACTCCGCCCACCTGGTGTGCTCTACTAGTCCTAAGGGAGGTATCAGGTCTCCCTTTCAGGTGACATGTATGTGACCTCATAGGGGATAGGGGTGTGTGTGTATGTGGTAGATGTGATTACCTGTGACCCCTCCAGGGGTCCAGGGTGTCACATATGCCGTAGCCTCTTATATTCCATAATTTCAGTCTCATATGTGTATACCACAGCTTCCAGTGTACATATATAGCACCCCATGTGGCAGGTGTTTTAACCTACTCGCAGCCGGGCCAGAGTGCAGATCCTTCTGCGTCATCAGGGGGTGGCCTGGCCCAGTTCCGTTGCCACGAGGTGTACAGGAAGGAGGATTGGAGGGTGGCAGGGAGGATGGAGGTAGTAGTCGGGGGTTAGGAAAGTCTATTAGGATCGTGATGCCACCTGTGTTACGCAGCCAGGGATGGTGCAGCCGTGATGATATCACCCCCAACAAATGGAGCGGGATTACCCCGGGAGGATGGTGGGGCACGGCGGTTTCTGGGAGCGCAGGGTGATGGCAATCAGAGGCAATAGGTGCGGATTCCAGGGCTTTACTTACTGGTTCAACGCCGCCCCACGGGTACTGGTATCTGCTGTGATGAAGCTCCGGCCGATTCTGGGTAGGTCAGAGGTTAGGTCCAGTATGGCAGTCTCTCTGGGTCTCTCCTTTTCTAAGATGCACTGTGTTGATTCCCGTGGCATGAAGCACCTTGGGGACCCCCTTGGTTGTTTAAGTGTCCCAGCCCTGTCGCAGGTGAAGTGGATCCTTGCCTTGGGACGAGTTGCTGGACTCAGTCCCGGATCCAGTGTATCACTGTGCCTGAAGCTATTTGGGTTGTGGACGGGAGACTTGAAATCTTTCCATCCTGCAGATGTTGGCAGCCAACGTGAAGTATAACTTGCCCTAGGACTTTGCATCCTGTAGTAGCGCCGGCCCTGTGGAAACAGTCACTTGCTTCTTTCCAGCGACTGCTGTTGAACTCCTCCGTCCCACAAGATATACCAGTACCGAACTCCTTCTCCTCTCAGTTTCTCCAGCTTGCCCCTGATCTGGCCGATTCAATCCACAGGAGCTCTCAAGCACTCTCTGCGGATGACCGCGTAGTTTTGTGTCACCAGACGTCCCAAAGTAATTCTGTCTTTGCTCCTGTATTTTAGCAGTGCTCCTCCCTCCCTCTGGATGAGTCACCAAGTAGGGATTTTCCAGTTGTCATGGTGATTATCCCTGCCCTAATTAGTGAGAAGCCACCTGCTGTATGTGTTATGCAAGGAAGTTGCTGACTCATTCTCTGACTGTGTGATTTAAGTGAGACATACCAGACATTAACTTTTCTATACCCAGGATGGATAATGCGCCTTAAATGAGTTGCAGTATCCTGTGGCGACCAGATGCCTCAGGAGCGCCACATACCCCCACGGCAAATCGCAGCACTCTAGGGCTGCAACAAAGCACAGTTAAACACCACAATATTTTGTCATGCATAAAACATCATAACATTCTTCCCTTTATGGGAGGCAGATCACTTTGAACATTGCAAACTTAATATTTCTTAGCAGTCCTATAAAACTTAGTACATTTTCTCACCAGTAAAAGGAAAAGCATAGTAAAATAGCATATCAAAGATTTCAAACATACCAAGTGATCAGGTCAATTGCAAAGCACTTAAAAAAAAACATTTGCATAGAGAGAAGGAAAAAAAAACAACTTTGCATTTCAATCAAAAAGTTCGTATCTCAGATGGAACAAATACAACGTTCTAAACCTGTAGTAATAAGTAACCCAGTCCATGACACCATAAACCAGTGCTAATTACTTACAGTGGTAGTCTTGGCCACACATAAACCAGTGGTCCAGAAGTCCATCCGGTCGAACAAGCAGAAAAAGTACTTTCAATATTTACATGCCTCTCAGTGACGCTCCAGGGCCCTCCAGGCATCCAGGTTTGGGGCAATGATGGCAGCCGATCTCAGTCCATGCCACCACCCCATCTTTCCCTGCATCCTAGGTAGGCGGGGTTCCTGGCTCCAAAAGGTAAATATCATGTACGGGGTGGGCACAGCTTTTCACACCCTGCTGCAATCCCTCCCTCGAAGGGTGTGCAATTCCAGTCCTTTTGGGTACACATGGCGCCTGTCCTTTTCTCAATGGACGCCAATGTACAGTCACAATCCGGCAGTCACATAATACCCAAAATAAACATTTGACAGTCCATAAACAGAAAGTTCCATAGGCGCATAGTACCCGGTTGTTGTGGGCACAAATATCCTGTTCGTGACGCCAAATGTAGCGTCCCATGGGGCAGGTGTTTTAACCTGCTCATAGCCGGGCCGAGGTGCAGATCCTTCTGTGTCGTCACAGGGTGGCCTGGCCCAGTTCCGTTGCACCGAGGCGTACAGGAAGGAGGATTGGAGGGTGGCAGGGAGGATTGAGGTAGTAGTCGGTGGTTAGGAAAGTCTATTAGGATCATGACAACACTTGTGGTATGAGGCCAGGGATGGGGCCACCGCTGCATGGTCTCTCACCGGGGTAGATGTCGGGTGCAACCGGGATGCTATTGCTCCCCACAGGTGGAGCGGGATTACCCCGAGATGGATGGTAGGGCACAGATGTCCCCGAGAGCGCCGGAGCGCAGGGCCACGGCAATCAGAGTCAGAGTTAATAGGTGCGGGTTCCAGGTCTTTACTTACTGGTTCAACGCTGCACCACGGGTACTGGTCGCTGTCGTGATGAAGCTCCGGCCGATCCAGTGTAGGTCAGAGGTTAGGTTTTGTATGGCAGTCTCTGTGGGTCTCTCCTTTTCTAAGATGCGCTGTGTTGATCCCCGTGGCATGAAGAATCTTGGGGACCCCCTTGGTTGTTTAATTGTCTCAGCCCTGTTGCAGGTGAAGTAGATCCTCGCTTTGGGAAGAGCTTCTGGACTCAGTGTATCAGTGTGCCTCGATCTATTTGGGTGGTGGACGGGAGACTTGAAATCTTTCCGTCCTGCAGATGTTGGCAGCCAACGTGAGGTATAACTTGCCCTAGGACTTTGCACCCTGTAGTAGCTTTGGCCCTGTGGAAGCAGCCGCCTGCTTCTCCCCAGCGACTGCTGTTGAACTCCTCCCTCCCACAAGATCTACCGATACCGGACTCCTCCTCTCGGTGTCTTCAGCCTGCCCCTGGTCTTGCCGATTAGATCCACAGGAGCTCTCAAGAACTCCCTGCGGATGACCGTGTTGTTCTCTGTCCCCAGACGTTCTAAAGTAATTCTGTCTTTGCTCCTGTATTTTAGCAGTGCTCCCCAATCCCTCTAGATGAGTCACCAACTAGGGATTTTCCAGTTGTCATGGTGATCACCCCTGCTCTAATTAGTGAGAAGCCACCTACTGTATGTGTTATGCAAGGAAGTTGCTGACTCATTCTCTGACTGTGTGATTTAAGTGAGACATACCAAACATTAACTTTTCCATAACCATGATGGATACTGCGCCTTAAATGAGTTGCAGTACCCCTGTGGTGACCAGAAGCCTCAGGGGCACCACACATACTTCAGCCTTCTATGTGTATGCCATAGTGTCCTATGTATATATCGCGGCCTCCTTTATATAAACCGCAGTCTCATCATCCTATGTATATCCCGCAGCCTAAGGCTATGTGCCCACAGGGACAGTGTCCTGCGGATATATCCGCAGGACATTCCGCAGGAGCTCCCAGGAAACTGCACCACAACGTTTGTCTGTTTCCATGCTGCGGAATGTCCTGCGGATATAGTGCGGGCATTTTGCATTGAGGATACAGTACCATGGCTTTGGCACTGCATCCTCAATGCAGAACAAGTGCTGCAGTGAGCGGGAGTTCATACTCACCTCCATCACGCAGCACCTCGCTTTCCGGCGGCCGGGTCACTCTGTCAGCTTCTGCAGGAGAAGGTGGGCGGGCCTGAACTAGCTCCGGCTGTCACATGTCGGAGCTCG
Source organism: Anomaloglossus baeobatrachus (assembly GCF_048569485.1). Classification (NCBI taxonomy): domain Eukaryota; kingdom Metazoa; phylum Chordata; class Amphibia; order Anura; family Aromobatidae; genus Anomaloglossus; species Anomaloglossus baeobatrachus. The sequence goes on along the minus strand of NC_134361.1, from coordinate 160,513,876 downwards.
TGCAGGCCCCGCCCACTTCTTCCTTCCTATACCTGGATCCACTGCGCTGCTGTACACCGGACGGAGAAAGTGACTCCGGTGAGGCAGGTAAGTATATGGGACCCTGCGGAGAAATCCGCAGGAATAATTGACATGCTGCTGATTTTTCCGCAGGGAAATCCGCATTATTTCCGCTGCAGAAAAATCCGCAGCGTGGGCACAGCAGTTCCCAAATGCCATAGAAATGGCTGGGGAGTAGCTGTGCTGCAGATTTTTGAAAAATCCGCGGAATTTCCACGAAAAATCCGCTGCAAATTCCGCGCATTTTCCCCAGTGTGGGCACATAGCCTAAGCCTCCTATGTGTATACCACAGTCTCAGCCTCCTATGTATATACTCTAGTCTCAATTTCTATGTCTATACTGTATCCTCCTATGTATATACTGCAGTCTCCTAGATATATACTGTAGTCTCAGCCTTCTATGTATATACTGCAGAATCAGCCTCCTATGTATACACTGTACTCTCAGCCTTCTATGTCTATACTGCAGTTTCAACCATTTATTAATACACCACAGTCTCAGGCTCCTATGTACATCCGGCAGCTTCCTAGGTATAAATTGCAGTCTTAAGTTCCTATGGCAAAGGAGAGCCCCACCTGCGAGGAGCAAAGCTGGCTCATTCCTTCAAGTGGCGCTGTGAGCAGGGTCGTTTCCCACACAACCTAAGACAGAAGACTACCTGTTAGACTTCTAAGCTTAAGGAACTACTAATGGCCACAAAAACAAAGAAGGGAGGACATGGTCTGGGACAGAAAAAGAGCTCGACCCACCTTGGGTGGTACAGTGGAAAAAGTGCACAAAGTCGACCCTTGTTTGCTCAAAAGCTGGGGGTTAAGCAACACCCCGTGTTTAGTGGTGCCCGCCTCCAGAGGGTGTACCAAAGAGAAAGAGCCCACTCGTCCTAGGAGCTGATGTGGAATGCTCTGCAGCTCTGAAGAGGTAGGCGGAAGAGCGGGGAGAAGCCACACCATAGAGGGAAGAACATGGTCCGAAAAATGAAGACTCTCCCAACAGTACAGGTTGGCGCCATTTCTGCAGGGGACACCAATCAGTATAGACTGAATGGGAGCCTTCTGGAAGGTGTTACAGCTCAAGAGGCCGCTGCTGAATACCAGTACCCCTGCCCCACTGACCATCTGTGCAATCCACCCTAGTGGGGAAAGCAAAGTCAGCATCCCCACCACAGCACTTTAGTCCTGGACTGGGGCCTTGGATGTGGCGGGTTCCCCCGCGGTGATGAGTGTGAACCAGGGTGCCTACTGGGTGATGAGCGTGGCCCAGGGTGCATGTGTTTGTTTTTAAGTGATTTTTAGAGAATAACAAGCTTTTTATGTAGTATAGTTAGAACTGTAGACTAGGTTGCCAAATTCTAAATCTAGCTTTGGGTTAGGTCAGAGGTAAAGCGAGTTTTAGAAGAAATGTTAGATAAGATAGGGTTAAGGTAGTTAAAAGAAGGAGTGACAGGTGGCAAGGTGGATGGCTAGACGAGGGAGCTCCAGAGGAAGTCAGTCAAGAAGTGGATTCAAAGTGAGAGGATGTGATCTTGGTGCTAGGGCCATTCAGGGAACCCCAAGGTAACTGTTGTGGGCAGGGGACAAAGCACGGCAGGGGTCTGCTCGAGACGCTCGAATCCGGGGTCGTGGTGGTGGCTCGAGGGGAAGCCGGACCCGGGGCTGAGCACCCATCCGTCGCCCGCAAGTGAAAAGGGGGGTTATTATATAGGGGAAGTGTTGTCAGTGACGCCACCTGTGGTGCGCGGTGATTGTTGGCGACACCGCCACTGCCGCTGGAGGTGATGCCCGTGAACGATTGAGTGGGGCAGCTGGATGTTTTCCCCTCCACGGGTAGGGGAGGTGTTGTCCCTGTCCCTCAATACAGGTGGGATGGTGCTGCAGAGCGCAATCTGCAGGGTTGGACCGGGTGGTGTTGGTGTACTCACGGTTCCTGAATCAATTCGCACAGAGTCCAGATAGTAAACCAAATTGCCAGTGACCGGTGACCTCCGGCGGGTGTGTTCGGATCCCACACCCTGGTACAACTGTCGCGGGCGGGGAGGAGGGTGTCAGCACACCGCGCTCACCCCTTCTGCTCGGGTCCGGCAGCTGCTCCTGGTGGCTCGAGCTGTGGGCCGGATCCCGGGGTTTCTCGAGCGACACTCCTCGCCCGTGAGTGAAAGGGGGGGGTTTTGTGGTTGGGTGTGGGGATTGTTATAGTTCGTGACGCCACCCACGGTTGTGGTGATTGCACCACCGCTGCTCAGTATGGGGGTCCCGGGGATGGTGATGCGGAGCAGCCAGGTGTTGTGTTGCCCCCTCCGTGGGTAGGGGTTGGTGATCCCGGGGCCCAGTGGGGTGCAGGGGCGCAGGGGCAGCGCTGTGCCTTGCGGCACTGAGGTACTCACTCAGCCAGTAAACACGACACAGTTCTCGGTAAACAAACGGCTGGTTGGACGGGTCCCTCGGACGGTTCACGGTGCTGCGGTTCCCTGCAGTTAGCGGTGACGGTCTCTTCCCTGCACCTTTGAAATGTCTGTTTGGTAGCGGTGGATTCCCACCAGTTACCCGCTCCCCGACTGCAATCTGTGCCGGAGGAGCACCACACTTTGCCCGCAGGCGCCGGCCCTGGGAAACTGGTGCCTTGGCGGTGGCGGTGTTTCCCCGTTGTGGTTGGACCTTTGCCGTCAATCAGGACTTGCTTGTTGGGGGATCTACGTCCCCTTCACTAACGGATTTAGCAATTTACAGCGACTCCAAGCCTTGCTGGGATCCGAAAGCCCCTGCTCTGGTGCTGACTGCCCTTTGTATACTGCTCCAGGCCCCCGGATACACACAGCCTCCGTGGCCCTTCCAGCAACCTCCAGACAGTCCCACTGCAGATCTTCACCACTGTCTGCTGACCTTGCTGACTCCGTCTGGGCACACAGCCACAGACCAACTTCAGGCTTTCTCTCTTTACTGCTTTCTTCCTTCACTTCCACTTAGCTGTTTACTCTAACCCTGTCTAGACTACTCCTTCACTCTTGCCCTGCCTGGGCTTCACTTCTGTTGTTTACTCAAGCTCGTCCCTGAGCTATCTGCCTGGTTACTTCCTGCCTCCAGAGCTGTGAGCTCCTTGGTGGGCGGAGCCAACCGCCTGGCCCACCCCCTGGTGTGCATCATCAACCTCTGGAGGAAGGCAACAAGGATTTTTGGGTTAGCTGGTGTACCTGCAGGGAATGTGGGGTGCGTGTGTGTTGTTATCTGTGTCCCCTGGCTTGCCCAGGGCGACACATTCCCCCTTAGCAAAACGCAGACCGTCCTCGGGCTGCCCGTCCAACACCGGTTTTATTTTCCTTTTTGTTTTCTGAAAAGGTAAAACGGTATAACATTATAAACGGTAAATAATATACATTTTTAATAACAACTCTTCCCAAGATGGGAGGCACATTTACTTTTAACGTTACAACGGTGTACGGTCACGGTTTCCGCTCTCTCCCACCCAAGCAACCTGGCCCTGATGCTGCCCCTAAAACCCAGGCAGCACCCCTTGACCCACAGTCCAGCACAAGTTACCCGAGCGGGATCTGTCCTTCCCCTCCAGAGGGTGGCCACCGGTTCCTTTGGTGGCTGGGCCCCAGCCTGCTCTGCTGAGGGCCCTCCCTCCAACCTGCCTCTCCGGAGGCGGCATTGCGGAAACGGTAACAGTACCCAACATATTTACAAGCCACTTAACGTTTGTGGTGCCCTGCTAGTTCACGGGCTTGTCCATGGATAGTTCCCATGCCAATTAAACTTTAAACAGTCCCCACGGGGACAACGGTGCCGGCTCCTGCCGGTTCAATCACAAGGCCAATCAACAAACAAATCAGGTGACTTCTTCGGTAATTTCACTTATCATTTCAAACTTTTTAAACTTTTTCAAACAAACAACAACTTCAGTGATGGTCCCAACGGGGACGGTGCAACGGGCATCCGCTGCCCTACTCCGGTCCTTTCGCTGCTTCATCCGAGGGAGGGGATGCAGAGCTCACCTTGCTCTCCGGGCTGCCCTTCAGCTTTACATCCAGGGCGAACCACCCCCTCTCTCCGCAGTGCCGGGTGTAACGCACCATGTCCCCCAGTATAAGATTGCGGCCAGGATGCTCCTCGGGCAGATGGGCGTTCACATCCCGCCGGGCCACAAACACCTCGGCCTCCAGGCCCGGTTCGTATATTAACCCGTAGCCCCGGCGGACATCAAACCGCCTCACCTGCCCCTCGTAGAACGGGCCCCGGACACGGAAGGTCGCTTGCCGCAGGTTTTCCTTTTCCCGAATGGCTCGGGCCACCAGCTCGGCTTTCCTTCTCTCCCTCTCCGCGATCTCCAGGCCCAGCTTTGTCGGCTCCCTGTCCCAGTATGGCGCTGCTACCTGCTCCGGCGCCCGGGTTGAGCCCCGCGGGACATCCAGCACGTTACCCACTGTCAGGAAAGTGGGTAGCGTATCCCGCGGTGTCATGGCCTTGGGCGCTGCCTTGCAGCAACAACCCGGCGCCACCTCAGCCGAGGTGTGGGGGATGGGCACAGGGGCTTTCCGCAGTTGGGCCTTCGGCTCGGGAAACTGCTCGGGGACTGTCTCTGGCACAATCTTCGGGGCCTTCCAAGGTAATGCCTCCGGTTTGTTACGGGCTCCGGCTACAGGTCGGTCCGCTGGGGCGGACGGGCTGGGTATCGCTACCGGTTGCGGTGGTAGCGGGCCTAGTGGCGGGGTCACGGCCTCCGAGACGGGTGGCGAGGGAGGCAACGGGGGGAGAGGGCTTGGACCGGGCCCCACAGCCGCGATGACCGGCCCTGCAAGGGCATCGGGACGTGGGTCACTCACCCTCCCTTTCTCCGCCTCCTCCTCGCGTCTCCGCACGGTGGCTACAACGTCCGCCATGTCGGCCTCCCACTCCTCCATGAGGAGCTGCATCTTCACCTGCAGCCGTTGATAGAGCTGCGCGGTCCGGATCTCCACCCACGCCGCGGTTCCAGGCGCGGGGGGTACGGTGTCGCGGGACGGCATCCACATGGTGTCTTCACTGTTTGCTTCCAGGAACGGTATTCTCGCAAGGTCCTGGCGTCCCTGCTTTTATAGCCGCAGCTACATGCGTTCAGCCGCCATCGCGTCCCCCTTAGCTCTTTCCGGCCCCTCCTCTCTCGGGGCGGGGTTTTGGCTTTCGCGCCTCTACTGCTCGAGAAGACGCTCGAGCGGGAACTTTTCGCGCCAAAGATGGCGGCTTCTGAAATTTTTCTGCCGGATGCCTCCGGCGGTAACAAGGCGCACCTCTACCTGACGGCAGAGCGGTAAGATCCTGTTCGTGACGCCAAGTTGTCGCGGGCGGGGAGGAGGGTGTCAGCACACCGCGCTCACCCCTTCTGCTCGGGTCCGGCAGCTGCTCCTGGTGGCTCGAGCTGTGGGCCGGATCCCGGGGTTTCTCGAGCGACACTCCTCGCCCGTGAGTGAAAGGGGGGGGTTTTGTGGTTGGGTGTGGGGATTGTTATAGTTCGTGACGCCACCCACGGTTGTGGTGATTGCACCACCGCTGCTCAGTATGGGGGTCCCGGGGATGGTGATGCGGAGCAGCCAGGTGTTGTGTTGCCCCCTCCGTGGGTAGGGGTTGGTGATCCCGGGGCCCAGTGTGGTGCAGGGGCGCAGGGGCAGCGCTGTGCCTTGCGGCACTGAGGTACTCACTCAGCCAGTAAACACGACACAGTTCTCGGTAAACAAACGGCTGGTTGGACGGGTCCCTCGGACGGTTCACGGTGCTGCGGTTCCCTGCAGTTAGCGGTGACGGTCTCTTCCCTGCACCTTTGAAATGTCTGTTTGGTAGCGGTGGATTCCCACCAGTTACCCGCTCCCCGACTGCAATCTGTGCCGGAGGAGCTCCACACTTTGCCCGCAGGCGTCGGCCCTGGGAAACTGGTGCCTTGGCGGTGGCGGTGTTTCCCCGTTGTGGTTGGACCTTTGCCGTCAATCAGGACTTGCTTGTTGGGGGATCTACGTCCCCTTCACTAACGGATTTAGCAATTTACAGCGACTCCAAGCCTTGCTGGGATCCGAAAGCCCCTGCTCTGGTGCTGACTGCCCTTTGTATACTGCTCCAGGCCCCCGGATACACACAGCCTCCGTGGCCCTTCCAGCAACCTCCAGACAGTCCCACTGCAGATCTTCACCACTGTCTGCTGACCTTGCTGACTCCGTCTGGGCACACAGCCACAGACCAACTTCAGGCTTTCTCTCTTTACTGCTTTCTTCCTTCACTTCCACTTAGCTGTTTACTCTAACCCTGTCTAGACTACTCCTTCACTCTTGCCCTGCCTGGGCTTCACTTCTGTTGTTTACTCAAGCTCGTCCCTGAGCTATCTGCCTGGTTACTTCCTGCCTCCAGAGCTGTGAGCTCCTTGGTGGGCGGAGCCAACCGCCTGGCCCACCCCCTGGTGTGCATCATCAACCTCTGGAGGAAGGCAACAAGGATTTTTGGGTTAGCTGGTGTACCTGCAGGGAATGTGGGGTGCGTGTGTGTTGTTATCTGTGTCCCCTGGCTTGCCCAGGGCGACACATTCCCCCTTAGCAAAACGCAGACCGTCCTCGGGCTGCCCGTCCAACACCGGTTTTATTTTCCTTTTTGTTTTCTGAAAAGGTAAAACGGTATAACATTATAAACGGTAAATAATATACATTTTTAATAACAACTCTTCCCAAGACGGGAGGCACATTTACTTTTAACGTTACAACGGTGTACGGTCACGGTTTCCGCTCTCTCCCACCCAAGCAACCTGGCCCTGATGCTGCCCCTAAAACCCAGGCAGCACCCCTTGACCCACAGTCCAGCACAAGTTACCCGAACGGGATCTGTCCTTCCCCTCCAGAGGGTGGCCACCGGTTCCTTTGGTGGCTGGGCCCCAGCCTGCTCTGCTGAGGGCCCTCCCTCCAACCTGCCTCTCCGGAGGCGGCATTGCGGAAACGGTAACAGTACCCAACATATTTACAAGCCACTTAACGTTTGTGGTGCCCTGCTAGTTCACGGGCTTGTCCATGGATAGTTCCCATGCCAATTAAACTTTAAACAGTCCCCACGGGGACAACGGTGCCGGCTCCTGCCGGTTCAATCACAAGGCCAATCAACAAACAAATCAGGTGACTTCTTCGGTAATTTCACTTATCATTTCAAACTTTTTAAACTTTTTCAAACAAACAACAACTTCAGTGATGGTCCCAACGGGGACGGTGCAACGGGCATCCGCTGCCCTACTCCGGTCCTTTCGCTGCTTCATCCGAGGGAGGGGATGCAGAGCTCACCTTGCTCTCCGGGCTGCCCTTCAGCTTTACATCCAGGGCGAACCACCCCCTCTCTCCGCAGTGCCGGGTGTAACGCACCATGTCCCCCAGTATAAGATTGCGGCCAGGATGCTCCTCGGGCAGATGGGCGTTCACATCCCGCCGGGCCACAAACACCTCGGCCTCCAGGCCCGGTTCGTATATTAACCCGTAGCCCCGGCGGACATCAAACCGCCTCACCTGCCCCTCGTAGAACGGGCCCCGGACACGGAAGGTCGCTTGCCGCAGGTTTTCCTTTTCCCGAATGGCTCGGGCCACCAGCTCGGCTTTCCTTCTCTCCCTCTCCGCGATCTCCAGGCCCAGCTTTGTCGGCTCCCTGTCCCAGTATGGCGCTGCTACCTGCTCCGGCGCCCGGGTTGAGCCCCGCGGGACATCCAGCACGTTACCCACTGTCAGGAAAGTGGGTAGCGTATCCCGCGGTGTCATGGCCTTGGGCGCTGCCTTGCAGCAACAACCCGGCGCCACCTCAGCCGAGGTGTGGGGGATGGGCACAGGGGCTTTCCGCAGTTGGGCCTTCGGCTCGGGAAACTGCTCAGGGACTGTCTCTGGCACAATCTTCGGGGCCTTCCAAGGTAATGCCTCCGGTTTGTTACGGGCTCCGGCTACAGGTCGGTCCGCTGGGGCGGACGGGCTGGGTATCGCTACCGGTTGCGGTGGTAGCGGGCCTAGTGGCGGGGTCACGGCCTCCGAGACGGGTGGCGAGGGAGGCAACGGGGGGAGAGGGCTTGGACCGGGCCCCACAGCCGCGATGACCGGCCCTGCAAGGGCATCGGGACGTGGGTCACTCACCCTCCCTTTCTCCGCCTCCTCCTCGCGTCTCCGCACGGTGGCTACAACGTCCGCCATGTCGGCCTCCCACTCCTCCATGAGGAGCTGCATCTTCACCTGCAGCCGTTGATAAAGCTGCGCGGTCCGGATCTCCACCCACGCCGCGGTTCCAGGCGCGGGGGGTACGGTGTCGCGGGACGGCATCCACATGGTGTCTTCACTGTTTGCTTCCAGGAACGGTATTCTCGCAAGGTCCTGGCGTCCCTGCTTTTATAGCCGCAGCTACATGCGTTCAGCCGCCATCGCGTCCCCCTTAGCTCTTTCCGGCCCCTCCTCTCTCGGGGCGGGGTTTTGGCCTTCGCGCCTCTACTGCTCGAGAAGACGCTCGAGCGGGAACTTTTCGCGCCAAAGATGGCGGCTTCTGAAATTTTTCTGCCGGATGCCTCCGGCGGTAACAAGGCGCACCTCTACCTGACGGCAGAGCGGTAAGATCCTGTTCGTGACGCCAAGTTGTCGCGGGCGGGGAGGAGGGTGTCAGCACACCGCGCTCACCCCTTCTGCTCGGGTCCGGCAGCTGCTCCTGGTGGCTCGAGCTGTGGGCCGGATCCCGGGGTTTCTCGAGCGACACTCCTCGCCCGTGAGTGAAAGGGGGGGGTTTTGTGGTTGGGTGTGGGGATTGTTATAGTTCGTGACGCCACCCACGGTTGTGGTGATTGCACCACCGCTGCTCAGTATGTGGGTCCCGGGGATGGTGATGCGGAGCAGCCAGGTGTTGTGTTGCCCCCTCCGTGGGTAGGGGTTGGTGATCCCGGGGCCCAGTGTGGTACAGGGGCGCAGGGGCAGCGCTGTGCCTTGCGGCACTGAGGTACTCACTCAGCCAGTAAACACGACACAGTTCTCGGTAAACAAACGGCTGGTTGGACGGGTCCCTCGGACGGTTCACGGTGCTGCGGTTCCCTGCAGTTAGCGGTGACGGTCTCTTCCCTGCACCTTTGAAATGTCTGTTTGGTAGCGGTGGATTCCCACCAGTTACCCGCTCCCCGACTGCAATCTGTGCCGGAGGAGCTCCACACTTTGCCCGCAGGCGCCGGCCCTGGGAAACTGGTGCCTTGGCGGTGGCGGTGTTTCCCCGTTGTGGTTGGACCTTTGCCGTCAATCAGGACTTGCTTGTTGGGGGATCTACGTCCCCTTCACTAACGGATTTAGCAATTTACAGCGACTCCAAGCCTTGCTGGGATCCGAAAGCCCCTGCTCTGGTGCTGACTGCCCTTTGTATACTGCTCCAGGCCCCCGGATACACACAGCCTCCGTGGCCCTTCCAGCAACCTCCAGACAGTCCCACTGCAGATCTTCACCACTGTCTGCTGACCTTGCTGACTCCGTCTGGGCACACAGCCACAGACCAACTTCAGGCTTTCTCTCTTTACTGCTTTCTTCCTTCACTTCCACTTAGCTGTTTACTCTAACCCTGTCTAGACTACTCCTTCACTCTTGCCCTGCCTGGGCTTCACTTCTGTTGTTTACTCAAGCTCGTCCCTGAGCTATCTGCCTGGTTACTTCCTGCCTCCAGAGCTGTGAGCTCCTTGGTGGGCGGAGCCGACCGCCTGGCCCACCCCCTGGTGTGCATCATCAACCTCTGGAGGAAGGCAACAAGGATTTTTGGGTTAGCTGGTGTACCTGCAGGGAATGTGGGGTGCGTGTGTGTTGTTATCTGTGTCCCCTGGCTTGCCCAGGGCGACACACAGCAAACAGGGGTCCCTTCCTCCTGCACTTAGTGTTTGTGTCCTTTTTGTTAACTACTCCACTTGGAACGTGGAAGTCCACTCCCGGTGTGTTTGTCCATGGGAGCCCGTGAGAACTGACCCGTGGGATCTTAGCAGGCAATTGCGGAGCCCTATCCCCCTCATTGGGCTTTCGCCTCGCTGTATCTGGGCCTCCTGTGGGACAAGACCTGAAATCTTGTCCACGGCTGGTCAATTAGTAAGGTGCGTAAAGCTGTCCTTGCTCTAGGGTCCAGGTACCCTGTCGTGCACGGCCTCCGGACCGGATTCCCGCTGTCGATACCGGCGGGCTACAACCCTGCCCCAGTCCACCTCCGTTGCCTGTGGCCCTGTTTGCCGACTGCCACCTAGTCAGTTTGTCAGTAGTCCGGTAGTCCAGGAGCTCCAACCCCCGACTACCCTATCACTTCACACTCCTCTCTTCATTTTCTTACTCTCTGTCTGACTCTCATGCCCCTCCCATCACACCTCAGAACCCCTAGGTGAGTGTCACCATCCACTTGGCCCCGCCCACTGGTGTGTCCCTATTGTGATGGTGGGTGACTAGGCTTTGCTGGCTGATGTTGTGTACCAGGATGGGGATTGTGTTGGAGGGCCAAGGAGGAGGTAATCCTGCACCAGTAGAGGGGTGCAGTCTTCTGTGACACCCTGATTTTGTCAGGGCGTCACATAACCTCTTGAAGTCTGGAGCCTACAGCTCACCATGGATAGCTTAGAATATCGTCCAGCTAGAGAAGCTGTTAGGGCCCAGAAATGGACAAAGGTGACGCGATATTAGCGGGAAGGAGGCACAGATCCCAGAGTATTGAGGACGATATCCAAGATAGGTGGGGACAGAACGAGATAGTAACCCACAGAGAAAGGAAGGAAGATTATGCCTGTCATAACGATATTAAGAATAAAATTAAACAACAGTGGTTAGCCAAGTGAACTCGGGTGTTTCTTGTCTTACTATCTGATGGCATTGACAACTGGCAGCAGGGGTGATGAGCACTGGCCCAAAGCAGCAAGTAAGTGTCATGCACCACGACCAAAGCCACGTTTGCACATGGAGTCTCCTTGGCGAAGGAGAGTGGCCTCCACTCGGACAGCTCATTCCTTCACAAGCACCTATTATAGTCCAAGATGCAATAAAGCTTGTGGTTTACTGTATTTTACTGAGGCAAATGTGCTGTTGTCACTGACTATTATTGTTAATATAACGACATTCCTAGCTGATAAAATATTATTGCTGCATAATACCCTGCTTTTGCCTGAATATGTGCCCAAGAAGTGACCTAAAAAGCACCCCTCTTTTTTTACACACAATACTGCAGGTAATTGTTCTTCTGCAAGCAAGAGTTGTGATGTTGGAGTAGATGTCCACATATAGGTGATAACCCTGGTATAGAAATTAACGCACCAAATCCCACACTGTTTTCCACCTAACTACCAGTAGGGAGGGGACTTTCCTCCTTAATGGAAATCTAAATGACACACCCACCCCAGGGACTTAGGGCCGCACTAATCCGGGGATGTCAGCGATGGCGTTGCTTGGCTCCGTGACCCTGGCGGTGTCTTTAACTAAATGAAGGGGAAATGATGATGGGAGTTATAGTTAATATTAAGTAAAGTTCGTAACGCCACCTGTGGATTGCGGCTTTGGAGCCGTGGCTGCTGGACGAGACTTCCGGGGCTGGTGTTGCTGATTTCAATGGAAAAGAAAGCGGGTTTGAATACCGCGTCAAAACCACAGGAGAACGAGGGGTATAAGTAAATCCCTTTAATTTCCACAGGTCTACGCGTTTCAGGGACATATCCGTCCCCTTCATCAGGACAATATACAGGAAATATTATTACAGCAAACAAGAGGCCACAGGCTCCTATATATGTGTCTTAAAATAGTCACGTCTACATTTACTACGTCATCACCCTCGTGCCACGTCAGCATGTGAGGTAATCAATAAAGTTGTACAAAGAAAAAAAAGGAAGAAAGAAAGAAAAAAAGGGAAGAAGAGAAGAAAAAGAAAAAAAGAAGCGGAAAAAAGGGGGAGGGGAACAAGAAGAAAGAAGAAAAAGGAGAAAATAAAGAAAAAGAAAAAAAGAGAAAGAATGAGGCGCACAAAAAAATGTTCTTTTATATGTCGTGGAACTGAATAATTAATGGAGTGAAAGAGTACAAAATTTAATATCTATATATATGAAAGTAAAACCAAAAATTTTTTTTAAAATGTTTTAATAAAGAAGAAAAACTCAATCACAATGTTCATGGAGATGTTAAATGGAACACTATATTGATATTTTATATTTATTATTATTTTAATACAGGAATGATTCTTTAAAGGAAAATTCAATGAGAAAATGAATTAAGGGCCAGAAACGGGTTGGAATGCACTAGAAAGATACATAAACATACAGTGCCTACAAGTAGTATTCAACCCCCTGCAGATTTAGCAGGTTTACACATTCGGAATTAACTTGGCATTGTGACATTTGGACTGTAGATCAGCCTGGAAGTGTGAAATGCACTGCAGCAAAAAAGAATGTTATTTATTTATTTATTTATTTTTTAAATTGTGAAAAGTTTATTCAGAGGGTCATTTATTATTCAACCCCTCAATCCACCAGAATTCTGTTTGGTTCCCCTAAAGTATTAAGAAGTATTTCAGGCACAAAGAACAATGAGCTTCACATGTTTGGATTAATTATCTCTTTTTCAAGCCTTTTCTGACTAATTAAGACCCTCCCCAAACTTGTGAACAGCACTCATACTTGGTCAACATGGGAAAGACAAAGGAGAATTCCAAGGCCATCAGAGACAAGATCGTGGAGGGTCACATGGCTGGCAAGGGGTACAAAACCCTTTCCAAGGAGTTGGGCCTACCTGTCTCCACTGTTGGGAGCATCATCTGGAAGTGGAAGTCTTATGGAACTACTGTTAGCCTTCCACGGCCTGGACAGCCTTTGAAAGTTTCCACCCGTGCCGAGGCCAGGCTTGTCCGAAGAGTCAAGGCTAACCCAAGGACAACAAGGAAGGAGCTCCGGGAAGCTCTAATGGCAGTGGGGACATTGGTTTCAGTCAATACCATAAGTAACGTACTCCACTGCAATAGTCTCCATTCCAGACGAGCCCGTAAGGTACCTTTACTTTCAAAGCGTCATGTCAAGGCTCGTCTACAGTTTGCTCATGATCACTTGGAGGACTCCGAGACAGACTGGTTCAAGGTTCTCTGGTCTGATGAGACCAAGATCGAGATCTTTGGTGCCAACCACACACGTGACGTTTGGAGACTGGATGGCACTGCATACGACCCCAAGAATACCATCCCTACAGTCAAGCATGGTGGTGGCAGCATCATGCTGTGGGGCTGTTTCTCAGCCAAGGAGCCTGGCCATCTGGTCCGCATCCATGGGAAGATGGATAGCACGGCCTACCTGGAGATTTTGGCCAAGAACCTCCGCTCCTCCATCAACGATCTTAAGATGGGTTGTCATTTCATCTTCCAACAAGACAACAACCCAAAGCACACAGCCAAGAAAACCAAGGCCTGGTTCAAGAGGGAAAAAATCAAGGTGTTGCAGTGGCCTAGTCAGTCTCCTGACCTTAACCCAATTGAAAACTTGTGGAAGGAGCTCAAGATTAAAGTCCACATGAGACACCCAAAGAACCTAGATAACTTGGAGAAGATCTGCATGGAGGAGTGGGCCAAGATAACTCCAGAGACCTGTGCCGGCCTGATCAGGTCTTAGAAAAGACGATTATTAGCTGTAATTGCAAACAAGGGTTATTCCACAAAATATTAAACCTAGGGTTGAATAATAATTGACCCACACTTTTATGTTGAAAATTTATTAAAATTTAACTGAGCAACATAACTTGTTGGTTTGTAAGATTTATGCATCTGTTAATAAATCCTGCTCTTGTTTGAAGTTAGAAGGCTCTAACTTATTTGCATCTTATCAAACCTGCTAAATCTGCAGGGGGTTGAATACTACTTGTAGGCACTGTATATATATATATATATATATATAAAAATATATATATATATACAAAGTACATACACACGTACGAAGGGAAAAGGTTTTGGGGAGTGAAACAGTGGAGGGGAAAAAAAAGGGAGGAAAAAGCGCTAGTTAATGAGAAATCATTTTTATTTTAATCATATTGATTTAATGAAAAGAGAAGTAAAAAATATGTAATTCTTTACAAAAGAAAGTGAGTCCGCTGGGAAAAATGTCCGAACTGACTATTACAAAGAGAGAACGGCGCTTGTATAGAAAGAGCGCTCCTGATTAAAAAACGAGGGGTGGAGTGAAAGGCGCTTGTGCAAAGGGTTATTCAAGTTTAATACCATGGGAAAAAAGCTAAGTGCGCTTGCGCAAAAGGGGTAATCGAAAGTTATGACAATACAAGTATCGTAAAGAACCAGTTGGAAAAAAAGAACTATAATTGCACGGAACTGAGCCGGCAGGTAAAGATAGAGATAAATAAATCCCCATTGATTCAATGCCGATGGAAGTCTCCGGAGGTGTAAATACCGAAGATGGAGAATGAACAATGAAGAAAAGCAAAACAGAATTAATGAATATAATATGAGCTCAATCATGGTAAGATTGGAAGAAGAATGTGTAGAATTAAATCAAAAGTGGCTACTTAAAAGGGGATATCAAAATCCCTATGGGACAAATACAAACAGGTAGTGTGGACCCGAAAAAAAAGAGGGGGGGTGAACAGGGGGGGGGGGTAAAAAAAGTTAGAAAAAGGGAAGAAGTTGAAGGTCAGTTTGTTTGGTTAAAAAGAAAGAAAAGATAAAACACGTGATAAAAAGAGTAATTTTCTCAATTAATATAACACATGAAATAAGCACTATTAAATTATTGTCACAGGTGTATAGTAAAAAATTATATACAAAGGTACACAACCTAAATTACAATCTGGGGACACATGTTGGTAAAAAATACACAATAAATAGAGGATAAAAACAATAATAATAACATCAATGGATTATAAAAAGGTAAAACCCCAATTGGTGGAAAAATTAGAAAAAAATCACTTTTTTAAAAGAAAGGCTAATAAGGCTAATAAAATAGATCGGTTATCAAGTTTAAGCCCATTGGTTTTAATGTATCAAGTTTACCCCAGGGACTTAGGGATACTCGGAACCGGGCCGGACTAATCCGGGGATGTCAGCGGTGGCGATGCTCGGCTCCATGACCCTGGCGGTGTCTTTAACTAAATGAAGGGGAAATGATGATGGGAGTTATAGTTAATATTAAGTAAAGTTCTTGACGCCACCTGTTAATTGTGGCTTTGGAGCCGCGGCTGCTAGACGAGACTCCCGGGGCTGCTGTTGTGACAGCTGAGGTGTTTCTGCTCCCCACAGGTGGAGCTAGGCCCTAGGAAGGATGATGGTGGTTGTAGTGATTGTAGCGCTGAGGTGCAGGGCGATGGCAAAGAAACAGATGACACCGGGGCTGCGGTTCAAGATGTTTACTCACTGTTCGTTATTACTGTCCGCAGGGTGCCGGTCTTCACCAAGATAGGCTCCAGGCGATCCTGAACTCTTCGGATGCCGGTGCCGGTATTGTGACTTCTGGGGCCTTCCTCTATGTGCTCTGTTGTTGGTGGGTATCCGTGGCATGAAGCTACCTGGGGTGCCCTTTCTTGTATGTACAAGTCCTGGTCCATTCGCAGGCAGCGTGAACCTGTAGTGGGCTGAACCTAAGTCTCAATTCCCAGGCTGCTGTGCCCCAGACACTGTGGTAGGTGAAGAAACATGAAATCTTCTTCCTTTGGTAGATTTATTAGGTGAGCTTGAAGTGTCCCCTAATCTAGGGCTCTACACCCTGACTGCACCGGTCCCGGGGTACTGACACTATATCCCACCGGCGACCATAACTCCTATGTCCCACCAACGTCACTAGTTGAGCTCCTCTCAGGACTCAAGTCCCCCACTTCTCTCTGAGTCAACACCTCACTGACTGACTGCTGTCAACTATCTTGTTAAGCCCCCCCCCCCCGGGTTTCTGACCAGTAGGATTGGACATGTCCCGACCAGTGGGCAGTTATCCATCAGATCCATCTCTGGTCTGTTACCAGGGAAAGAAAAAAAAGGCAAGAAATGTGTGTGTTTTGTGTTTACCAGCACTGGTCACCTAGGAATCCGGGATAAGCACAGCACCTAAAATCAGGTGCTGTACCCTGTGATGCGTGAAGCCTCAGGGGCACCACATAAACTTGCTGTTAAGATCTAAGGGCCAGACATAGATCTCCCTGAGATTTTGCCTCCAGACATTCTTTAAAATGAAGGGCATTACCAATGTGAGACATGTAATGACTAACAGTCTGCTCTCCTGATCTGCATGTCTCACACTGGTAAATATTTAAAATAATCTCCGGAGGCAGATTCTCAGGGAGATTTATGTCCGGCTCATAGATTTAACTACAGATGAGCCATCTCGAGGTTCGATCTTCGTACCAAACACAGACTTTATAAAAAAACAGAGTTCAAGTTCGGAGTTCGGGCGCTTTACATATGCAAACCGCTCGTACGAGCATTGCTGTGCTCGGGAGCACTCGGTGCTCAGCCCAATCTGAGCTGCTTGCAATGTTTGATTGGCTCACATTGGGGATAACAACAGCATGATCAGATGTAGTGTGCATCCAAAAGAAAACCCGCTCATCGGCCCTCAGAAGTGATCTGTTTATGGCAGGTTGCATGTGGCGGAGACTCGAACTGCCCAATTAGTAACTTCCATTGGGGTTCAGGTCAAGTCCTGGTCCCAAACCAAACTTTATCTAAAGTCCAGATGAATACATTAAACCAAACTTCCGCAGATGCGCTCATCTTTTATCTTAACATCTCATTTACGTATTAAGAAAAATCTTGATTTTTTGGGAATAATACATAGGATCGATGATGTCAACGTGTCATCTAGTTCAGCTTTCTATGAGCTACATGGCAACATAGATGGCTTAGGGGGGTTGATAATACTGACAGATTCCCTTTAAGTGCCTATATTTGAAAACTTTAACAAAAATCCAAGGCACTCAAAAAGTATTGTCTGGGGGTGGGGCTGAAGCCCAATGGAGTAAGACTTGTCTGGACTAGCTCCTTCCTGAAACCTCCAAAGCAACAGGGATTCTGAGTTTTTAAAACTCAGATTTCCCACAAAAGCAATAGAAACACTTCTGGAACACTCTGGGAACAAGTTGGACCACTTTTTTGAGCTTTAACCCTTTGATTTTGGACTTATTTATCACTGGAACAATGCAGAAGGGACCCAGGAATAAGTGAGGAAGCAGTGTGGTATTAGAAGCTTCCCCAGCTGGGTTGAGGCTCTGCAGCATGACCAGCTGAGGGAGGATTCTCCGGTCGTGATGTCTGTGTAACCAAACCCCCTGATCCTCTAAGAATAAACACACGGACTGCATGCGACTTGGTTCAAAATGGCCACAGCAGCCTTTTATTGCCTATTGTTTTACAAACTAGCACCTTAGGGACGCCGTCCAACGGGCGACCCAAAACAACCACATAAAGGTAACAATAGACAATAACATTTACAATACCCCCCGGGGTAGGCCCAGTCCACTAACTACTACTCCCCCTGTCCCCGGCCGCAACACACCGACCCAGAGACGAAGTGCCAATCACCCACGGATTGACCCCCACACTTTGGCAGAACCCCGTGCCTGCCACATCCCGGAACCGAGAGCCACCATACCAAGATAATGACTCCCGGTCCAGCCACCAATCACTTCCAAACCTCTGGACCAGACCTACCCCCCCCCCGCTGCTGTGACAAATAGCATCCCAACTACCCAAAAACATCCCCCACATAACAACACCAAGGGAGGGTGGGCGGGGATCGTTCGGCGTCCGGAAACAGAAGAGGAGGTAACTCTTCCCTCTCCCGGACTAACCCTTTCCCTACTCCTCCTCTTGCTCCCAGGCTAAGACCATCCCCAAATGCCATATTAGGCATACATACAACTGTCCCTATTAACCCCATCACTCCCTACCTCCCCCTTGGTCATGTCGCCCCTCCCCCCAAGTGGGTCCGTGGCTTTCTTGACCAGCTGAGGGATGATTCTCCGGTCGTGATGTCTGTGTAACCAAACCCCCTTATCCTCTAAGAATAAACACACGGACTGCATGCGACTTGGTTCAAAATGGCCACAGCAGCCTTTTATTGCCTATTGTTTTACAAACTAGCACCTTAGGGACGCCGTCCAACGGGCGACCCAAAACAACCACATAAAGGTAACAATAGACAATAACATTTACAATACCCCCCGGGGTAGGCCCAGTCCACTAACTACTCTCCCCCTGTCCCCGGCCGCAACACACCGACCCAGAGACGAGGTGCCAATCACCCACGGATTGACCCCCACACTTTGGCAGAACCCCGTGCCTGCCACATCCCAGAACCGAGAGCCACCATACCAAGACAATGACTCCCGGTCCAGCCACCAATCACTTCCAAACCTCTGGACCAGACCTACCCCCCCGCCACAGGACAGACCACGTGACACCTTACGTGGCCTGGACCCGCCACACACCAAAAGCACGCTCCACACCATCCTGCAGGCCCAACGCCCATAAATCCGCACCGACATCGTTGAGGTGCACACCCTCACCCCTCCGAAATCGCCAATCTGCCGGCTCCAAATCCCTGTGCCTTACCACAATCCCACCATTCCTGGTCACAAACCTAGCCACCACCCTATTCACCTGGGCCCTGGCCTTATTGACCTTCTCCACCGACCGAGCCCCTCTCCATGCCAACCTGGTCACTATGTCGGACCATACGACCAGCAAACCAGGATACCGCTTCTACAACTGCAGTAAGTCGATCTTTATATCTCGGATCAAATCCCGCGACGCCCGGGCACCAAGATCATTACCCCCCACATGTAATACCAGCACATCCAGGGGCCGCTCAACTTTACAATGGAAACGAAATTCCGAGACCACCCTGCCCCACTCCATGCCCCGAACTCCGATCCATCGAACAGTCGCCTGTGCACGATCCAAACCCAGCTGTCGACCATTCGGGCGGACCTCAGCCCGACGGGCACCCCAAAATACGAAGGAGTGCCCCAAGATCCAGATCAGGCACTTCCCTACAACAAATAAATCAGAACGAAAATATCAAAACCAATAACATCACAACCACCAACCCGGCTAGAAACACCCCTTTCCGCAAACCTCCCGCACGTAACCAAATTACCATGATGCTACAACAACTGCGGTCTCACATACCGCCGAAAACAAGAAGATTCCCATCTACCAATACGCTTCACCACCTCATCTCCAAGCCCCCAACGAGCTGCCTCCGTCGCTGCCCCAATTCGGAATGAATGCGACCCGAATTCCTCCGGGCGCTCCCCCGCGTTACGTAGACTTAGCTGCAGAACCGCCACAAACTGAAACCTCGACAAAAACGACCCATTCAAATGCTGCAACAACGGGCCAGGTAAGCCTCCCCTCACGGCCATAAATCTCTCGACTAAACGCACAGGGCACAATTCCTCTCCTGGAACCGCATATAACACCACCAATCTACCACGGCCCAGCTGATCCATTTTTGACCGACGAATCCGGCACTCCACCTGACTACCGCTCACTCGCACATCCTCAAGCATCAAACCACCACCCGTCACCCTGGACGGGCTTACCAGCTCGCCTATCCGGAAAGCCCCATAAAAAGCGAGACCGAAAGCCGTTGTAAACAGAACCATCTCGTACACAGACTCACAAATGCAGCTCAGGCCACCCACCATCCGTCTCAACAAACCGAACGATACAGGACGCCTCTTGTCCCTCTCCCGTACGCCGCGGCGAAAACCCCGCAAAGCCTGACGAACCCGAAAATCCTGCGAAACATCACGCTCCCCTCTCATTTTTAACCAAAACGCCACTGCCGACACCCGGTGTGCCACAGCCGATGCCGATCGCCCGGCTGAGAAATCCGTACTCACCAACGACAACAAAGCCACCAAGTAATCCACGCTCTCCCCACCAAACATCAGACACAACAACTCCTCCCATTCAGCCCACACCTTAGCATACCGGCACCAAGTCACCTCGGTCACCGAGTTCCGAATCAAGTCTGAGATCACCGCCTCACCAGATGCCACAAATCCTCGGGACACTCCACTCCGACTTCGTCCGCCCACGGCAACAGCGCCCGAAACCTGCTGAACTGAAAACGAGACAAAGCATCAGCCACCTCGTTGTCAACACCCGGAACGTGCCTTGCCACTACCTGCACATTCAACTGCAGACATCTCAACACTAAATGCCGCAAATACACCACCACCGGCTCCGACTTAGCAGACAAGTTGTTAATCGCGTGCACCACCGCCTGGTTATCACAATGAAAACACACTTTCCTTCCGGCAAAGTGCGACCCCCATAGCTCCACTGCCACTACAATGGGGAATAGCTCTAAAGCTGGTGTCACACATAACGACGACGACAACGACGTCGCTGCTACGTCACCATTTTCTGTGACGTTGCAGCGACGTCCCGTCGCTGTCGCTGTGTGTGACATCCAGCAACGACCTGGCCCCTGCTGTGAGGTCGCCGGTCGTTGCTGAATGTCCAGCTTCATTTTTTGGTCGTCACTCTCCCGCTGTGACACACACATCGCTGTGTGTGACAGCGAGAGAGCGACGAAATGAAGCGATCAGGAGCCGGCACTGGCAGCTGCGGTAAGCTGTAACCAGCGTAAACATCGGGTAACCAAGGGAAGACCTTTCCCTGGTTACCCGATGTTTACGCTGGTTACCAGCCTCCGCTCTTGCTGCCAGTGCCGGCTCCTGCACTGTGACATGTGGCTGCAGTATGCATCGGGTAATTAACCCGATGTATACTGTAGCAAGGAGAGCAAGGAGCCAGCGCTAAGCAGTGCGCGCGGCTCCTTGCTCTCTGCACTGTGACATGTAGCTGCAGCACACATCGGGTTAATTAACCCGATGTGTACTGTACCTAGGAGAGCAAGGAGCCAGCGCTAAGCGCGGCTCCCTGCTCTCTGCACATGTAGCACAGCGACGTTATGATCGCTGCTTCTGCTGTGTTTGACAGCTAAGCAGCGATCATAACAGCGACTTACAAGGTCGCTGTTACGTCACCGAAAATGGTGACGTAACAGCGACGTCGTTGTCGCTGTCGCTTAGTGTGACACCAGCTTAACAGAGCCAAATTCCTAACCAAGCCGCTCTCCCGCCACGCCTGTGGCCACTGCCCGACACACCAATGACCTCTGAAGACAGCCCCAAACCCGGCCGACCCCGCCGCATCCGTAAACAGCTGCAACGCCCCGTTAGGCGCCACCCTCTCCATCACCAGCGCCCGGCCGTTAAAATGCTGCAAAAATTGATCCCATACTTCCAAATCGTCCCTGATCGCCTTTGTGATCCGCACAAAATGCGCCGGAGACCTTACCCCGGCCGTCGCCGTCGCCAAACGCCTCGCAAACACTCTCCCCATCGGCACAATTCTGCAAG